>NW_027210655.1:2102500-2589815 GCF_029030835.1 Brachyistius frenatus
CTGCCGCGCAGCTCGCCACATAGCTCTGGACACTAACTGGGGTTTATAACGCTTCGTTAACACCGGCTTCTTCATTAGCAACAGCGCAATCGGTTAAATTGCTGAGTCCTGAATGATGCAACATTTCGCTGCTTAAATGAATCACACCGTGGAAACTGCTGGTCTTAATTCTGCTGAATGATTTTCCTGTTCCTCCTCTTGCAAAACAGCGACACGGGACAGAGGTGCCCCGTGGACAACGAGATGCTGTCAGAAGACCAGCTGTTTCCCGATAACTTCGCCAAAAGGGAGATCCTGTCGCTGACCGTTCGCTGCCCGAACTCTGACTGCGTCGAGAAAATGGAGCTCCGACATTTAGAGGTTAGAAATTCAGATTTTGAAGACGGCACCTTTCTGATCATGTCCGTCGTTGATGAAATCCAGTTTTGAAATCACAGCTGGCTTCTGTACCGTTTCCAACATAGGGCTGACATTACATCCCACTTTGTAATGAAAAACAAACAAACAAACAAACATATTTGCTGGCCGACCTGACGGCTGAGTTATTAGCACATATCACAGGGGCGTGCGCTCTGAGTTTGAGTCCCTGCTCTGGGCCCCCGGGCCACCCGGAGTCATTCACGACATTTATTTTCCGTCAGGCACTAAACGCATATTTTTTTCAAATTGCTGAGTCATGCACTGTTCCACAAACATGGTTCAGATATTACTAGATTATACACAATCTCCTCTACACAATTATAAAAAAAAAAAAGATATGTCTACTGACAATATGTTACGGTGAGATGCATGCAAAAACATAACAATTTCACAAGACAACATTATTTTTTTTCCTTGATAATATAAAAAAAAATCTCAAAGTATTATCAAATTAAATGATGAAAGATTTGGACAGCCTCGACCGTTCTGAAAAAAAAAAAACAAGACATAGCATGAATTGTTAGCCCCTATAATGACTAAGATATGATCTTAAAAGTGAAGGTAGGGAAATTACCCTGAAAATTGCCAATAAGGGTTAAAAGGCCTCCGTTTTCAAAAGACCTTTTAAGAAGATTACAAAAGAAATAATGCTAAATGATCCGACAACCAAATTTAATTGGGATTATTTGTGCTCGATCCATCACTACTATTGACCTGCAACCTCTGAAAAGAAGGAGAATCCTAATGACGCCGACGGCTCTTTGTCGAGTCCCACAAAATCACTCCGGTTCACTCGGCAGTAATTGGAGATCTCGTTTTTTGCATGAAAAAACATAAATAAATGGGTACGGTCTTTCTCTGGTGTCCACAAGGAAATTGTTATGTGGATCACCGTTTCCCTTCAACAGAATTAACACAAACCGCATTGTTTTGGATCTATTGTCGTTGCTCCAGAATCATTTGGCGCAGTGCAAGTACGCCACCGTGGCGTGTCTGCAGTGCCAGCAGCCGGTGAAAAAGACCCAACTCGAGGAGCACATAACCGTCGAGTGCCAAAGACGCCCCGTGTCCTGTCCAGATTGCGTGGCGTGCTTTGTCTACGAGGAGAGAGAGGTACTGTTGACTCTTGCCTTCCCCCTCCCCCCCCCCCCCCACAGTAGCTGTTAATTTGTGTATCACCGGTCTCCTGACTAGTCTGGTGTTGTTCGCCTTCCCTCAGCTTCACCAGCAGCAGTGTCCGTTCGCCAACGTGATGTGTCAGTACTGCGAGTTGGATCTGATCAGAGACCAGGTGAGAGCCGCCGTCGAAAGGGCCGGTAGATAAATCAAAACATGCCGTAGTTACGAGTTGTGACTCTTAACGTCTATCAACAAGGACTTCTCTTTTGTTCAATCGATGGGGAACCGTTCCACACACAGTCACAACACACATCACCATTTCCGCGACAGGAAGTGCAAACACTGGTGTTTTAATGGCTTTCTGTCAACCCGGGTGACTTCAGTACGTTTGTCTGCCCTTAGACAGTAATAACTGACTATTTGAAATGTTTTGAATAAATGAATATGAACGAAGCCCGGCTCTGAATGTGTTTTTTTTGTTTTGTTTTGTTTTGTTTTCCCGTCAGATGGAATCTCATTGTGACACAGATTGTCCGAAAGCACCCATCGCCTGTACCTTCAGCATCTTTGGATGTAAAGAGAAGGTAGGTTCAAATCTTTTACACTGTTGATTTAATTTCTGTTTTTTTAGTTGTCACATGACTTTGAAAAGCTACCTTGACAAAATGAAAGCGTCCCGAGATCTGCTCGTGTTTAGTAACATCTCTTCACCCAAACCAGCTGAATAAGCATTCTTTTACATGAACAATAACAAATCGATGCTCAACACACACGTTTTGTATCACGACAGCTCAGATTTAACAGCGTGTGCTTTTTTTTTTCTTTTTTTTTTTTCTTTTCTGGATGCATTTGTTTTACGTTTTCAATTGATGAAGCTCACACTACTCACATCTGTCACAGAAAACAAACCGATGTTTATTACTCACTCATTTTCTGCCTGTCCACATATCACTGTATCCCATCACTTCCCTTCGTATTGTCTCCATCTGTAGTTCACGCGCATGTATTATGTATTTGGTCTTTTCTTTCTTTTAATATAAAAAAAAAAAAAAAAAAAATGAAGAGGATCCAGATATCGTAAAGGAAAAACTGCCGTGCCTCCACAGATGCAGCGCCACAACCTGGCTCAGCACATGCAGGAGTTCACGCAGATGCACATGTGCTACATGGCCGAGTTTTTGCGCGGCCTCGGCCCGAACGGCACCGCGCCCAGGTCGCTGTGGACGCCGCCGGGACCTCCCGTTTCCTCCGAGGACCTGGGAGCGTCGGCGTCGGCCTGCGGCGGGGCCAGAGGGGCCGCCGGCGGCGGCGGCGGCGGCGGCAGCGGCGGCAGCTGCGCTCCGTGTCAGCCCAGCGTGGAGATGCAGCGGCTCGGAGACATGGACATACGGCTGGTGAAGCAGGACCACAAGCTGATCGAGCTCATCATCTTAAAAGAAACGCAGGTGAGGGATCAAAGTACTGATATTCACATTCGCACGGGCGCTCTATCAAGGGTCGTTATGTTTTTGTGGCCCCAAGTCCTTCTCCTAAACTTGAACTTTTATTATGATATGACAGTTTAGTCATCACGTCATCAACAGAGCTACAGATGGGTTTTTTTTTTTTCTTCGAAAACAGACAGCTGTGCTTCCTTTCCCTGATTTTTGTCGTCAGCATCTTTTCTCCAGCTGTTTGAGACTTCTTCTTGTCCTCATATCTAGCCAGTCTCTTTTGAAACCGGGTTCCCATTGGTCGGGGAATTATTCCAGGAAATGTCAGGGAATTTTAAAAACTTTTCCCGACAGGGAAAGTCAGGAGATTAAAAAAAAAAAAAAAAAAAAAAAAAAAATTGGGGGGGGGGGGGGGGAAGTCATGCAATACCAGGGAATTTTGTTTGCACGTGTAAATTTTTTTCTTTATCTAAATGATATTTTCCATGTAGTCTTTTTCGATCATGTTTTCCATTTCGGCCTGAGTGTTTTTTTTAATTTTTTATCTCCTGTCCGTTCGTCAACAAGCGGCGAACATTTAATTAAAGATGTGCCTTTTTCTTTTATCTGCTTCGGAAGTCAAACATGCAGGAAAATTTACATTTCAAGAGCTTTGGTTACCAAATGATGAAAATGAAAATAGACGACAGAAAAGCTGAATCTACAGTTTGTAAAACTACTATAGATCTATCCACTACGGGAGCTGGAAAGAAGCATGCCGGGTTTTTACCGTTCCCATTTAAATTAAAAAAAAAAAAAAAAAATTTGCATTAAGATTTTTGCACGAGGGTCAGTGTGTTTATAAGGGCGCGTCGGAATAGTTGTGTGCGTGATCAGAATTGTGCAATAGTGAAAAGTTTTGTACTGAAAAGGCCTGTGAGCTTGAAAATTAATTGGAATAAAATAATGTGGGTGTTTCTTGTCTGTTCAGCACAACGGCAGCATGTTTTTCTGTTCACGGAATTTCAGTTTTTAACTAATGTCCTCCTCCTTTCCCCAGACAGAGCAGCTAGCGGAGCTCCGGCGTCGGGTGTCAATGCTGGAGGACACGGTGAAGGAGCTGGAGGCCCAGCAGTGTCACGGGATCTTCATCTGGCGCCTCAGAGGTTTCTCCGCCCACCTGCGGAACCAGGAAGCGGGCCTGCCGGTGGTGGAGCACAGCCCCGGCTTCTACACGGGCCGGCCCGGCTACAGGCTGTGCCTGCGCCTGCACCTGCAGACCCCCAACGCCCCGCGCTGCTCCAACTTCATCTCCCTCTTCGTCCACACCATGCAAGGGGCTTTCGACGGGCAGCTGACGTGGCCCTTTCAAGGGACCATCCGGCTCGCCATCCTGGACCAGGGCCCCGAGGGCCAGCATCACGTGGAGGTGATGGAGACCAAGCCGGACCTGCAGGCCTTCCAGAAGCCCACCATTCAGCGCAACCCCAAAGGGTTCGGCTACGTCACCTTCCTGCACCTGAATCAGCTGAGTCAGCGAGCCTTCGTGAAAGACGACACGCTGCTCATCCGCTGCGAGGTGACGCCGCGCTTTGACAGTACGCTTCACCGCGAGGGGCCGACGGTGCAGCGCAGAGGACCCGAGGCGTCGGTTTGAAGGGACTAACGCCGAACTCATTTGTCTGGGATCCTCATCACGCTGACATCCTCCGGCGTTTTCAGCATCGCTCAGCTCATTTTTAATTGACGGACATCAGGAGAAAAACTTACATTCACAATTAAATTTAAAACATTTTGCAGCCGCATTGCTAGTATTTATTTGTTCTCCAACTTTTAGGTATCAATGTCACTTTTGATTTTATATATATATCTATATATATATATATATATAGATATATATATACAGAACAATGCTTTTATCTCATTTTATAACGTCTAAACTCACTCACATGGTACAAGCATTCATCAAGCTTCATATGTCGTAACTGTGTCGACGAACAGTCATTGTTTGTTCAGCTCAACGTCACCAGCCCGCAGGTTTGATATCACTACTGGACTGTTCTGAATGTTAAAGGCACCCTGAGGAGGTTTTGAGACTAGATTCCCGACGTCAGGACGAACACGTATGTGCAGAAGAGTGCCGGCAGCATGATACTCCTTCTCAACGGTGGCAGAGGACGAAAAGAAGAAGTGCGCACAAGCTATAAATAAGGTGAAACGAGATAACAATGGAGAAGTACCACAGACACTGAAATGATTCCCCATCCAAATCACGTTGTATGTTGTTTTTTCCGTGCCCTAGTGGGTGCAGAGAGTCTGTGCGCTCAGCCAGACAAGGAAGCTCGTGTGCCAAGTTTTAACGGCAACAAAAACATGGGAGTCCTCAAGAACTTTTTTTTTTTTTTTTTTTTTTTTTAATCCGTGCAATGTGCGAGGTGAGCAACTTTCACCGCTACAGAGGAGACGCAGAAGAGTCAAGTGTGAACGATCAACTGGAGAAAATGGCAAGAGTCGGAGAACAGAAACAAGCAGTGGCCATCAAAAAAAAACTTCTGGTTCCATCGGATATTCGGGGTTTGGTAGAATAAAGCAAGTCGACAATAATCCAGTAAAAGGTGAAGAAGGTAACTACTAGTTTAGTGGGAAACGGTGCACATTTTAAGATACTAATACGTCTGTATTTATAGAAAAACTGCCTTAGAAAGCCAACGTGCCCAAAATACGCATTTCATGCTTCACTATTTGTAACCATACTGTTATTGCAGCATCACCACTATGCCTCAATCTAAAAAGAACAACAACAAAGAAAACGTGGAGGCTGTTTTGCTAAAACATGTTGCAGCGCTGATTTCTGCTGACTGTGCAGAATTTACGGTGCCTTCCACGCCACTTCCTACCTAATGTGACCCACTGTAGACAAATATGTTCAGTGTAAACAGAAAATCCAACACGTGTATAATTCGCTGTATTTTTGTTTCAGTCTTTGTTTTTTTTTCCATGTGACACTTTATTGTTGCGACACAACTCGAAAGTAATTGCAAAATGATTATGTAATTCCAAAATGTTACACTGTATGTTACTGAATGTGCTGTTCTTAGCATGTGGTTCATTACTAATGCAAATAAGTCATAAATTAAAGCTAAGCAATCGTAAACGCATACACGGTAGTGAAACATTTAATGTCTTCACGTGTTTTCAGGATAAATAACTTCGTTTTATTCATTTAGAAAAATGAAATGCAATCCAAGGAGCCCAAATTGTATGTCATGAGTGACTTAATTGAAGATGTGTGCCTTTTGCTGCACTGAATCCACCTGCGAAAATAAATAAATCCCACAGCTTTTTATTAATTCAAAATTAAAGTCCAAAGCACTTCCACTCAAATCCTCATATTTCAAAGTATTCTAAACATCCTATGTAGATAGCAGTTGCCACCTTAATTTCCCAGGTTGACTCTTGAGGAGCGTCTGTGGTGCTGCTGACCTTCGCAGTCCGTATTTTTGAATATTGTTTCGTCTCTCGGTCATCAGTTTACGAGTCGGTCTTCCCGGCTTTGACTTTTGACTCACTCGGAGCCCTCGGAGCATCTTTGCCACATTTGAGAGTGCTCTGAGCGAAGCACTCCGCCATCCAGGACAGCACCTCTCCACAGTATCTCACCTAGAGACGAAGCCAGAAGTGACTGCGTGTTATGTAAAACCAGATTACAGTTGATTTTTTTTTTTTTAATTTATTGTGAAATAGACCCGATCATGTGTCGACCGTGTTCCTGGTTTACCTGAGCTTCCATTGATGTCAGTCGTTTCTCTTGGTCCCTAAATCCACCAACGATCTTCAGCAAGCTCTGAACCCTTCATCACAAACAAAATCAGTTCAAATCATGTCCAATAATCCTTTTTTAAAATTATTATTATTATTATTATTTTTTTTTAATATCAGTACTGAGCATAAGAGGTTTAAAACGAGCTACAGGGTGATGCTCACCTGGTAAGAGTGCAGTGGGTTTGTAACTAATGGTTAAAAATGTTTTGTTTTTGCCCCCAGAAAAATCTTATAATCTGATTATTTTATTCATTTGTAGAAAAAAGTGCAAAATAAGAGTTACTTTGAGGAGGTGCTCTTGAGTCTCTCCTCGCTGCTCTCCCAGTGCTGGCGCTCCAGCTTGGCCAGGTAGTTCTCCTTCTGCACCGTCTCCCATGTTATCAGCCTCTGGTCCAGTCCTGCTGGCAGCTCCCTCTCTGGCAACACGCACACACACATGCACACACACACACACACACACACACACACACACACACGCACGCACACACACGCGCGCAAGGAGACAGTCCAAAAGGCAATTAACCTAAAAGGCAATTTCCACGGGTGGAGTAGGTACGGGACAGAGATAAGCACACTATGTGTTTGCCTGTATTTCATTTAATTCTTAATTTATCCGGACGAGCCGCAGGGAATTATTTCAAAAGTAGAACGGCTTCATCGTCCCCGATGGAAATATATACGTACCGAGATGCTCCTGCTTGGGCTCGGGCCGTTTGACCATGCTGAGGAGGACCTGAGAGAGGTGGCTGATGATGATGAAGGGCGGGGCGAGCGCCGGACGGCTGTGGTACTCCACGATCAGGTTGTATCTCTGGAACTTCCAGAAGATGTCGGTGTTGCCCTGCACGACCTGGAAGGTGTAGCTGCAAATGGGAAATGGAAGAAAAAGCCAATGAAACCAGTTTTTTATTATTATTATTATTATTATTATTATTATGTATTTATTATGTACAAAGACGCCACTAATTCACGAGACGGACGAACATATGGACGGTTTCCTGGATTACCGGTCCCTGACCTGAACATGGCGATGAGGAGGTTCAGCAGCAGGACATTTGTGACGAGAAGGAAGATAACCAGCAGCAGGATGACCAGCCAGTTGGCATAGGCGTTGGGACACGGCGGCCGCAGGCCCATGACAATCTCTTCCCTATCATTAGTGCAGTTCATTTCAGGAAAGCGAGCAGCTGTGCTCCATTTTAATGAAAGAAAAAGGAAGAAACAAAATGAGAAGAAACAAGATTAGAAGAAATAATGCTCAGGTCATAACAGAGCCATTCCCGATTAACTCTGTATGGAATAAACATAGATATCTGTGTTTACTGTAATGTACCATCTATTTCCTCTAAGGGGATCTGTCCAAAAATGTGCAGGTAGGGGCGGTACAGGGCCCGGCGAAACACCCAGTCGATCCTCGGGTCGTTGGGGTGCAGAAGAGCCTGGGTGGCAACTCCGTAGGCGATGAGCCACACACTGAGGAAAAAGAGGAAGAAGAAAACGTCCTTCATCTGTAAAAGAGAAACAGACGCATCTTTATCTTCTTCACAGCTACTTAAGGTCTACATTGTCTTCATCGACGACCATGAACATGAATTAAAATCGGATTTTGTTTTGGTCACCATTCTTTCCACGATGATGATCTTGGGGCCCAGCTGCTTATGAATGGCAAAGATGTGGATGAGACGGAGAGTAAAGACCATGAAGTCTATCGCCAGGACCGTCCGTCCCGCCTCGTAGGTGTCCTCCACCATCCTGTACAGTAAAATAAAACAGACGTTAAGCCCAGCGTGGTTCAATCATTTCTACCCTTCTCATTCATTCATAATCCATTCATGTTCATGTTAAATAAGGTGTCAATTGATGCCCTACTCAATAGTTATTAAGGGTGCTATTATGAAATACAGTAACAAGCATGAACTACCCGTTAATTAACTTTGTTGTTCACGGTTAAATAATCCTTTAGTTCATGTTAATTAAGGTACCAATTCATGCCTTACTTAATAGGTAATAGGGATGCTATTGGCATTAGTAAATAAAGTAACAAGCATGAACTACCAGTTAATTAACAGTTATTTAATGGTTAAATAATCATTTAGTTTATGTTAATTAAGGTACACATTTTTGCCTTTGGCATTTGGTCTACACCATCATAACAGCAACTCTAAGACCCCCACGCTTTATATATATATATAATTTTTTTCGTGTCATTAAGTAACAATTACCTGCATGAAACCCCAACAACAAAGAGCGAGATGGCAACCATGTCACATTTGTTCCAGTTGTCCTCTACGTAGAGTTTAAACTTCTTCAAGATGTTCATCTCTTCATCAGTGAAGAAGCTCTGTGTCATAAAAAAAAGGATGAAATCCTTTTACGACTCTAAAAGTGGCAGTTGATAATAAAATCATTTCTTAACAGTTCACACACTGGAGAGCTTTTCTGTCATGCCTGCAGGGCCAAAAGGGAGTTAGCGGGTACACGACCCGGCTGCTTTAGAGGCACCTGCAATGTCCCAGATTGTCAGTCCCGTGAAATGTCTCTCACACAGAGTGTAAGGTTGAGTTCTCTTCCCCCCCCCCCCCCCCCGTGGCTCTAACAGGGCACCTGTAAGTGCATGAAGAACCGCCGCTCGGTCCCTGGATGGCGCTGTTGGTTTGACGATAAGCTGAGGGCAGAGAGCTGCTTTCGCAGAGTGACAGACTGGTGTGGAAGCCCAGACTGTCAGTCAACCATCAATCAACATCTTCAACTATCAACTATCTAAATCAACTCTTTTAAAACCTTCTTCTCGGTTTAGTTTTGTTCAGTTTCAGAGTGTTTTACAGAGAAAAATCCCTGAAAATAATTATTTCTTTCTTTCTGGATAGATAGATAGATAGATAGATAGATAGATAGATAGATAGATAGATAGACAGACAGACAGACAGGTAGGTAGGTGGACGGACAGACAGACAGACAAACAGTTAGGCGGGCAGGCAGACAGACGGACAGGCAGATGACAGAAACCATCTCTCCGTTATAAACAGCTGGTAAACCTTCAGTCTCCAACCTCGTTGTGTGACAAGTAAGAACAGGGCCGCCGTGGCATCGCCGTCCTTTCGGGGGAGGCACACACCCCAGAGCCATCTCTTTGAAGGCACACGGGCCCCCGCTGGGCTCGGTAGCATGCCACCGCCGCCTGCAGAAATGTGCTTCTGTTTTTGAGAAAAACCTGCGCCATAATTCTGCTCAGCTCGGGGACTTTTCTGAGATGCACATTGAAAAGAAAGGCGAGCGGAGGGAGCAGCGGTTGAGGGTCTGTCTCATCTGGGGCTTTTGTGCCCAAGGGAGGAAGGCTCAACGGGATCAGCGCAATAAGGGATCATGTTTGTCTGACCTGGCTCACCGGGAGGGAGTCAGGCAGTGAGGTGAAAGGCTCATGAATCCTTAAAAACCCCCAGAGAGAATGAGCTCAGTGTGGCGGCTCACATCACCTCCCACTCAGATGTGACGGACCCTTCAGGCCTGAACGCTGAAACACTTCTGATAAAAAAAAAAAAAAAATTTTTTTTTTAAATGCCGCTGCTTCTAAATAGGTGTCACACGGCTTAGATAATCGGAGGTGAACTTTAAATAAAAGAATCTCAAAATGAGGTGGTGAGAAGCGAAAATGTTGTCAAAGGAAACGGGGTGATCGGATGCTGCGGCGGTCACCTGTCGAAGTTCCTCCAGCACCAGAGTGAAGACCCAGAAGTAGAGCATTATTTCCGGGGGCCCGGGGCCGAGGGGCGGCGGCAGGCGAAAGTCGAGCAGGAGCACGTAGGTGAAGAGGCAGAGGAAGGCGAAGTACATGATGACGTTGCCGAGGAACACGGTGACGGGGGCGCTCCAGAAGCGACGCCAGCGGCGCAGCAAGAAGCGCCACCAGACGGAGGCGCAGCTCTGAGCTGCCGGACCTCCGGGTGAAGAATCCCTGGAGGACAAGAGTGGAAAAGACACTCTCAGATTCTGTTTTACAAACACAAGATATGTATACAATAATCTAATAGAGGTTACAGCCTGGCTTCTTAAGATGAACCCTGTTTATTGCTGTTTGTTTTTACCTCTATTCTTTACTTTAAGACAAATCCCCTTTGGGGACAATACAAAAAATGAGATGGAAATTAAAATTGTAATCGGTCACAGAGTCATTTTGCACAGCACACTTTATATTTAAGAAAAAACTAATGAGAATAAAAAAACTTCATGTTCATAATTAGAACATCATTTCTATTAAAAAAACATTTTTGATTTAGCTATTTTTCATAATTTATTAATAATTTTTTAAGACAGTTTTGATGGTTGACTCACAGGGGATCGTCGTCGTCAGTTAACAGTAAAGCCTTTTCTGTATCCAGACTGTCCAGCTCCACAAACTGCTCGCTGCCGTTACGGTTATTGAGTTCTTCGTCACTGAGAAACAAACATAAAAGCATCAAAAAAGTGCACCAAAAAAAACAACAACAACAACAAAACATCTATTCCATACGGTGAAACCCGACGGTGGGTCAGAAGAAGACGGCTCACCTGAACTTTATGAGGTTGGTCCAGATGAGCGGCGGGAAGAAGAACGACACCACGAGTTTGGAGATGGCGGTGTCGGTCGTCATGGCGCCCCACCAAATCTTTGTGAGGAGAGCCTGCAGTAACGTGAGCAAACTCACTTAACAAGTTCACCACAAGGGGGCAGCACAGGCCTTAGGCTATTTCTGCATTACAGTCTTGAGACCATATTAATGGAGGAAACATACAGGGAGTTACTGCAGACAAAAATGTGTTTTTAAATCTTCATTTCACGTGTCATGTGATCTATTTCTGATTGCAGTCTGGGATTGAAGTGGTTTACATGAAAGGACACCTGATGTTGAGTCATCAGCCTGTCCACCCTTAGCAACAAGACTAAAGAAATCCACGATCTCTTGAAAGATTACACACATACTGAATCATAATTAACAGCTTCCCATTAAAAAAAAAAAAAAAGAAGGAAAAAAAGGCTATATTATTCCCAACTGTGTACTTTAAAGAAAATATGACTTCCCCGAGTGATAACTTTCCTTCCTGACACTGAATATAAATTAACTCTTGGTGATGACTTTCTGTGACAAGCACATCTGTTGGTTGGATTCATTTGGAAACTGAGCGCTGAACGGAGTCTAAATATATAATGTGGTGACAAAAAAAACTGCAGAGCAAAAAGGCAGCAAAATAACCTTTCTGTCAAATACTTTTGAACGAGTCGGATGAAAGTGAATTTTTTATAATGGCTGAAAAGGATCAGATAAATTGGAGCCGAAAATGAGCATATGGATTTGTGTCCCCCGCCCCCTCCTCCTTTTCTTACCTGAACGCCATCGTGGGCAAAGAAGGATTTGGCATCTGCCTCGGTTGCCAGGTTGAGGACGGTCGACTTGCTCCAGCAGTGTGTTCTCCGCACTAACAAAGCGTAAGCTCTGTCTTCGCTGTTGGAGTAACACTCTCCGAAGACATCTGCCGCAGTGTGGGAACATCGGGTCAAACACTCGGCTGCATTTTGAAGAATTCTTGCTTTCAAGGTTCATACTTCACCCCCTCACCTCCCCCTCCCCTCTCCCCGATTGGGATCTGCTGGTTTAAAGAGCTCTGAAGATGCACTTCTCGCAGTGTTTGACCTCTACCTGCTCTCGGACCTTATTGTCAGGCTCTTTTCATCGAACGGGTTCATGTACTCACCGAGGGCGAACTGCTCGTACTTGGCCTCCTTCATGCTACGTGCGGACTCGGCCTCAGACTCCAGTCGAGCCATCTCCTTCAGAATCTTACAACCCGCCAGCGCTGCCGCGACCGCCTCGGGGCCCTGAAGGATTAAAAGAAAGCCTGTATCCGAGAAATGGGTCTGAAAGACAGAATCCAGCTTGGGATTTTGAGAGGAGCTTCATCTCGTGCATCTAAATGGTTGTACCGTGTGCAGCCGGCTGCAGTAGCTTCGCTCATGAGTCTTCATTCGCTTTCTAAAAGTCCAAATGTTTGATTTAATCATGCAAATTACAGATACACTCACATAGTGTACATTTTTACAACAGTACCTCATGTATTATATGCAATTGTTGTCATAGCCCGTCTTTCAAAACACCCGTCAGTAAGTCTGGGGATGATGCAAGGCTCCAAACTTAGTTTTAAAGTTTGGAGCTGTTTTATGCAGACCTGAGGAAATCTTCCCCTGATCCCCGAAGAGCTTTACCCGAGTTTTTGCCCATTTTCTATTGAATAAACGTCTGGATATGTTTTTTGGGGGGGTGTTTATTTTTTTTTTTTTTGCTCCTTTCAGCGTTCAATTGCAGTTTCTTTATTTATCAAAGTGACTTTACGTTACATTATGTGCTTAATTTATCTGAAAATATGCATCACTATTATGCCCATCTGACTAAAATAAATGGAAAGCAGTGCTTCTGTGGACCTGAAGATTTTGTCATTTCTGGCTGTTTTGAAAAGTTTTTTTTTTTTTTATTCTTTGTAGTTTTGGGAATACTTTGACATTTGGAGAAATATGCTTTTGTACTTTTTTTGGGGTTTTTTTTTTGCTGAGAGTTAGATGAAAAGATAGCTGCCATCACCAGGGGATGCTTAGCTAACATTTGCACAATGACTGTAAATGTCAATAAAAACTAGCCGGGCTCTGTCTGGAGCAGCGCTACTCCAAGAAATACCATGCCCCCCCCCCCCACACACACACACACACACACAACCAGCACGACACCCTCCTTTATTGCTTTTCCATTAAATTGTTTTGTGATATAACTTGCATGATTTTTACATGTACTGTGTTGCATGTTTATACTTGAGGTGCCCTGAGGGGGATGCACCAGAGTGTGTCTGTCCTTCCTGTGTAGTGTGGTCAGTTCTGGCTTCATGCCCACTCGCTCGTTTTTAGCCTTGAGGGCAGCATCGGAGGACTGTTGGACAGACTAAAAACGAAAAACGGGTTCATAGGAACACAGGAGCCAAAGTTTCCCTTATATCCTCTTTCATAGACAGCGATTACCATTGCTTAGTACGGCATTACAGTAAATTATGTTTATTATATTACATTGTCACGTTCTGTGGTCAATAGTTCATGTCCAATTAAAGACTCTATACAAGTAGCACAAACATTTAGAGGAGCAGCGTCACGTTTCCTTTATGTAAATCATCAATGATTTGTACACATAATACTGTTTAATGCCACTCTTGGGCTAAGATATGGACATATTTTGCTGGCATAAGCCAGCCTTGCAAGGGATAATTGGGTGAGGGCCTCCAACATGAGAGACGCTTCAGACAATCAAATTATGAATGCAGATATCCAGGCCTGAGTCTGAGCGCTAAAACGATGGGGGCGAGGGGTGGCATACACGAGGAAATGCAATTACCATAATTTCAGATAATGTTTAAAATAAGACGCAGGAAAAGGAGCACATAAGGGTGACCGCTTGTGAGATTACAATAATTGCTTGCCTTAGTTCAGGGAGGCGCAATAAAGAAATGAAAGGTGCCTCGGAAAGATGTTGAAAACAAAGAGCAATTATCATTGATTGGTGTCATTTAAACTGTTCGTGGAGCATCGGTCCCATGTCAGGGTCTATGTCTCATTAACTTAATGGGGGCTTCAGATACCCGCACTCTCTCACCGCCGGCTCATCGTCTCAGCAAGCAGCGTGACCTTCATTTGAAAAATGTTCTTGGAGATAAGACAGCTTTTTAGTTCACCTGAGTTCTTGATAAATACGCCGTTTGCTGCGCTCTTTTATCTAGAGTGACATTTTCACTTGGCAGTACTGACCTACACCTGCATCACTCGTCACACCGAATCCAGAATACAAACTACATTCAGCTCACTCCTGTTTGGTTAGAGCAGAGTTTTCCAATGCAATGCATCGTGTTATTGATTGAAGCAATATTCGATGAGGGTTAGTTTTTTTTTTTTTTTTTTTTTTTTTTTTGCTCGTGCGATCTCCGTTTGCATGGCAATACGTGGGATATGACTAATAACTGGAAAGCAATCAGTCACGTCAGTCGACTCTTTTTTAATGTATGATTTCTAGGCCAATTTATTGCTCTGGATATTATATCTCTAGAAATTGCGAGATTTCTCAAACTGAATAAATACAGCACGTAGAAACACTAAACTGCTCAGCTAGCTCAGTCTAGTCGTAACTAAGATGTCCACTGGAAAAAAAAATTGTTGATGGACTCGTGTATTTTTAAGATTTTAGCACCGTGTCAAGAGTTAAAACCCAACTAGTCAAGCAAGCCGCCGCTAGCTAGGATTTTAAGTGCGTGACTCTCCGTGGTGTTACGTGCTGGAAGCGACAAAAAAAAAGGACCAAAAAAGGCCTGATTTCGCCAAATGGGTCACATTTAACAGCCCTTATAACAAGTAAAAAAAACATTATATTGCATATTATATGAAATTCTATTGTAATTATATATTGCCATTGAGTAGGCGGAGAGATATTTTCTAGTGATGAGCAGGGTGTGATGTCACGCTGATTTCAGCACGTTCCAAATGTCCAGTTGACCAATCAGATCGCTGGGTCGGAACCCGTTGTTGTATAATGAACGTGAGCTGCAGCCGAAGCGTCCGAAGAAGCTGACGAGACTCACCATTGCCCAGAAGTAGTTGGCCATCTGCTGTCGGTTCTGAAGGACGGCCCAGAGGAACAGATCTCTCCAGGGATGTTCGCAGCGCTCCTCCGACTCCGCCAGGTTCTTCTGGTTGTGGAACAGTCGACCTTTCGCCGGCTTCTCCTGGAGCCCACAGACAAAAACATTAAATGCATTACACGTAAATAGTAAAAAAAGGTCGACGCACACAGTTTACAGAACACGTAGCGTTTATGTGAATCATGCAATTTATGGCAGTTATTATTAAGGAGGCCATTTTTGTTTGTTTGGCTGTCTGTCAACTGCATGTTTCTGTACTTGACAGTGTGAACGCACTTATGCACTCAAAATAGTGAGTGTTAGTACACAAGTATTTGGAACACAGGAATGGTTCTATTTTGCACTTCCCTGCACGTTGTATGACTGCGCCATTAAAATGCATATTGCTTTTTTCTATATTTTAACTATTTAATTTTTTGTTTTGTGTTTAATTTTATGCATTTTATCCGTTCTAATGCATTTTTTTTAAAAATTTCTTTTCTATTTTTAAATGTTCCTTTATATCTGTTTTTATGTGGAACACTGTATGTAACTGTATTGCTGTAAGACACTTTGAGCTGCATTCGTTTATAAAAGGTGCTTTACAAATAAAGTCTATTATTATTATTTTACGGCGGCGACCAAAAGGTCTGAGAGCAAGAAGGCACACGAGCTAAAACGTGACTTGAATGCTTATTCGGAAGAGTATACTGGATATGTTTGAGTGTTTCACTCACAGTGGGAATCTTTTGGTAAAAGCCTTTACAGGACTCGTGGAGAAAATCTTTCAGCACTTTGGCGACCTCGTAGAGGGTGAGGCGAGGCTTGCCTTGCTCAGGAGGATGGTGCCCGGGTGGACCGGGCGTCCTGGCAGCTCTGAGCAGAAGCTGCTTCTCCTCGTACTTTTTCAGCAGCAGGTTGTGAAGGAGGCTCTTCTCGGACACGGACCAGTAGAGCTCCTGCAGACGGCCGTAGGTGAGGAACTCGCCCAGGTTCACGCCGTTGTCCACGAAGAGGCGCACGAAGTCTGGCTTGTCGTTGATGAGGGCATCCATCATCACCTCTTCAAGGTCGCACGCCTGCAAAGACCAGGAGCATTTGTTACACAGACTCTCAGAGCACCTGCGTTCTCTCCTGCCTGTAAAAAGACTTCTATTCTTTACCACAACGCACACCGGCTTGCTACTCGAGTTTCTATGCCATCTAATGAGTCACTACCAGTGAATTGATTGAAAACAAATGTCGATATATTGACATGTACAAATAGTAAAAGATAGATAGGTGCTGGGCTCTGAGGATGGCTGTTGGAGGGATTGCCATGAATTTTTTTTTTTGTCCAAACTAATGGTCCTCTGAGGATGAATCCTACCGGCACGACAAGGCTGGCATTCATTCATGAATTAATTCGCGAATGTTAGCAGCTAAACCATCACACTAAACTATGATAGCAAACATGGAAAATATTATATCTGCTGAAATATGTGAGCATTATCATTGTGAGCATATTAGCATTTTTAGCTAAGCACAGCTCTGCTACTGTATAAAAGGAGTCTTCAACCTTTTGTCTGACATCTACTCATGTTTAGTAACATTTATTCACATAGCTGAGCTCCACCCAAAACCAGCTGACGGAGCTTATTTAACGTGAACAATAACAAATTGATACTCAATGCACACACTTTGTATCACAACAGCTTAAATTCAAATGCATGTGCATGTTTTTTTCTGAATGGATTTCTTTATGTTTTCAACTGATTCAAATGCAGTCCGGCCAAAAATATTGTATTTATATATATTTTTTTACCTTATTCACGAGGACCCGTTTATTTTTTAGCTCAGTATGAGAGTCTCTGCTGCGTTTCTGTCCTCTGATCTCTGTGTGTTACATGAAGGGCGAAGCTACACCCTCCGTTACACTGACACGGTGAGGATAAGACAGGTGTCGGAGGGCAAATGGAGGCTTTCCACTCTAACAAGTGTTCTGATAGCGTTGTTCTCTCGGACAGATTAAAAAGATAAATAAATAAAAAAATGCTGAAATTGATCAAATATATTAACATACCCAGGTGTTTTATACTTGGCTGGCAGTAAATATACCCTGGCAGCCTTCCCAAGTAATTCTATGTATTGGAAACACTGCATATTGTTTCAGAAACAGATGCCGGGTTGGAGCCCCTTTGCTACAGAGACTCTTGAATAGCTTTTGCTTTCTTTACTTTAAAAAAAAAAAAAAGCTGAACCTTGACTTGATTGTAGATTGAACACTTGTAACTTCACTCTCACAGAATGTTGCGCCAGAAGGCGGGACGGGTTTAATTACCAGAGTTTGACAAACCTCTTATTACATTGCAGCTCACCTTCCACTCCACGTCTCCATTAAAGATGTCACTCTTGGCGATGTCCACTCTGTTCCAGGCCACAGCCAGCTTCAATTCATCCAGGAAGTCCTGTGCTTCCTGACTCTGGCTCTTACAAGCTGATAAAGACACACATGAACAAACACACCACACACCCCCCCCCCACACACACACACACACAGGAAAACACAGTAAATGTCAACAGGTTCACAACCTATGAAGTACTCAAAATGTCAAGGCTGTCTCTCATTGTAGCTATCAAGACAGAAACCTCGTAATTCTACAGCCGGAGGAAATTGCAAGTTTCTTGAACGTATCTCTCACAAGAAGTACTTTACCCTTGACTAGAGCCTTGAGAATAACCGTATCCAGCTCCGAACTCTCCTGTTCGGGGTCATGGACGGTGAGGAGGTGTCCGTGATCGAGTATCTTCTGGATCTGATTAGCAGGTTGACAGTCAGTTATTGGCGAAAACCTCATTTGAGTGAAGAAATGTGCAATTTTTAAATCCCTAATGCAATGTTCTATTACAATCCTTCATTGTGTGTGTCAGCTTGCCCTCCTCCTTCATTTCCTTAATTAGGTCATCACATACAAATTTTGAAGATAACGATGAGAATCCCACATTAGCTTCCCCCCTTGCAATCTTTCTTTCCCACTGTGCCCCATTTTTCTGGCAATGTTCAAGTCTTGTGATGTGCATATCTGTGTATGTGCCTGCCTCCACGCTGTGTGCACCAACGCTCTCACCAGCTTGACCCAGTTACTGATGTCTGTGCTGTGGTGGGCATTTGGAAAGGTGTCCAGCAGCAGCTCATGAACGCTGTCCGTATCCCAGCAGCCCCTATTCATCAGCGTGACAAGGATGTCAGCCACACCTCCGGAGCCTGCGAGGATCAGCCATGGTGTCGAGTTGCCAATGCCTTTATACATTCTCTGCAGGAAGGGACACGATGTTCAGATGGGTTCTCTGTTGATGTTTTTTTAAGAAGTTTTTTTTTTTTTTTCAATAGATCACTCTCAGCTAAACATCAACAAAGAATTATGTTGCTCAGTGTAAGCTGTAGTCCGTAAGCTCCTCAGTTATGGTTCTGTTTATGCAAATAAATTGGTGACTTTGACCGGCTTTTTTTCATTGACGAGATTAGTTTTGTGAAAACAGAAAGAATTTCTTTTCTCAGTCTGGCTTTGGGCTGCTGCTTCAGGAGATGGCACAACCAAAGTTTGACTCAAAGCCTAATTCGCGGGTCTTCAGCCTCTGCTTAAAGTCAGATTGTGCAAATTCAAGTGACAAAACATGTCTGGCTTTTTAGGGGGTGTCTTCGCGGTCACGTCTTTTAAAGTTCTCAAGTAGCTAACGCAGCTTAATGAATTAAATTTGACCTTTAGGATCCTGGGCTCCCCGTGGACCAGGAGACACAGAACTGGGATCTCGAAACTTCCTGTGCCTGCAAGAATCAGAAAATTTACATTCATAGAAATATCTTTCGCAGTGTCTCTCAAATTATCACCACTCTGGTATTACTTTAAAGTGTGAATCCTGCATAGAAATCTCTGTGCGACAAAAAATATATATATTTTTACAGTTTCCCTTTGTCTCTGAGATGTGAACAGTTTTGCTAAAGTGTTTTTTTTTTTTTTCACCCGTGAAGAGGTAAAACTATCCAGTTCAACAATTTAACAGTATGCTTGCGAGCAAATCAGTTAAAGAACAAACAGAAATTTCCCCTTGAAACATTATTTTTCAGGGAAACTTTGCACAATGGTGTGCTTGAAAGGCAGAAAGAGATAATTGTGGAGGAATTTTGAACATTAAGGTATCCCACTGGTTTTTGACTACAATTGAGAATGGGCCCATGTTTTGCTTGTATCATATTCATGAGGAAATGATATACAATTATGGCACTCGTTTTAGTCAACTCCACTGGTTGACAGTTGTTGGTGGTAGGACAAGAAGAAAACTGCAAGCTATACATGAGTGTGAACAAAGCATGATCTATATTTATAATTTAAATTTAAAAAATGAAGTGTATTTTATGAAG
The DNA here is from genome assembly GCF_029030835.1 of Brachyistius frenatus. Classification (NCBI taxonomy): domain Eukaryota; kingdom Metazoa; phylum Chordata; class Actinopteri; family Embiotocidae; genus Brachyistius; species Brachyistius frenatus. Next base: position 2,122,349 of record NW_027210655.1, read on the forward strand.
CTGGAAAAACAGCAAAAACACTCTCAACAGACCACCTTTGATTACTCTGAAAAGTAGCAACAGTTTTGTAGTTTGTGCTTTAAGAAGAATACTTACCTCAGCTGCTGCACTCGTGTGCAATTTTGAGGCTTGTGTTTTTACAGCTCGCTATACGACAAGGTTGTAAAATATAAAGCAGGGCTTTTTATAAGACATCTATATATGAAGCAGCCATAGCACCAAAATGAAATAATGCTTAAAGCATCTATAATTTACCAGCATGAAAGCCACCAATTGTCAGAATGAATAGTCCTACTTTAAATAGTTAAGTACATTTTACTGCTTTATTTATTTAATATTACATAAGTAAAAGTAAATGCAGTATTTTAGCTTTTAAATGTGGTATTGTTGCTACTGCCGAAGTAAAGGATTCTCGCCATAGTGTCGGTCCCCTGCGGTGACCCAAAGGATTTTTACCTCCATAACCGGTGCGCTGCAGAGAGATGTGCTGGAGGAGCTTCACCCTCATTTCACTGGTGGCTCCTGCTCTGTTGGGATCCTCCTCGACAAGCACGAAATGAGAGTGGTGGCTGTCCAGGGAATACACCGAGCCATGGGGCAAGTCCTGTGGCTTGTACGTTGCAGGCTCATCCACCTTAAAAAGAAACGAATACAAGTATGCAGAAAGACAGAAGGATCCCATTTACACATTAGTGTGAAAGAAAGGTAAATATTTCCTCATATTGTTTGTGTATGAACAGAAAACCTTGGCAGAGATCAGCGCCTCTCGGTTGTAGATCATGTTCCAGGGTGCGATGCCAATGGCCACTACACGAACTTTAGAGGAGGTGCTGGCTAAGGAGTGATCTCGCACCGCCTGACCCAAGTGCTTAGTGATGCCAAAGCAGAGGCCATTAGTCAAAATCCAGGCCCCTGGAGAGCAGAAGATGAAGATGAGTGTGTGTATAGGACATTTGATACTGAATTCTAGAAGAACAAGGAATGAGTTTCTACCAACATTATTAGACCAAAAAGTTGAGTCCAAGATTACATAGCAGCAGTGGAAATTAGATTTCTATCTATATCATCATAAAGAATACGGTAGGTTTATGTTGAAATAAATTACGCCATTTAACAAAATACATAAAAACTGAAATAAGCACAAACGAGAAGAGAATTTAAGACTATAACTTCTTACAGAAAAAAACCCAACACTTTGTACATCTAAATAAAAGACAGGCTTTTCTCTTAGTAATTCTACTGCCAGCCAAAAGAGGGCAACAGAGAACACATTCCCTTTAATTTCAAATGCCACAGCCAAATTTGGCCCCTTGATTATAACCTGTGCTCTGTGCAGCCTTCACGAGTCCTTTTCTAAGAGTGTCCCTGAGCCAGGGCTTCATCTGAGCCAGCTCATCTCCTCCCACCAGAGCTACCACCAGGTGTGGAGGAGCAAGGCCCCACTCTTCTGTCAGCATCTGGTAGATGAGCACTGGGTCTGTGTTGCTGTGCACTCTGAGAAACTGAATAAAAAGAGGCAAATTAAAATGCGAGTATTTGGGAGAAAAAAAAAAAAAAATCGACAAACTCCTGCTGTGTTGCTACATAACATTCTGTATTTATTATGTTATCTTGCCTCACCTTTCCTCTCGTCTTAGTCGGGCCGATGAAGTCGATGTCGCCCACTCTTCCAGCTGCCCAGTGACTCTTCTCCCTCTTCATTCTGCTGGACAGGCTTCTGGCTACGTTCTCCAGAGTCTCGTTCACCGTAGAGCAGCACGAACAGCCCAGCAGGACGCTGAGAAAAACACACATGAAATGTGTATGTGTATCGCATCATATAATCCTCTTCAACACACAATAGTAAAGCACCAGATAGAACTGTAGGACTGTGGAATCCCAAGTGATCAAAATAAACTCAACTCTGACTCACCTCTCGAAACATAAAATACAATGGTATAATGTGTCCTATAACCTGCAGCAATACCTTTTGTTTGCCCAGCTTATTGTGCTGTACTGTTTGCTTGTTTGGTTTGTCTTGTTATTTTGCAGGAGTTTTCAAAAGCTACTCAAACTAGAATCATTGTCAAGTTGCAGTTTACATCCATGTCTGTCCAGACTCATATAATTAATGTATGCATGTGAAGACTTTAAAGGTTAAAAAAATAAAAATAAAAGCCATGACAGTAGACATTGCTTCAAAGAAAACGTGAATACTGCACACACATCTTCAATATGACGACAAAGAAGATTTATACAATCATCATATTATCAAGCTCGACACCTAAGTTTAGTGTCACCAATTCAGTATTGTAACAAATGAGAAATATGGTGACAATCACGACTTTTGTTCCTGAGTGGTGGTATCATGGTCACAAGAATAATACAGACATGAGGTCCTGTAATCTTTGATTCCAAGTGAACGTTTGTACCAAGTTTGAGGAAATTTCCTCAAGGTGTTCTGAAGATATTGCATTCACAATAGAGGGACAGACAGATGGTACGGATGTAAGGAGACAGTGACCTTTGACTATTAAAATTGAAATAATTCATCTTTGAGCCCAAGTGAACGTTCATGCCAAATTTGAAGAAAGTCCCTCTCTGCGTTCCTGAGATATTATATTCACAAAAATGGGATGGACAGGAGGACACGGTGACCTTTGACCACCAAAATCGAATCAGTTCCTTCCTGAGTACAAGTGAATATTTGCACCAAATTTGGAGAAATTTCCTCAGGATGGTCCTAAGATATCGCGATCCTGAGAATGGTAAGACGTGAGGTCACTGTGACCTTTGACCAAATGTAAACTATAGTCACAATCTCCCCTTCTGTTCCTAAGTTACGGTGGTGAGTAATGGCCAGAAAAAGGGTTTTGCAGATCATTGGTCCAAGTGAATGTTTGTCCCAAATTTGAAGAAATTCCATCAGGGTGTTCCTGAGATGTGTCATTCAAAGGAATGGCATGGATATCACAGTGACCTTTGACCTTTAACCACCAAAATCCTTGAGTTCATCCTTAAAGCCAAGTGAACATTTATGCCAAATTTAAAGACATTCCCTCAAGGTGTTCTTGAGATATTTCAGATTCACAAACTTCGGACGTATCAAGAATGTAGCACTTTGCCTTTCTTAGAGTATTTTATTGGAGAAAGCATTCTTCTGCATTCTACAGCACAGAAATGACCGGCTGTTATGAATAATTTAACTGGAAAATTCTAATTGGAATTAGTTAGGATTTAGTCCAGCACAAATGTTCCCTTTCTGTAGCACCTCTTCCACTTATGACCTCCTAACCAATAGGCTGATCTGATTGCTTGCAAATGTGTACTTTCAGCTGATCGGATGATGATTTCTTTATCATGAATACTGAACAGCACACTGTACATATTTCTTCAAGTGAATGGAGTAGACCTATCTGTTAATGTTGTCTTTGACTTCTACACACACACACACACACACACACACACACACACACACACACACACACACACACACACACACACACACACACACACACACACACAATAGGCTGATCTGATTGCTTGCAAATGTGTACTTTCAGCTGATCACTTTATCATGAATACTGAACAGCACACGGTACATATTTCTTCAAGTGAATGGAGTAGACCTATCTGTTAATGTTGTCTTTGACTTCTACACACACACACACACACACACACACACACACACACACACACACACACACACACACACACACACACACACACACACACACACACACACACACACACACACACACACACACACACACTTTGGTCACATTATCAGACGTCACATTACATTTACTTGCATGTCAGTTTCATGCTTTTAAAATGTCTAACTGTCACGCTCAGTGAGGCTAAAACGTGTCTATTTCACATTTTGCTATAGTGGACAGGTGAGTCAATTTCATGCTTTGCTGGGATACTGGATTACGCACACACACACACACACACACACACACACACACACACACACACACACACACACACACACACACACACACACACACACACACACACACACACACGCACCTGTGCTCCTCTGACCACTCCAGTATGTCCCCACATCGCAAGCATCGCGTCTGCGGCTGTAATATCCCCTGTAAACAAATGAATATACAGATATTAAGTCTATTTTCCTCTTAAATCATCATGACTCACTGACCACTCTTTTTTAAAAGAGGTTCTTATGAGTACTCGTGGTCAATGCAAAGCTGGCAGGATTTTCATTCTCGCTTCATATGCAAAGCGTTTCCTGTCTCATGTTTGAACTATAAAAACACACAAAAGCTCTGTCACTCAAATACATGAAACCAAGAAAACTGGGCCACCGTACTGTGGGCTCTCATCAAAACCTTTGAACATGGAACTCTGATATGTTGTGAAATGAAAATAATGTCTTTAGATATTTAGATTCTCATCCATCATGCAATACATCTGGGAGCCATCAGATCGAGTCCAACATTCATTCTGCTACATGACAAGAACACCAAACATACAGCTAGAAGGCTAGAAGAACGAGTCCTGCAACAGATGGCCCCCCCAGAGCCCTGATCTGGAGTCAGTCTGGGATTGTGTGAAGAGGCAGAAGCAACTGAGACAACCAATCCACAGAAGAACCGTAACAAGTTCTCTCAAATGTTTGTTGCAATGGGAGAAATGGTGCAGATTTTAGTTGGTTTTTTTGTTGCACTTTTGTATGAAGTTAACTGATAAATAAAGTATATTTATGGCATTATTTTTTAATAAGTATCATTTATTTTTGGTGCCTGAAAATATTGCACAGTATTGTATATCACCGTTATTATGTGGTGGGGAGTGCTTGGAAAATGTGTGTTTGCCTGCATGACTTTGTTTAAATGCCGTTATTGTTTTACAGTGAAAACATTCTGTTTATCTCTGAGTGATTCTTTTCATAGAAAATAAATGACACGGAGTTCAGAAAGGAAACTCATTCATTATTAATAAGATTATCCATTTGCCTCAGTAAACACTTTTATCCGCAGCGATATATTTGCATGGGCATGTGAGCTTGTTTGTGAAAAATGATTAAAACCAAAATGCAACAGAAGTGCACAGTCCTTTGACAAAAAGCAGTAGCCTGCAGATGCACTTTGAATTAAGCATTTTAACAGAATTTCGGTGCTCAGACTGAGAGTCAAGTTGTGTGTTGTAGCCATCTGTTTTAATGTAAGTGAGCAGCTTGTTGTGAAACCTTATATTTGACTACAGGTCTGGGTCTGGGAGGGAAACGACTACTGGGTATGCAAACAGGACTATTTGCATGCAAAAATTGAGGGAAGGACATCCAGCTATGGGTGTGTGTGTGTGTGTGTGTGTGTGTGTGTGTGTGTGTGTGTGTGTGTGTGTGTGTGTGTGTGTGTGTGTGTGTGTGTGTGTGTGTGTGTGTGTGTGTGTGTGTGTGTGTGAAAGGGAGGGAGAATCTTAAGGAGACAAACACACTTTACACCTTGCTTGAAGTCTGCCATGATAACCTTAAATGCAGTGTTTGTAAAACTGTAAGGCCCAGCGTCCCTCTTTGGACACATACAAGAGTGTCCTTTAAATGTCGATTAATTATTGAAAACATTTTCAATATTAATGTTTCAAAATCAATATCTGAATCTTGAGTCACAACATTTTAACACAGTCAAAGTTCATAGAAACGTTGTCACCAATTTGCAGTGATTCAATATTGAGAAGTATATAGTGAAACTAAATGCACCTTTGAAAATAATTAAAAAGAAAACAATATTGTAGGAGGCGAGGAAGCAAAAGAACTTCCTGGGTCTTAGATCTTATTACGTTTTAGAAAAACTAAACCAAAAGCGGGACGATGTTGCACTAAAACATGTTTGTAATTTGATTGAATAAAGGTTGTTTTATGGGATTAGGGGGCGGGTAAATGTATGATATATGTCTTTACATTTGCAATATTCAGTAAAAATGTTGAAGGTGTATCTCTTGATTCAACTGTGTAATTACATCCTCCCCATATAAAATCCTTCACAATTTTTCCACCATGCCGATTATGATGATTTTACCATATATTACCCTTAACATAGATTATAAATGAGACAAACTGCTTTATGTGAAAACATTGATCATCATGTCCATTACATATTAACTTATTGAGAAAGCAGCTTTTCACTTTTCCCAAATTTAGTTCTTCTAACAATGACAAACAGAAAAAAGACAAGTCCACCGTATATACTCACCAGAGGTGTGTCGTGACTCTCCTCCATGGCTGAAATGTTCGTCTTTCTCATTCTGAACCGCACAGGTCTGAGAGGCTCCCCGTCCACCAGCCTCAGGTGAACCACCAGGAAGAGCTACAAAGGTGAGGCTCTCCCTCCAACCAATCCCAGCCGGTGCTCTGCACCATTATTTTGCATGTCAGCGCATTTCTCTCATCGGGACCACACCCTAAATGTTAAAGAGGACAGGTTTGTGTTTAGTTTTAACTCACTTCTAAGAAATGCACAGAAAACACATTTCAAAACAGCAGAATGGAAAACTTTATAACTGATCAACACTGTCAGAAAAAGAGCTTTACATTATTTAATATGAGCTGGAATGAGACAAATATGTCATACATATATAGAAATGATTATCCAATAAATTTAGGGGTGACTTATCAGAGGTGAAAGAAGCATTCAGATCATAAAAGTCAATACAGGGATGTAAAAATACTCCATTACATGTAAAAGTACAAAAGTACAAGCAGCACAGTAGAGCGAATCTGTTTGCACAACAGATTCTGCACAAATCTGTTTACAGTTTTTTTTTAAACTTTTGCTCTAATCTTTGATTTTTTGCTGAGCTATTGGATCAGTTGAACATTTATTGAGATGAAACTATGTAAGAAGTTCAAAGGGGGAAAAAAAAACAATTATTTGGAAAAGCTGTTAACAACTCATAGACATCTGAAATATGACCTCAATTATACACCGATTCATGTAAGATGTCAGAAGAAAATAATATGCTGTCTTTGGAGGACTAGAAGTAGCATCAAATGGAAATACTCTAGCAAAGTACAAGTAGCTCAAAATTGTACCTAAATGCAGTAGCTACTGGAGTAGATGTTTATATTTCACATTATTATTGCGCTCCACCAAAACACGTTGGTTGGTTCTGCCTGAGTGTCGTATCACCGTAGCACAGAGAAAACGAAGGCTGCTTGGAGAAGCAGTTTATCAGTGATGGAACTCAATATGCCAGCCACGTATTCACACTATTCCAGCAAGGCGTGAATCCAGTCAGTGGTGGACCAAAGCTGAGACAAGGAGCCCTGAAGGTCACCAAATTGATCAGCAAAAATCAAGGTGGGGGGAAATTGAATGGTTCCTCTCTAATTACCACCGTGTGTTCCCTGTACGGAGCGTACAACCCCCTCCACTCCGTCTCCTCAGAGGCCAGCAAATCCGGCTGCTGCTGTTTTTACCGGCAGCTGGGAAGTTTGTGTGAGAGAACGAGGCCTTTCCCGAGAGTCACCTGCAAAAAAAAAATGTAAATAAAACCCAAAAAGGAGTTATAACATTAACAGCCCAGTAACAACACTGATTTGTATTCTGAAGCAAAATGCTAAAAAAAAAAATAGAGCCTTTTAACAACTCCAACCTGTGGGGATTTTTTTTTTCTTCAGTTTAATTTACTTATTGTAGGAACCACGTACAGATTACATTCATCTCAAAAGGAGAGACCAAGATTGCTAACCAGATTTAGCTGCTTGCTCATTTCCCATCTGCGGTCCATAATAACAAAGAGTAACAGAAAAACAAGGAGTCAGAAAAATAACTCCCCGTGTTTCCTCTTCATGATGCAAGTTTTTGAAAACAGAATGAACCCAGAAGTGGTGACCTTTGACCTCTCCTTTAGCCTTTACTAACAATATGTTGCCACAGTAAAGCTCGTATAGCACGCGAGGACGACGAACAAATGAACACAGAGCAGCAATTTCAACTCGAAGCGTCGGCTCTTCTACTTTATTAAATATATTTAGTAAAACACATTAAAGTTGGAACGTTTTGATTATGAAGCATATATTACACCTGATTTGAACTGCTTTTTGTTTTGGACCATACGTTGCCTTTCAATTTCCACATGTTTTGGTCTATGTGGCCTCTAATTAAAGTCCCCGGAGGCTAAAAGGCTCAGCTCCTATTCATTCACAAAAACGTGAAATAAAAAGAGTAGTTATGACTACGACAGTGACGGTTTTTAATAAAGTTTTGCTCTTTCTAACGGTTTAAAATCATGCAAATTGAAAAGTGTGAACTCACCATGACACTGGGTTTATTCTAAAGGTAGCCTATGGTGCACCAACAGTGGTGTCAATCAGAAGGAATCGGCATTGTTATGATAAATTCTACATTGACCTTTAATTGATGAGCCACACTTCACCACATAGAAGCAGCCTCAATGGTCTTCCTCTCACAATGAATGAATGACACCCCTCCAAACACACACACACACACACACACACACACACACACACACACACACACACACACACACACACACACACACACACACACACACACACACCTAACCCCCACCTTATCCACCAATTCAAGGCAGCTGCAGCCAATCAGAAGCCTCTGCTTATTGTGTACAAACAAAAACACCGTGCCTTTAAATGGTCCTGCAGCTTTGTGGTGACCAGAGCAGACCAGAGGAAGACGCCTAAAACTACGTGAAGAGTCTTTTTGTTTTTTTTCCCCCTCCCCACCACAACTCCACCAGAATCACTTAAAAGCATGAGTACCATCGGGCGCAGAGAGTCGGTGTGCAGGAGTCTGTTCGGCCCCGCGGACCACGACCAGCTGCGCCGCGACTTGGTGCTGAAACTTAAAGAGATCGCCGAGCAGGACAGCCGACGCTGGAACTTTAACTTCCAGGCGGACACGCCGATGCCGGGCAGGTTTCAGTGGGACGAAATCCCCGCAGACTGCGCCGCGTCCTTCTACCGGGAGTCCGCACAGTCGAACGACGCGGTCGCTTCCCCGCATACCGACGACGACAACGGGCTGAGCGATCGCGAGGAAGGCGCGGGGACCAACCAGGAGAACTGCTCCAGCATCTCCAACACGCGCAAGTGTCCCGCAGAAGCGACGCCCGTCCGGAGGAAGGGGACGCTCTCCAAACTGGCAGCCAAGCACCGGAACAACGCGCGAATTACAGGTAAGGGACAAAAGTGACAAAACACGAGTTAGTCAGCCCAAACATATTGCGTTGGAAGAAAAGTTTTAAAATGTTCTTCTTGTTTTTCTCGGCAGATTTTTTCGCAAAGAGAAAGAGGACAACAGAAACAAAGAGCATCCTGAGTCCTTTCCACAGCAGTTCAAGTGAAGCTGCTCCGTGCAAAACAATAAGATGAACGTGCATCTGAAAACTGCCTATTTATTTTTCTACATACATTTTCAAAGGGACTGCATGGCGGCCTATTAACTGCACCAAGGAATTTTTTTATTTTATTTTAATTTATATCATTTTTTTTTTTCAGTTCTTGTTTGTGTTCTACATGTTCGTGTTTTATTTATTCTATTTAAGGACACGTTTATTTGTATTTATTTAAAGCCTTTACTTTTTTTTTTTCTTCCCCCTGAGACGTCACAAATATGTTTGTTTACTTATCAAGATGTTTTTTTTTTACGTATTATTTTCATTTGAATTATTGGTTTGTGAGCAAGAATATTTATTAAAGACTAAGTGAATTTTGTTTTCTGTATTTTCAATCATCGTCCACCTTGTTGTTGTTGACTTCCCGTTTTACACCGAGCTGCATCTGTATGTAAAAGCACTATTTTGTTTTTGCCATGTTTATCTAGACTTAAGAAAGCTGTAACTGAGAAAGTTTGTGAGTTCCTTTTAAATACTGCAATTTTAATAAACTTTGTTATTAAAAACACTAATTATCCTTCTGATTTAGGGATTATTAGGGGAGTTTTTCAGTTTGATATAATAGGAGAAACTTCTAATTATGGTCAAGGCTTCTTAGTTTACAGAACAGCATCCTAATTTTAGTCACAATGACTCAATGTTGAACAAAATGAGTCATAACAGTTCAAAATGTTGCAGCATATCAGTAGTTCTACATTTAAAACCACTTATTTACAAACAAAATAATAGTTTTCTCAATGGGACAGCAGAAATCTTTCTAATCCCACTTTCTCAAACATTTGATCAGTCTTTATGTTAAATACTATATTTTGAACTGCAGTTTTGAGTCTACGAAAGCAAACAAAAACTGACCTCATCGTAAAAGTGAGGAGAACTTTATCCAAAAGCTATTCTGCGATAACTTGCTGTCATAAAAATGGGATTTTATGAGCTGCAGCCACCAGTGAACAGATTTAAAAAGTTATTGTTTTTTCGATGTGACTGCAGTCTTGTGAGAAAGCACATCTTTGGTTTTATGCTGACTCTGTGGCCACCTAAGACGGGTTAATAATGAGCGTCTCTGAAGTCGCAGAAAAATCAATTCAAGTTGCAAGTCTAGCAATCGAAAGGAGAAATTTGCTGGAGAGTAATTGCATTTTCTGGAGATATTTCATAATCACAATGATAAGGAATGTGCTGTCAGGCTTAAAATTATACCCATTAATATGAACTGTAATTGCCAAATTAGCCTATTAGAGAGACCAAATCCCACAGAAGTGTATTCACAAACCTCAGTATCTGTTTTTTTTTTTTCACATCAGAAGAAATTTCAAGAGGCCATCTGGCCGGAGAGCAGGACAATGGTCACAAAGCAGAGTGTGCCGTGTGTTTCACCTGCAAATGAGGCCATGGAGCTCTTCCACCCCCCAGGTCTCCCCTCAGCTTTATTATCTTTGCACTTTGTCCCCTTTCATAGTCAAAGTGACTATTATCATTGACATGTGCCCAAAGCAATCCCACTAATGTTTACTCTTACTTTGGCACAGGTTTACTTGTGTGTTTGTCACCATTGCAAGCGGGAGGGGGAGAAGGGGGGTTGAGGGGTGATGTTACATTTACATTTATAAACAGAAAAAGAAAAGAGCAAATAATCACATTTGAAATGCCTCAATGACAAAAACAGCTATAATACCTTCACTAATATTGAATGATCACTGCGGTGTCGTTAGTAAGAGCTTCTTTCACTGACGATGTACTGAGCAGCTTGTAGTGCACATCTTCAAGGGAATTAAAGTCTGGTAGTGGGTGGAGAAAATTGGGAACTCATGGGACCCCAATGGACCCATGGGATAGTTTGATTATTGATTTTTTTTGTTTTTGTTTTTGTGACTGTTAATTCCAAAAAGAAATCCACTTGAACGAAATGTACGATCATCTGTTTCTAATTCAGAAATGAGCAGCGAAACTTTAGTAATAAACCCCAATGTTCACAGAAGCGACAGTAAAGTAAAACGTTTGCTGTAAATTTTACCACTCAGTGATGGAAATCTGCATAAATGTGGTTTCTTCTGATCAGGAGTGGAAGATGGTTCATGAGAAAATTGAGACAAAGATTTGATACTTCCAAGTTCAGAAATGAGCAGTTTCCTTAATTAATTAATCTCTTAATCTACAAATATTTATAGATTCAGAAATGCACAGACTTCAAACATTAAAGTGAAACAAACCAAAAATCTTCTTTGTGCAGCGTTTTTGTATTTAAACTCGATGATTCAGCAAACAACATCATAAACATGTTTTGGCTTTGATGCAAATATTCTTTTTGATTTTGATTTTTCCCTATTTGACCAAATTAGCATTTCAGTGTTTCTTTTTCTTAAGTTTACATGCATCTGTAAACTTTTTTTTTTTTTTTTTTTTTTTTAATGTCTCATGTCTTGTCGAAGCAGCTATAAAAGGCAATTCTCTTTCGTTGTTGTTTTGGGTGGAATGATCCTTTTTTTGTTGTTTGAGTGTTTATGATGGTAACACTGACTACCTCTTCCTATACTTCAAATAACACCAATTAGAGGAAAAAACAACAACTTTGAAACCTCCACCCACTGCCCGTAATGAAAGTCTCACCTCACCCACCTCCTGGTCGGCACAAAGGCCGGCCGCCCTGAGCACACTTTAGGAGGGTGCAGCCCATTGTTGTGGACACCAGAGGCAGATGGTCATTTGGGCCTTTTCACCACATGGCCACTTGTGTGAAGGAATGCCTGGACGCCCCACGGATGGCCAGCGGGAAAAAGGTCACCATCTGCTGGCCAAAGGTCACCTGTGAAAAGAGCAGGGTATTAGCCATGCTTTGGGCTATTTCCATAAAAGTCCGCGAAGACAGGACACAGTGCCTCCCACCCCCCCCCAAACCCTTCCCCTCACAGAGTTAAAGGAAATTCTGTTGCCAACATGAACGAAGCAGGATTCTTCAGGAACCTTGAAAAGCAAAGCATCTTATGCTACAACTTATGAACAAACATTCGCTTTAAAAATACACTATTTAAATTTGTTTTATTTTTACTTTCTTTCAGTGTATTGCAAAAAGAAAAAGAAAATCATATTGATACTGAAATATTCAGCTCATTTGTTTTAGTCAGAGATTCCCCTCTGGGCACCACATATAATACAACAGTGAGTGAATGCCTCATTTGGTTATGTGAAGTAACTTATTATTCCCAAGAAGAGCACATCACAGAGACTTGAGAATAATTACCACAATCGCTTTATTGTTATAGAAGAATATTACTAAACATTTACAAAAAGAGAAACAAAATGAAAACATGGAGGGGAAAAAAAAAAAAAAAAAAAGCATTTGGGAGCTTTTATATGAAATATTCAAATTTAAGGCCTCCAGAAAAAAACAGGAATTTCACATGTGCAGAAACTCGTGACCACATTTTATGCACACGTGAAATGTGGTTTTGGAGCATCTTCATAGTGTTATTTGTGAAGCCAATGTAGATTCCCATGTGAAAACTTTTCCACATATTTCCCCCATGTTATCATATGTTGCAACATGTGTCATACATGTGATTTACATTTGTTCATTGTGGAAAACACGGGAAAGTAATGTGTTTTTTTCAGTAAGGGGACCCTATATGATTACAGTTATGACAACTTACTGTAATTCCGGAATATTATAGGTAATAAAATCATGGTGACGATTGTGGTTACAGTGTTTTTGGCATTAACCTGAATAAAGGAACGTAATCTCAACGGCATTTTGCAGTGTTGCATTGTTGTTTCCTTATCATATACGTCTCCATCCGATAGACAGATAGACAGATAGACAGATAGACAGATAGATAGATAGATAGATAGATAGATAGATAGATAGATAGATAGATAGATAGATAGATAGATAGATAGATAGATAGTTTCATCAGAGCTCATCCTGACTGGCTGAGAACAGCTCGTCGTAGCTTTGCAGGCTGTCCTGGCAAGGTTGGACGTCTCCGCCTTCACTCCCACCTACATCCCTCTGGTTCAGCAGGAAGGCGAGGGACTCTGCGATGCAGTTCAGAGTCTGGTCCATGCGTGTTATCTATGAGATCAAATGGTCACAAATCAAAGCATCCACAACGATAACTAGTGCCATCACTGACAGTTTTTTTTACATATTCAAACTAAATCAAGCATGTTTACTTAAAAAGAGGAGACTGTTATTTAATTACCTCCCGTGTGACAAATCTTTAACCTGTGCCATATGGTTTTACAGTTGGACTGTGCATGGTTTATTATAGTAACATCGAACATAATTACATTCTATGGAAATTAAAGTGAGCTTGATCTTAGACACAGCAGAGCTTTCACGGTGATGATAATGGGCTCTAACACCTTCACAACCATTACGTTTTCTTCTTCATTTGATGACAAATAAAACAGAAAAAGTCCGTCTCGCTCTCTAAATTTATCCCTCGACAAGAAATGAACTGTATTTGATAATTTTATACATAGTTGGAAATGTATGAATACACTTGAGGAGGGAATTGCGGGTGGCTGTGAATTAACATTTCTGTTTTTCTTTGTTGAGACGCATCTTTAAAAGAAATGAAAGGAAAAGGTTTCTCTTTCTGTACTGCAGAACTGGCACAAGCTCTTAAAGTTTTATATTTGAATCGACAGTACCGGGGCCCCGCGTGTATGCACACGCATATTTCATATTACATCATGGTAAACAAAGCCAGTTAAACAGTTGCTGCATTATTCCCAAACGCAGTTTATTTTGATAAGTTATTGTCGCTGTCCTCTTGAGACAAAGCTTAGGAGCTGCACTTTTATAGAATTTAAAATTATGAGTACAATAAAAACAAAACCAGATATAAACATTAGACGTTTCCCTTTACAACTAAAAGAAACACTAAAAAGGCGAGGGAGTCTGGTTTTCCACCGAAGTTGCACAAATCCCACCTTGTCGTCCATCCTGCTGAGTCTGGAGCCGACGGAGTTGCTGCCTTTGTCTTTGGCTCGGTCTTCAGCGGTAAGTAGTTAAGTAAGTAATAAGACAGGAGGATTAGGTCTGTGGTTTGTACCGTAGTAACTGTAATGTGTTTGGAGAGAGCAGTGGAGTGAGTCATTACCTGAACTGGTCTGGAACAAAGTTATCTTCCCCAAAGACTGGTCCAGTCTGAGCCAAACAATGGGAGGCTCAAGTCAGAAGAACAGTTTCACACTCTGCTGCCCCGCCCCCCCTCCCTCCCTCCCTCCCTCCCTCCCATCCACCCACTGTTTACAAGTTCAGCATCTGCAATTTAGATAGTTTACCTTCTCTGAAGCTCCTTGATTCGCACCATGAGGTTCACGTGACCGTGGGAGTATTGTTCAATCACGTCTCGCACGTCATACGGCTTACGAGCTTGCTACAACAGAAAAAAAAAAAAAAAAAGTTTCGTTAAATTATATCTCTATTACGGGCATTTTGTTCGGCATAAAACCTTTATTTATCTCTCCTACATTTTTGAGCTTTGTTTTCAGCTGCTGCTTTTGGTGTATGTTTGCAGGGGTGATGAGGTTTAGTGCCCAGACAGAAAATGATATGTACAGTCATTTGTATTTACTTAATAACATACGCGGCTGCGAATACTGCAGCTGCTGCAACAAACTGTGAATAAATGATATCCTCATTGTACTGGTGGCCCTGATAGTTCAATAGTTAAATCTTGTTGTGACAATTTATTTTTTAATTATATCAACTTTATTTCTGAGAAATAATGTTTTGTTCATAGTTTTGGCATGGAGGACAGGTCTAAGTACGGCAATAATAATAACCTCGGCCACTGTTGCCATGGAAAAGAAGCTAGCCAGGCACAAATAAGAGTGGAGGGAAATTTGTTGCTGCATTTGAGAACAAAACAAAAGTGCCATCACATTCAACCGAAAAGTCAAAAGTGATTCGAAACTGATTTCAGCTGCAGTTTAAATCATCATCTTTAGCTTCCGCCCACCTTTAATGGCAAGTCACACAATTTTACGCTCCTTGGGATTTGTCTTACTTTGAAGTGTTTATGTCCACAGGCTTGAGCCTTTGATAGTTTAAATAAGAGAGTTATATAATGAGCCGAGAGATGTTTTAACTCTGTTTAAGCGACCTTTTCTGTCTCTGCTGGTGTAGAGACGTCAGAGGCGGTACGTCTGTTTCGTGCTTGACATTGCGTTATCTCAGGAACGCTTTTGGGGAATTTCTTTCAAATTTGGCACAAATGTTCACTTGGACTCAAGAATGAACTTGTTTGATTTTTTTTTTTTGGTAGCTAAAGGTCAAAGGTCACTGTGACCGAACAACTATCCCGTTGTTTTGAATGCGATATCCCAGTAATGCCTTGTGTGAATTTGCTCAAATATGGTACAAACATCCACTTGGACTTTTCTCATTATACAACGGCATAAGTTGGGAAGGGGAGGGGGGAGATCGTGAACAATATTTTACATTTGGGTAGATACTGAATTGGTGACTGTCATGGCAACAACTTTGTGTTCTATTAAAATCAGCTCCACTGGTGAAATGACTTCATAGTCACTACGTATATTATATGAGTCTGGACAGACATAGATGTAGATTTCAGTGGTTGGCGGAGACAAACTACTGGGAGGCAATAGTTCTTTTTTGTGTTCTGTTAGGATGCTCCTGAACGCTTCATTTGTAAAGTCTGCTGAACTTACTCACTGTGACCACCGCTGTTTACCCAATCTCTGCTGTTGTGTTTGTGCTTGCTTGTTGGAAAAGTGAAATCAGATGATAAATAACTACATAATTTCACATGTACAGTACTTACTTAATAGTAAATCAATTCCAGGTTAGTTGGCTCACTGCAATGTTAACAATCAAAAACTGTTTAGTTAGTAAAAAAAACCCAAAAAAAACCAGCCTGTAGTCATAGATAGGTTAGTCAATTTCAAGTGTAAAGACAAATAAACATCAATGATTCTCCAATGTAATGTATGAAAAAGCTATTTTCAATAAATCAGTGTAAAAATTACCTGAAAATTTCTCTTGGCCACAAAATAACGCATTTTCTGGATCACCCGGATGGCTTTCCGGTGTGATTCTGTCAATCTGTGAAAACAAAGGAGTTTTATATAAATGTATTTTTGTTACTTTGGTATATCCCCTTAGAAAAAGGTGATAAAACCGTGTGTGGCTGAAAGTACATATAAAACAGATTTAATTAAAAACGGACATATGAAGATCAAGGCTGGTGTTCTGCTTTGGACCCCCCCCCCCTCCCCACACCCCCTGTCTTGAATGAAGCAGGTATCGTTGTGAAACTATAAAAAGACGGTTGACATGGCCTTCATACCCACAACTCTTACCAGTTGTGTGAAAAATATAAAGTGCACGGCATTGATTACTGTTCAGTGCACATCAAAAGCTTCTCTCTTTGCACTTGTCTTCCTTTGAATGCGATCAAGGTGAGTCACAGGAAGAACAAAGGCAGATGAATTCGTGGGTCTGCATATTTCTCTGAAAATCACGAGCACAAAGCACAAAGTGACTGCGGGGCATTTAGCTTCTATTATTTTGATGTGGGAATTATTAAACAGCTATTATTTATCAGGGCTCATTACCCTAGAAAGGAAGTGAATGAGTGAGAGAGGTGGGGAAGCAGCGAGCTCTTCGTGAAGTCTAGCTGATATACAAGGTCCGCATGAGGCTCATAATGGAGTTTTCACAGGCATCGCAATGGGCTAATTTTCTAAGGCGGGTTTCGTAACATTTTGTCAAATTACCACTATGAAATGTCAATAAAGTGCTCCGTTAGCTATTATAGTAATCCATTTTCCATCATAAAAGGATTACGATATAACCAGAAACCAGACAGTGAGGCACTCTTCTTTCAATTAAAAAGGCAGATTTGGACTTTTACTGAAAGTGAAGTTTGAACAGTGAAATTATTACTTCTCTGCATTATCGTCTTCCATTAATGGACATTGTGATGAGAACTTCTTAAACTCACTTTAAGGTTATAATCCTTAAAAAACAATTCAACATTTTTGGTAATGGAGCTAATTAGCCTCACAGATATGAGAGCCAGTTAAATGTGAGACTGGAGCTCTGGGAGGAATTTGCTTAGCTTAGCACAAAGAATAAAATGAGGGAAAGAGCTCAAGATTCCAGCTACTGGTACATCTAAAGCGTACTCATTTGCATGCAACATGTTAAATACTTTCAATTTGTCCTTTTTGTAAAAACAACAGCTTGCAGTTTTACAGCGGTTTATTAGCTGTACTATTTTTTCTTGGAGTCGGTACGTTAGGCTCTTACTGAATGTTATGATATAACAGTGGTCGTGAACTCATTTAACTTTTATAAGAAAATGACTACTGTTGCACTATTCCTCTAAGATTTTCATGGTCGAACCCAACTTTAGATTCTATTTATGGTATTTCTTTTAGTAAGAGGCGGTAATTGCCATCGTTAATGATGGAGTCTGCCTTTTTTTTTTTTTTACCATTAGTATTCAAATCGCGTACTTATCCACAAAGGATTCACAGGGAATTACGCATGCACGTCCCCAGTGTGTTGCAGATGACAAAAGCTTTTGATCATGAGATCATTATTAGTGTATCAGACAACACGTAGAGCGCCTTCTTTAGTCTTTTCTTAATTGGACAACAAGATGAGATGAATTGAGTTATTTAAAAAGAAACTTTGGGAGAGGATGGACATTGTAAGGATTATACCTGAAGTTGGATCAAAGGATTTGTTTTGGAGCTGTAAACTCTTAAGTTTGGTTTATGTCAATGTGCTGCAAACGGTATACATGTATGTATAAATATACTTCTTTTACTTGGTGGTTTCCTAACTTGTCGATAAACGAAGGCCATTTTATTACCATTAGTGTTTTACATTACTGAATCTTTCATGCAATTCTTCAGAAAGTTGCATTTATAATCAGCGTTGGGGCAAACACTTTTATCACTGCCCTTCGCTCCCCTTTCGTAAGCTCTGACTATTTCAGTAATTACCAGATATGCGTGTCCAGACTTAATTAAAGCACATAATTAAAACCTCCGTCACTGTCAAGGGAAGACATTTTGTCTTGGTTTCGTTGAATTAATACAATAACTTTTGCAGCTATCTTTTTGTTATCTCTCGCTAATGGTCAGCATGCTTCGTGACAAGAACATAAACAAATTGTGAAAAAGATGAACAAAATTTCAAGGAAGCTGTAAACTTTTACCACCATCTGCCGAATGGCTTTCATCCCCAAACTTTTACTTTCACTTTAAAGATTTTGTCTGCTGTGTGACTGCACCTGTCACTTTTGTCTGTTGGTGACAAATGTGTGGGAGTTTTGTTGAAACTCACAATTATCTGCAATTTACCAAAACATACTGCACTGCGATGTCGATACCCCCGGCTGCTGCAGAAATGTGACTTCTGTTCTATATCAAAAATCTTTATGCTGCAAAATCTGGAACAGCGACCTGATTGAGAATTTCTCCGTTCTTGTGAAAAAAAATAAAAAATAAAATCAATTTGAAACGTTATCTGCTGCAATTACCCTGAAAATAAAAGACAAACCTGTTTAAAAAAAAAAAAAAAGCAGCACATTTTTCAAGGTGATTTGATTCTGCGTTCTCTCGTGGTGTGTAACACAAGCAGTAGTATCCTGGTTGGTTCAATTTAGCATGGGATTTGATGTGGCATTGCTCAGAGAGCAGCTGGTTACGTATTTTGGAGTCAGCAGAGCACAGAGTGATCTTTGCCAACGACGCCGCTGCATGCAATTCCCACCCCGCATCATTACCCCACCGTTTAGAAAGTAAGTCCCATGGGTCAAAACTGTCGCTCCATTTGTTTCACTTACTGTGCACTTACATTACACTGCAGTTACTTAACACTCATTTCCTCATATCAGTCCCAGTCTCTAGCTGTGCAAGTGCCTCAGCAAGCGCAAGTGATTTCCCCTAATAGAGAATCATTACGCAGTGGGGACACGAGCCCTCTGGGGTTTGGCATATTACAAAGGTTAATTACAAATAGCAAAAAAAAAAAAAAAAAAAAAAAAAAATACATGCGAACCTTGCGTGCTCATTAAAATACACACACATATATGCAGCATCTGTGCAACGGCGGTAAACTCACTGTGACACGGTGGTGGCAGGAGCCAGATCACTGTCCCGCTCCGACTCCAGCTCCAGGTCGTCCGCGAAGCTGCAGTTCCTGCGGAGGGGGGCGGGGGGGTGCACGTCCAAAAGGCCAGGGTTTCCTTTCGCTGCACGTTCGCACACAGACACACATCGTTGAACTTTAGTTATCAGCATGTCTGTCGAGTGACACTGCAGATAAAGTGTTGCCGCCTCTGTTCTGTAGCGCACAGCTTTGGACTCGGGTCGAATGCACAGACCGCATAGCGAAGACGGCGCCGGCCAAATTCCGAACTCGAGGCTTCATGACGGCCGCTCGCAAACCAACGGGCGACGTCACTGTACCAATGTTGCGTATATGATGTCCAACAGGTAATGAGAGAGAGAGAGAGAAAAAAAAAATGTGCCTCTATATTGCGAAGGCCACACGAAAAGTCACACCTACAGGAAATAGTTGAAATAAAGAAAAGTGCATGCTTTTGGGGAAGGCCAACTCATTGCGGGAACATTATGACCTCATTCGGCTTGTGATCCCGCCTGTACTGTACACAGCTGTTCTGGATTATCATATATTGGAAAATGGAGAAGAGGGGTAACGGCTTTTTAGATAAATGAGTAACAGATGATTTACGTTACAAGCTTCTAGTGCTGTAACTTGTGCTTTTTGCCACATGAATTTAGGAGAACATGGTTTTTTGTTTCTTGTTTTTGGCTTCAGGACTGCTTCGTCTTTCCCTGTGGAGGTCACATGTTTAATGGGGGAAATTCCTAAATCTATTAAATTGTACTTGTGAGAGATTTTAGTGTGTGCAAAGCACATCTGTTTCTCTTTGATGAAAGTAAGATCTTACAACACCAAAACTAGTCATTTGAGTAAAATAGTTAAACAGAAATTCAAAACAAATTAATAAATAAAAATCTGTTCGGAGCAATGTTTACAGAGTTGTTGTGAAAGACTGAATAAGAAACCCATTAATTATCCAAATCTGCCGCTGCAGTGTTTTGACACTACACCAGTTAGACAAGTGTGATACAACAGGTTCATGATTTTGATGTATGAAAATACAAATTGTGTGAAATTATATTGCCGGACTTTAAATTTGAATGGCCTTAATTGGTGCTGTCGACCAGGACTGATATAACATGACATGCCCTGACAGGCAGTTTGATATTTCTCAATAACAGAGCACAGAAAACCGCTTCGCCATTAGTGGTAATGACATACCAGAGAAATGCCTACATTTTTAGTCCTCCGAGTCCCAGGCAGCTATCAACACTTCAAACTGTATTTAGAGCTACACTGACCTGTGTGATGCAATTATTCACAACAACAACAACAACAAAAAGTACAAAGTAACATAAAAACAATTATCAACACACGACGTTACCTGGAGGTGCTGAGCTGAACTGAAGGGAAGACAGAGACGTCCATGACTGCTGACGATCTGAAGAACGAGCAACACAAACATAACCCGAAGGGCGTAAATGACTAACTAATTACTCCTAAATTTGAGGCGCTCAGAATTCTATTTAACTTTCATTAGTCGTGTAATTAAGAAAACAACACCGCTTCTCACAACATCATGGTGCTCTGATTAAGAAAAACGTGTTGTTATACAGTGGAGAGAGGACTAGTAAGTGTACAGAGGACGTGTGCGAGGCGTGGACACCAACAGCAGCTTCACCACTTCCTCCCAGACTCCTGTCGAACCAGGCGAACAGACAAAACACCGAGACGGGAGAAAAGACACATGCGAGGAAATAGGCTGTTAAGTAGGATGATTAGAGCAGAACCAGATTAAAAAATGTTTAAAAAAAACACAAAAAAAACCAGCTGTGAAATGGGAAAAGAAATCACGACTGTTAATGAACTGAGAAGCTGGTGGAAAAATAAATCTTCTCATTAGCGTCTACTTGAGAGAAATTTTAAACACAATACCCAACACAATATAGAAGTACCTAATAAGTAAAACTCTTGCAAATTAAACTGGAGTCATAACTATACTTAAATATTAAAGTGAAAGTAAAAAAACGGGGTCCGATCAAAAGTTGTTGCTTCTGTGCGGGAATCGAAACCTTTCCTTAGTAAGTATTCAACGGTTCATCGGTCAATCAACATTAGCACCTGTGACCACTGGTACACGAGCATTTACTATTTCACCGTGGACTTGAGCAGAGACGGCACGTCAAAGTTTGAGTGAAACTCGGCAGCAGCTGATCTGCAATCACCAGTTTTCTTGGACTAAAATGTCCTTCGTGGATTCTTGTTTCAGCTGTTCGTCACATATGTCTATACGATCTGTATCTTGACCATGTCATTTATACATTGTTTATTGACTTTTGCTCTGTTTTGATTGGGTTGTTTTAAGGGGGAATGATATGTTTTTAAGTGTGAAATTGCATAAAAATGACAAATAAACAACATCTAAAATCAGCAACACAGACTCTGGTAATGCTTCAGAAAATCGACTGCAATGAAATACTCGCGCCGCAAATTCGTCCCCTCGGGTCAGACCGTCAACACCGAGGTCTACTGTGACGTTTTGAGACGAGAAAACATCCGGCACGAACGACCTACGCTGTCACGCAAATGGCGATTGGGTTCTCCAGCGTGACAACGCGCCATCTCAGCGCATTGAGCACGTGCAACAACACAATCTTCCCTCCGAACCGCCCATTCTTGCTGATTTTGGCTTCTTTCTGTTCCCCAAACAAATCGGACACAGACGTGTGCTCTCTGCTAAGGGCCATTTTGAAAGCACAAATTACTGGCACACCACTGGTCACCGAAATACGTGTAACACAAAATGCTGATGTTACATTACTGTGCTGAGCTCCATTCCCCCGCAACAAGGACCAGTCATTTTTGATCACACCTCATATACGTGTGGTGGCGTGACTGATTATGACTGTATATATATATATATATATATATATATATATATATATATCTATATAATGTAACCTAATAATCTCTTAATGAAATACAAGCAAAGATCTCTGCAATCGACAATTTGCAGCAAAGACAAACCTACAGACCTATTTAAGCCCGAAAGAGACGGAGTTATGTTCTCGGAAATCCATTTAGACGACTCTGTAAGCAGCCGAGCGCTCGAGCCGCCGCCAGCGTGCGCATCCAGTCAATAAAAGCACACACCAGATGGCAATGTGGCAATTAAGTAGCATGATTCAGAGTTAAAAGCAGCGTGCTGTAGACGCTAGATGTGCGGTGCGACCAGCAGCATTAATTTTGCTTTAAATCAAAGACGTCAATTCTCGGTGAACAACGATGTCCACAGACACGCATGCGTCCGTACAGCTCGGTGAGTTAAAATGCTGCCGAGAACGAAACGCACAGTTACATGTTGGTAGCAGCTCGGCAGCCAGTCACCCATCAAAGCAGCTTTTCACGTAACCAGCTGGTGTACAAGAAAACGGTTCCATAACGAGGCACTACAAAGAGTATGATCCAATGAGGTGATTACATATTACAAAGGTGCGAAAAGGGTCTATATTTATCCCTTTCTGAGAGCAAACAGTCTGTTCCCTCCGGCACCTCAGTCTGTTCACCTACATTGAACACCATGTCCATTAATGACCCTGCACGCAGCATTGATAATCACAATGAACATTATTCATTGTATTCATACAATTCTTTTTCAAAAGGTGTACTCGAGGTGGAGAAAAACTGTAAAGGACACATTTAGGGGAAAAAAAAAAGAGTGAACATGGAAAGTGAACTGACAGGAAAAAAAATGAATAAGGCAGTTGCAGAGATGATATTGAAATGATGAATGCTTGTTACATCAGCAACAGTTCTCGAGTTATGGTCTGACGCAAACAGTTTATTCATATTCTTATTATTAGTCTGTGAGAAGAACTGTCAAAAGGCATGCATCCATCCATCCATCCATCCATCCATCCATCAGCATGTTAAGGTTAAACATCATTCTTAAACTGGAGGAGTGAAATCTCTGACCTGTTGGTGGCACTGTAGGTGAAAAGTCACAAAATGACTCAAATCTATCAGAATTCTTCCTCTGGGGACCATGAATGTTTGTCAAAACCTTCATGGCAATCCATCCAATATTTGCGGAGACATTTTAGTCAGGACCAAAGTGACCCTTACAGAAAAGACACATGAGTTTTCCCCGAGGAACACATGTGAATCACATGCATGACACATGTTTACCACATGTTGCAATATATGATAGCATGGGGAAAATATGCGAAAAAGGCTTCATAAGTTTCATACGTGACACCATGAAAATGTTCCAAACTACATGTCTCATGTGGTCAAGAGTTTTTGCAGATGTGAAATTCATGTGTTTTTCCTGTAAAGGGGATGCACCGACAGGAATTAATATTCTGCTGCTTTTGTTTTGTTTTCCTTTGTCCAATACTCGTATCTCTAATCCAGCTCTTTCTAAAAACGGGATCAAACTTCAAATTAACTGATGAAACTATCGATTTGAATTGCTTCTTTATATCACTCTCAGTTGTCCATTATTGATTCCTGACTTTTGTGCGGAGTTCTGTAAATTCAGCAGAGCATTATTGGGACGTCATACTCATGAATGCAACCTCATGTATTATTGCTGCAATGTGCTAATCTATCTTTAATGTTTGGACTTCGTCTTTTTCCGCCTTCTGTGCGCACAAACCCCCCATCTCAAGTTCAAATCCAATATCTTCTGTTTCCTGTATTATTGATGAATATTTGATTTGCAGCCGGGGCAGCACTGAGTAAGTGATGTCTTTTCTCGTGCATCTTGAGTGACATTGTGAGCGTTAATTCAGATTTTAATAGAACCATGCGCGTGATTTTCCAAAACATTCAAGCCACAGAAGAAGCGTACTTTCACACTGACTGAAGTACTAGAACTCAACCCACTTTATCCGAGATAATTGTACTGTGTGGTTTTTCTCCTGTTTTGGTACCTGTGCCCACGGTGCTGTAAACATCTGAACCCATCTCCCTCCTGCTGTCAAACACAGAGTCGTAGGTGTTGCTGGGAATTGTGGGAGAAGTGGCACCGTTGTCCTTGTCAGTGCTCTTAAACCTCTTCCTCATCTTCGCCTGCCCCCCAAAAAAAAAAAAAAAAAAAAAAAAAATCTCAGCTCAACAAAGTGTTTGTATGAAACTTTAGTGACACAAAAAGAAAATCGTGTTTATCTTGTATTTTAAATATTAGATTTTTTGTGGTTTTATTAATACTGGCAATCTTTCACTCTTAACACAAAACAAACACGTAGAAATGGTTGGAAAATGCAGACATACTTTGCAGATACTCATCAGCTTACAAGCTTTGTATAAATGCAGCTGAAACACTTTGCAACGATGGTAAGAGGTTCACCTTGGTCACGACATTGTACGTTACAACATTTAGTATACGAGTTGTCCCTCATGTTGTTTTCTATTATTGTTGCTGATGATGAATGCATGACCATTTAGAAATGATGAGGGTCTAAAAGGAGCAGCTTTGAAATCCTGCTACAGTGTCAAGTCAGTAAAATTACCATTTTATATTGATATATTTTCATATGCTGTTATGACACACAACTTTTATTAAAGCCCTAAGTTCGTAGGGTACACATTTGATACATAAACATTTTAAAATGTATGTATTCAGGTGGATACGGTCTGATACCAAAGGAGCAGTGATATTGAATAATTAATATTAATATTAAACTGCTGCTGGCATTTGTCTTAATCTATTGGTTTTCTTTTCTGCCTTAATTTTTTTTTTTTTTCAGTTTTATTTCCCTCAGAATAATACCAAAGATGCCACCTATCAGTTATATCAAGTCTTATCATCAACTTTGATTATTAATCCTTCAAATCTCTACAACAGTAATATGTGGCACAGTTTCAATAATACGAAGTCATTTAACCCTTTGAACCCTATAGGCTGTTTTCAGGGTCATTTTACTACCTTTACTTTTAAGCTCATATCTTGGTCATTATAAGAGGTAACCATTCATGCTGAATCTTTTTTTTTTTTTCCAGGACAGTCAAGGCTATCCAAATCATCATCATTTAATTTGATAATACTTAGAGATTTTTCAATATTAGCCTTCATATGAAGGAAAAAAAACGATTTTGTCTTGAAAAATGTTTATGTTTTTACATGTATCTTACCATAAAATATTCAGTAGAGATATCTCTTTATAATCGTGTAGAGGATATTGTCTAGGATTTGGCAATATCTGAACCATGTTTGTTGGACACTTGATGACTCAACAATTTGAAAAAAAAGGTGCATAGTGTCTGACGGAAAATAAGTGTCACGGTTCTGAGGGTTCTTAATTTAGTCCCTCGAGTCAGTCTGAGAGTGGAGTTGTTGTCTTTTTATCTCATCAATTTATTTCTTATTTCATTCTTTCTATGATTTCAAGCTAAACTTACAATTTACTGAACAAAATCTAGCACCACTTTAGAAATGCTATCAATGAATGCAAATACATTACTTTGCTAGTTTATTAGATCAAAATAGTTAAAGAGACTGCAACTTCTGTTGTAAGATACCTCTTTCTATCGTTTTGAATCAATATCAGAAATCAGATTTGCATCAATCAGAGCAGACTGAATATTAGAAACAACTCTGTGAAGCATCAAAACGCCACAGCAAAGCAAACTGCAGGCTTCAAAATGACCATAAACTTAAATCAAAACGGACCTGCACATGTTTACCTTCATGAATTTAGGATTTACAGTATTGCAGGGCAGTTGCTTCAGACTACATTAGTTTCACTTCCGTGTACCTAACAAACTGGAAACCGAGTATGCGAAGCAGCCACAGTGAACTCTGTAAAATGATTACGCACCGATTTCTTGGGCTTGGGGGTGGACAGATAGGAGGCAGGGATGTTGGATCGCTTTCTCAAAAACATCTTGAATGTGGCAGAATCAAAGTTCTCCACCGCAAAACATCTCCATGATGTCTGGAGGGGCATGAAAACAGCAATATATTGGTCGGACAGGACAAATTTCATGCCGGCACATCTACCATGCAAGAAAAAGAGAATACATGAAAGGATGGTCTCAATAATAAGACTGGAGCTCAGAGACAACTCCAACCCCCGGCTGTATTGAGGTTGTGTTTGAGTATTTTTTTGGTCAAATACCTGAATGAGACAGGCAGCTGCAGGGATCTGTCTGTTGAAGTGTTTCTGTCTTTGCTTCTGCTGCACCTTCAGGGCAAAGCCCGAGCCTAAGATTCCCTGTGAACAACAGCACAGCAGCGTTGCTGCTTATTAATTCCGTTTTCACCACACACTTCCATGCAGCAGCAGCATGGAACAGAAATGCACACAAATGTGCGGTTTAAGGCACAAACAGTCTATTATTCACTGTGTTCATAAACAGAAATTAATACATTAAAATGTGAAGATTGAACAACCTTTGCTTAACTAAACGTGAATAATTTGACCTGTTTTAGACATTTTAAACACATTATTGTGACTACTGAACAAAAGGTAATCCATAAATTGATCCTGGAAATGACACAAGCCTAATTGTAATGTATGTTTCCAAAATTTTACAAACTTAACCCTAGCTACGTTTCAAAGTTAATGGTGATGTTAATCTTCTCTGCAACTCAACTTTGAGGTCCGACAGTCATGTGTGGAGTTTCTGCTTTTGATTTTGATCAATAACCTTTACAGGACGATATACAGCCATTTTAAGGCTTGTCAACATCTTTACCCCACTTAAAGCACAGTATAATGCAAGTTTGTCTTAACACTGTTCAAATTAAATATCTTTTTCAAATCTTTGGAGTCGCCGGTAAAACATTTCAGAGCTGCTTTGATAAATACATTTGTGGTTTACAGGAGAAACATAGATACACTGGAGACTAAATTAGGTCGTTTTTCTTGATGCCTGAAACTCAACGAAACAGAAAAAGGGTTTTCAAACAATTCTGTCACAGATTGCGAGAATTTCAACACAACACTGCGAGCACAAATAAGACAGCTCGCCCTGAAAGATGGCCTTGCACAGGAATGTCTCTTTCCACTTACTGCAGGCAGGGCAAAGAAAGAAATGGCAAACACTGAGAAACACGATGCAATTGTCTTCCCAATCCAGGTTTGTGGCACTATGTCTCCATAGCCAATCGTAGTCACTGTCACCTTGGAGATAAAAAAAAAAATAAATACACAGCTATTAATACAAGAAGCTATATCTGGCAAACACCCTGCACAGTCAGAGTTTACTGTGTAAAGGAGTCATATGAGGGTGTAGTTAATGTTGAGTAAAAAAGCATGTTGCTGAATACTAACTTCAGTTTGCTAACATGTAGGGATGGAACATGATTTTCAAATATTTGTCATTGAAGTCATTTAATCAGTCACTCAAATATTAAAAAACAAACAATTGTGACTATCATTCTTCCCCTTTTCCCCTGTTTTTACCAGCAACTGGTTGTAATGCATTACTACTGCCAGAAGGTGGCGGTAATGAACCTAAAAGCTGTCTGTCAGTCGCCATTAAACAGCATGAGGAGAGGAAGAACCAACTGCGATCGCGCAGGAGTTTTGCCAAAGGCGACTACAGCCGTAAAAAATGTTCTGTGTGGAACTCCTTCAAAAAATTTAGATGAAGAGAAGATAAAGCGCAAACTATTTGATTTTTAATGGAATAGTTCTGAGCTAATTTTGGCCGTAATCTCATAATTTTGCTGTTTGGCACTTAAACTAAAGTACAGCTGAGGGCAATGGAAGTGTTCATTTCACAGGTATTAAATCAAAGTATTGAACAATTCAAAACTGTGACCTTTTGATGGTACTTGATGAGAAGTTTAAGAGAAAAAAGTTAAGCCAAAGTTAAACCAAAGTTATTACAATTCACCCTGAGGGCAGCATGAATGTCTATACCAAATTTCACAATAATCCATCCAATAGTTATCGTGACATTTAATTCCAGACCAAAAATGTGAATGTCATGGTGTCACAAGATGAAGAATCAGGGGATTACCAAAGTCAGCAGAACATCCGTGGTCTTTCAAAAAGTCACGGCCACCCATTAAACACTTATTTCAGTCTAAAGTGACTGACCAACTGATGGATCAGCATTGCCATCCGTCGAGCCGTATATTGCTAGTCTGATTAATAAAAAGCAGTACAAGCCATGCTTTTTTTTTTTTTTTTTTTAAACTGAGTAAAATACTGGAAATGCAACTTGTTTAGTAGTTTTGTTGAGAATTGTTTAAATGCTGTGTCTTTGTACGAGACAGATTTGTGACGTACATGACCAAACAACTTCGAATTGGCTCTTGTTGTTTGTGTTAAATCTGCTTTGAGCCTTTAGCGTCTGAGGCCTCTGTTTTCATAGAATCTCCAAAACACAACTCTGATCTTTTCACCTCTTCCACTCTCACTAACAGCCTCATTCACTGCGAGTACCCAAAACAGATCGAGAGTGCTGGGCATGAACCCCGTATCAGATAGAAATCACGCTGTAAAACGTGTAAATGTAGTAAAAAATAAAAAATAAATACTATCATGAATATGAGAAAAGTTGTTGATTCTGCTGGCTGCGTGAGTTTTTTTTTTTTTTTTTTTTATTTGTTTTAATATCAGAGCCCCTGAAAAAGAGTAGGTGGTGACTTATTGTCCGAAAATAAATTTTCATCCCATATTCTCGACACTACTTGTTTTGCTGCTCGTATTAGCAGCCCACTGGATGTGCCCAAGGGTTTTCACACAACTCCTACTCAAACAACAGTAGTACAGATAAAACAGAGTCTATATCTGACCTTTCACTTGCTCAAACACAGCTTACAACAAAGTCAGTGTTTTCTGTAAAATCTAGTCACAATATTTAGAAAATTATCACAATGGGATGTCGGGATCAGGTCTGATTGACACTGATGTCAATGTCTGTATAGATATTATGGAAAACACGGTAGGAAATATTATAGGACACGTGTTTTAATGTTGAGGTATTTAACTATAAAACACACTTCTACTGCTTAAGAAATGCTGATGTAGCGTACAGACTGCAAGATGTGTGATGAAGGAAAAATGGATCATAAAACAGGACAGCTGTTAAGTGAACGCTCTTCAGTATAGAACTGAGACTGAGGCGTCAAAAGCCACCACGCTACAGATGAACAGTAACCTGGATGATGCTAGATTTATAAAAGGAATATGACTAATCTGGTTATGTTTTATATCATATCCTGAACATGATTAAAAACAGGAAAAAACAACAACAATGATGACGCTGGGGGCTTGACACAGAACAGAAGTTGAGTGACGCTGAATAAACACACACACACACACACACACACACACACACACACACACACACACACACACACACACACACACACACACACACACACACACACACACACACACACAGCCGAACAAGCATGTCAAAGGTAACGCTCACGTCAAGCAGACAGTGTGTTCCAGGTCTTAACCCTAAAACTAGTCAGGACAGTCCAAAATGTCCTCACTCCTATGGTTTAAAAACTCCAACTGGTCCTCACACAGATTGTTTTACAAGTACTCAACGGACACGCACACAAATAAAATACACAGATACTTACCACACCCCACCACAGAGCATCAGCGTAGTTATCAAACCCGTATTCAACATCTTTCTCTGCCAGGTAGACGAAGTACGATGCGAAGATCAGGCTCAGAAAGCCAATGTACAACGTAGTGATCAGCTCCTGACATACACACACCAACACATTACATATTACAAAGTCAAAAAACAACAAAGAGAACATTTGAAAGAAAATAATACGATTATATAATGAAGCTATGCATGCTATCTGTCGTAATCTGTCCTGATTGCCAAAATGTATTAATATCGGTTTGCCAGTTAACTGTCGTAAGCCTAACGCGGCGGTGTTTAATAATATGACATATGGATGTGAATATTCATGTACATGTGCTGTGTAAATAAAATGATTAAAATATTTTTTTGAGGATTGGTGCCGTTTGGACTGGCTTGTCTCATTCATGAGCTGAAGGTGAATGCAAAGCTGCATTCTTAATCATAAAACCTGTCATTTTGTCACTCATTCTTGGTTTTGACTGAGTCTAGATTAAAATGTTCACGATAGTTTTGTCACAAAATGTTCAGGGTTGTCTGTGACTGAGCCAAGAGTTAAATGTCTAGAGGTTTAGTTGAGTAAAAATGACTAACAATAAAAACTTTGCAGTGAAACTTTAGCACAAACGAATTTCTATACCTGTATATACCTTGGGGAGCTATAAAGGAACCATAAGTGGAACTGGGTTGTAACTGAAAGTAAGTTCAGTATCATGTTCCCTTTTGTTCTTTGGAAGTTTGATGTCCCGAGAAGCACCTGTTTTTGCTGCATTTTGCCGGGATATGCACGGAGGTCCCAGTTTCAACTAAATTCAATAATAATCAGTAACCACTGGAGGGCTGTTGATTGAATTCAGATGGGCAGTAAATCATCATAAATTAGTCTGAAATTCAGACAGCTGATCTCTCCAGGTGTATTTAAAATAACCATAAAGCATCTTATTGCAGATTTAATAAGGAGCTGTCTATGGTTCGCTCTCGAGGTCTATTTGGGCTCGCCTCTTATCCTGTCTCCCTTTAATTGGACGAGCGCTTTATGAAAAAGCTCTCTAAGTGCACTCACCTACTACGTGATTTAAACTGTGTTTAACAACTCAGAGTGCAGCAGCACTCACCGCACTAAATTGGACTGAATTCCTGATGAGCGAAATTCTTATTCGTGTCTTGTCCCAAAACTGTCACACTGAGATTTTTCACAGTGCCAAGAGAAGCAGCACCATATGATTGCAAATGAAATATAGGGAATTGTTATGTTTGGCTCCAGTGAAACAAAATACACCCTATCCCTGCATTACTCTAAATAAATACTACTTATGGCCCATTAGTACTCCACATCTCCGTCTGTATTTCTTCATATGGGTACACTTTTCTATCTAGAATGGTTGGACATTTCTGGACATCGACACTGTCGAATAATGTCCCTGCTTTCAACTTATAAATGCCTCATTCTTGGAAATAACATATTTTCAATGCATTTGGGTAGATTTTCCTCGAGTTTCTACCTGAGGTTTAGTCCGTGTGCTGCTGCTGCTGCTGCTGCTGCTGCTTCTGCTGCTGCTGCTGCTACTGCGACTGCGACCTGGCAAACACTCAGGAAGTGCTTTTGCTTCCCATCTGCCAGCGAAGCAGCCAGGAGCAACTGTGCAAATTGTGTTTACAAGCCACAAGCACTAGAATGCTGCTACGCCGTGTGTATTTAAATGCTGTTAGAACACGGAGACTGGATGCTGATTGGAGTGAATGAAACTCCATTGACTCTAAAAAGTCCAGCTGTTAACACAGAGGGTTGGCAGTTTCATGTGTTTGTATAAGAGACAGTTCTGTGGAACAGTAAGGAAATCACCGAAGAACAAATAATGGAGACGCGATTCATCACAGTCCAGCTGCTTGATGGTAATTTGACCTCAACTGCACTACGAGCACACGCTGTATTTTCCTTGTGGCTGTAGGAGTTGTATGGGGCCTTAACCGAGCATACGATTACTGCATAACCAAAATGGCAGCAATGTGAAATGGAATAAAGATAAAACATGAATACAAAGAGAGCAGTTCTCACAGAAAAGGTCCCTCTGTGTAACACAGATCAACTTCTGATGCCTTTAATCAGGACTGACTTTAACCAGACCTCTCCCAGAGTCAATCACACATTCACCCTCCACTCCATCCATGACTTTGTGCGAAGGGTGAACCACATTAAGGGCCATCCTGTGTGTGAGTGGAATTGGACGCTGAAACCCTCAAATAGTCTGCATCATTCAGTGGCGACTTGTTATTCCCCACTACCCCGAACACATGGGAAACAGGTGCTGGATAATCCAAGAGACACAATGTGAATTAAAATCCAATCTTGCAGGCTAAACTGCAGGTTTAGAGCCACATGAAGGAGGGTGACATGATGATTAAAAGGAATAATACAGAAAAAAAAAGTGCAATATATCAGCTTCATAAATTACATATGTTCTTGAATTTCTGCTTATTTTGTCTGAAATATTGGATACTTTACTGTCTTTAGGCCTTCAAAAATACTTCAAATCAAACAGTCTGAGCAGGAAAAAGCTCTCTTGGGTTGAACTCAACACTTTAAGGCATTCACCAGCAGATTGCTTTGTTTTAAAGGTTCACAAGCCAAAAAGGTTGGAAACTACTTCCTCTATACTTCTGCTGCATTCAAATGGAACTTGTGAGCTCGTGGTTGCAACACGGAAAGTTGTGCTCGCCATCTGGTTGGAGTTCAAGTGGTAAAAACACAGTTGCTAGGCAACAGCAGCATGGACGGCGACTAGAAGCCACAGAGGCTGACGTTTTAGCGAGCTCACTAACGTATGGCAGGAAGTGCAGAAGGAACAAATGAGGCCGTTGGGGAGATCAACATTTTCCTCAGACGCAGGCTATTACCTAAATTACTGAGACAAACTCTACGTGACTAAAATTATAATTTATTGGCTTAATATCCAAAGAAAATTTTTACTGCCATATGGCCTCTGTCATTTCTGTACATTTTAGCAAACATGTCACAACTTGTAAACTCAAGGCTTCTAGAAAATTTCTAGTTCCGATGTCGTGAATACCACGAGGGGGTCGTTCACATGGACTCTTCTCGTAGACACGGTAAGTCCGACCCCATTTGAAAGCAGCATTCCTTCTCGTGATGAGTTCAAAGTCACGAAATGTGCAGTTCAATTACTGTATAGTAATATGAACCTTTCAATTCATTATTAAAGAAGGCACCATCTCTTACGTAGAACATAGTAATTGCTTGAAGAGGATTTATAAGGAAATAGAACACAACCGGTTACCAGGAAATCCTCATCGCAGTACCAGTTGTGGCAGATGTTTCCTATTCCATGGCAAGTGCTTCCCAAACTTTGCTTGTTATTTTATACCCTCGACCTGAAGTGTGCTCCACAGTCAGTCAGAAATCAGTTTGGGAAAGAGCCCGAATCCTCCCCTGCACCAACACTCCCTTTCTTTACAGCTGAGGTCAGGGTCTGTTGATGAGCAGCCTCTGCTGGGAGCAATACGGCCATCAGCCGAGGCCAATACAGGAAAGCACGCAGTAGGTGGTACTGGATGAGTAACGTCCTTGTCCCCCTCATCTCTCTCTCTTTTTATGTGGACGTTCAAGACAACTGCTGCAGCCACCGGGGACCATTGCAGCCACCTCTGCGTCTCGGCTGAATAATACCCTGGAGGAAGACACAGCCTCCTCAAGCAGATGAGCCTATAACCTTAAAATATATATATAAAAAAACTTATTCCACAGCGGTGCTTTTCTTGTAGTGCTCTGCTGAATGCTCCTTTAGCTGTATGATGTATTCCCATACGAACACCTTCTCTTCGTATGGTAAGGAGAAATAATACATGAGGAGAGGCTAATAATCCCCAGACGGAAAGCCTGCAGCTTTCTAATAATAATCAGAAGCCCTGTTAGTGGTGTTGGTAGCTGTAATTGTGTACCTGCCGATGGTTGAAGACAACGGAGCCCAGGAGACGCCAGGTTCCTCCCTGCCGGTCAACATGAAGCATACGTAATATCTGTAGGAAGCGAATCCCTCTGGAAAGTAAAACAAAAATAATTTAAAAAAAATAATGCTGAGAATGTGTGCACACCAAATGCATGTACACACAGTGTTTCTCCCACAAGTAGAGCAGCTCCCTGGTCTGGTTTTCTGCAGCTTGGGGTCGGGGTTTGCCCGTTGTTATTTTGAAGCTTTAACTGCGCGTTTCTTTACAGTTACGTTAACGAGTGTAGTTCATCAACTCCAGTAACGTTCGCCTACGTCTACCTCCTGTTGTACTGCGCATCTGCGAGGCGCAGACACACAGCAGAGCAGAGAAACACAGCAACGTTCAGTGGCAAAAAAAAACCCAATCCATGAGTGACTCTTATACTGAGCTGAAATGAAACGACCGCGCAGGCACTACGTAAATAAATAGTTACTAGACGTAACTGCAGCTCTACGAATGTGTTCGTATTTTTCTGTCTTTTGTTCCTTTCTCCCAAGACGATGGTAGGGGAAACACTGCACACATAATAAGGCCAAAAGTATGCAGACACCTAATTACGTCAAAATAATGGGCTTTAATCTGCAGCTATAACATCCTTCTGGGGAAGCTTTCAGCGAAATTCCAGTGCCTGGCTGCAGGATGTGCTCCCTCACCACTAACAACCAGCAATAAGGCCTGGCTCACAGTTGAGCAATCAATCCCCAAAAGGTGTTGGATGGGTTTGAGGTCAGAACTCTGTTTAGATCAGACTTCCACAACAAACTGGGTTTCTGCAGGGAGGCACTGTCATGTTGAAAAAGGGCCGGGTGTACATAACACATCTACATACTTTTGGCCCATATATTCTCAACCTGTATGTACACGGTCTTTTACCTTACAGCTGAGGCGGCAAAGACCTGGCCTTTGGAGCCCACTGTCAGCACAATTATTGAGGCAACAACGACAATAAGATCTGTAATAACAGAGAATGACAGGCTTTAAGTATAAATATAGCATGAGCATGATCGTGAATAATCTATATTGACGTATATTAGTATAGTGAGTAGTCAGTACGAGGAGAGCAGGTGTTGTCCTCTTGGTGAAGTTTAGAAAAGTCAAAGAACAAAGTACAAAAGTGGGAAAGTACTCTATTAAGAAATGATCAATGGTTTTTATTTCAAAATTATTCTATTAATCAACGTGGGTGAGAAGGGTTACAAATGACATGAATGCTAATATTCATTGCTGCATATATTAAAAAAAAAAAAAAACACCTGGAGGCTCTAATTTTAAGAATAAAAAGCTGAAGGTGGAAAAAATATTGCAGTGACAGTTTTAATTTCATGCTGAATTTGTCTTGGATATCTCATTTTGGGATGAGGCTCGGGGAATATTACAGATATTGTTTAAATACTGTGTGTGGGTGGGGAGTGATACGTCTGTTTGTGTGCCGGTGTGTAGATATTCGCGTGCATGGCGATTGTGTTCCTACCTATAATAGATATTGGCTTCCTGGCAAAGCGCAGTCGGCCCCAGATGCCAACATATTTACTGCGGCAGCCTGCTGACCAAAGGCGGACAAAATATTCCACACCGAAGAACACCACAAGGACGATCTCCTGTTAGACAAGGGACGGAGAAGGACAGGTGGATAAGAAAAACAAAAACATATTGTTGCAGGTTATTCAGTGCAATAATACCTGAACAGCTGCTCAGACTTCAGTGGAGTTTGTTTTAAAACGAGTACGGTTTAATTATTAATGCAATTTTCTTTGTTATGTGCAGCTTCTCTAAGAAACTTGTTGATGTCACCGATTCATTAGAGGTTATTGATTCTCATTCACTATCGGTCACCGTTTAATTTGTACCACATCGATGATTAAATTCTTTGTTTCAGCTTTGTTTCACCAGATGGAGAAAGGGGATTATATATCCTGACAAATTGTTGGATGGTATTTATCTGTCTATAGTTGATTTTAAAGGGGAACGTTATTGATTTTACTCATTAAAGTCAGTTGAGAGGTCTCGGGAGAATACTACCGCGTATGTGAAATGCATCTTTTTGCCACCAGAAAGACTTGGGGAAGATCTGATCAAATTCTTTTGGACATGTTATTTGAGTCAGCATCAACTCCGCATGAGGAAGGTCATTTGCATTAAGGTGGCTTAAAGCTACGATAGCTACCAGCATAAAAACAACAACATTTGAAACTAAACTGCCAAATGTTGCATCTTGGGAAATGTAGGTTTTGACAAGGGAGAATAATCTGTGCAACGGAAAAAAAAAGTAAATATATTTGCAATGATAGATCACAATGCTAAATTGAACGACTTACTTACTAAAAGAAATGGTTAAGAATTTTGGAGAGTTGTTAGTTTAACTTGGTTTAGCACAATGACTGGAAAGAGGCGGGAAAGCACCTTTAATGCCCACTAATTAACATGTGTTGTTTGTTTAAGCCATACAAAACCGCAATGTAAAAGTGACATGTTAGTTACAGAAACGGGCCGTTTTGAGTCCTTATGCTAAGCTAAGCTAACCGGCTGTTGACATGAGCTTTATATTTAGCTGAATGACTCCCTCATTTTCTCTTATTTTCCTAATTCTCTTTTTCATTCATGCAACAGTAACTGAAACAAGTCACAAAAGCATGTGGCCGATGCTCAACACGAGCCTCATACATATAAAGCTGCTCAATTAAAGCCGCTCTGTTTCACTTCCATGTAAGTTTCCTCCTGCGCTCCTTGAGGACAAATGGATTAAAACAAAAATCAATTACAGCACACAATGACACCAACATGTGGAAATTAATGAACTGGTGTGAATGAGAATGCAATTACCTTCCAAATGTCTCTTAATCATTGACAAGCATTTTGAAAAAAAAAAGAAAAAAAAAGCTGTCTGAAACTGAATCAATAGCCTCTCATGGATTTGTAATGGTGACACAATCCTTTTGCAATGAATGATTAGATGAAAAAAAAAAAAACTGAGGGATTTGGGCAGATGATGTCGTACAGCCGGAGACTTTATCAGCTCATAATTATTGTAGGTGTTTTTCTTCATCAGAGCCAAAGATAAAATGCCAGTGAATGTAGAATAGCATGTTGTAAAATGAAAATTGGACTGATAAATTGTGTTCTTGGAGGCTTATATGTAAAATGATGTTTTTCTTTATTTATTCACAGAAAATGCCTACTTCAAGGTTGAAAAACAAATGGTCTCTCCAAAAAAAAGAAGCAATACATTAACAAACATGAAGGAACAAGAAGGACAATTTAGACTGCTTTTCAGCTGTTGTTTCCACAATTAACAATGATCTGTGAAGCTCAATTCTATGCCAATGTGGAAGATCAATTCTAAAAGTGCACAGAATAATGAGGACTCCTACCACAAGACAACTGAAGAAGTGAGCCAGTGGATCTGTGTTTCGTTGTGATTGTTTTGTATGTATGAGGACACTATTGTACACAGGTGATTCAATACGCACAATGAACTGCAGGTGGCGGTAACGAGCCTAGATGTGTGGCAATATGCCATCAATGGTAGGGAAGAAGAATGCAAGTTAGTAAAGACGGATTTAAACCAAGCAATTTTCATAATAAAAAAAAAAAAAAACAGCCCTGTATTATAATAAAGAGTATGTTTAGCAGAGCTCAAGAAAAGATTCAACAGAAACTCAACACGAAGGGCACCTGAGCAGTTTGAGCAAGTACATGTGTATCCCAGAGAATTACTGGCACCCATGAATGTGCATAGTGAGCATCGTATATCTAGGCATGCCTATGTTTTTTCCACGACTGAGCATCTAGAGGATTTTAGAATATTTGACGTAAAGTAAAACGAACGCTATCTCGTGATGGTAATGATGGTGAAAAATAATGAGTGGAACAGTGATTCAGATTCGCTCCAAATCCTAATTAGTTCTCCCTTGGCCCATGTTACACCCTTCCACCAAATTTCATTAAAATTGGGCCAAAGTTTTCCAAAATTGGTTTGTAGCTTTAGGCGCAAAGTCCTCATTCTCATCCAGCTACCCGTTTCTAACCTCTTTCTCTCTTCTGTCTCTTATATTCTCAACTCCCTCACCCCTCTAACGCTTCCCCTCTATGCTTCATTTCTTCCTTCTCTCATTACAGGACGCACAGGGGGGCCAATAAATCTAGGATACCTCCTGAAGTCATTGTCCCCGCATTGAGTCTCACTTCTGAGTACCTCTCCACACCGTGTTAACCTAAAACCAATCACGAGTCCCCATTCAACCCTCCGTTCATCCCCTCGTGTTCGACCTTCATTACATCCCGTGGTTCTGACCTCCTTCTCCACCAACCCTCGTTTATCCTTCCACTTCAAATTTTTTCATTCGAATAAAGTCATTTGCATAATGAGTAACTCGATGGTCTTCAGGAAATCGCAAGTAAAACATCTTACACAGATAGGAACCTTTGGCAGTATGACACCGAATGAAATCAAATGTAACGATACTTTAAATAGTTCACAGCACTTTGGATCCCCCAAAAAATAAATTCTTCTGAGAACGTGCATCCTCTGGGCACGCAGCCGAGCATCTGGCCAAACACACTATTACAACCACCGTCAGCCAGTGCTGCTTCTCCAGCTAGAGAACAGAGTGGTCTCTGTTAACCTTGAGCGTGCAGTAAGAAAGAAACAAGACAAAGGAGATGCTTCTGCGGTGTGGGAGGAGAGAATGAAAGAGTGGCAGGGTCAGAGCAAATCTCTAAACTAGAAAGCGCATAGTACAAAACAATCCCATTGGGATGGAGGATGGAGAAGATGAATGTTTGAGATTTTGGTAGCTTTAGCGGCAAATGTAATTTATTCATTATCTGTGTAGAAGAGAAATATAAGAAGATTAAATTTCTCCAGAGGGTGAACCGAAGCCAGGAAAACATTTGGCCGTAAATGCGCAGAATATTTCATAACAGTATGATATTACCTAATAGTAGGTACACTTTTTAATCCCAGATCTGACCCATAAACAGGTTCCTGTGTAGAAGCCCCTCTATATGAATCCAATGATGAACCTGTAGGATTTAAGATTCTGATGTGCCCGCTCATAAAACACCATGACTACTTTATCCTATTATCCTCTGGCCAAGGTGAACTTGTCACACGTGGCATGCTCCAGTCCTCCTCCAAGAAAATCCTCGAGCCCTTTTTATCCTTTCTTTGGGGTTTTCTTTTATCTGAGCTTGAGCGACTCACCCATCACCCAAACAGTTCCTGCGCTCAGCAGATGGTGTCTCGGGGGTTAAGTTTATCCCATTTACAATTGATTTTAGAGGCCAGCGGGACACATTGAAATTGTTTGCTGGAAAAGCGCTTATGTAGTTTGAACAAAAGTGTCCCTGAATTGTTTTTTGGTGAGGCAGCGGTTAGGTCAATCGACAAGTACAATTACTTTTCGAACAGACCCTGAGGTTTGATACTTGTTCCCAAACAAAACTGGGATAGAAATGAAAAACTTTATCCAATACTGTGTGTAATTTGAAAAACTCCTTTTTTTTTTTTATTGAATCAATGTATTTATTTAAATGAGTTGTTCAGCAAAGAATGAGACCAAAACTCCTCCTGAAAGACTGAATATATGAGAGTTGCGCTAGTTAGCAGGTGTCAACCAGGAAAAACAGACAAAACAAAAGTGCGGAGCAGATGATGGAAATCAAAAGGAAAGATCAGATGAGGAGACGGCAGAAGGAGGAAAAAGGCTACAGGCTGTATCGACACAGTAAACAGTGCTGTCAGGAGAAAAAAGGTGAATGTTGCTCCCGAGATTCTGATTCTTTCAAATCCCCATTATCCTGCCTCGATCTTTCAGACGCATGTGGTTCACAGACTACTGATGGGGATCATTAAAGATACACCGGGGAGTTTTCTGGTAAACAAACATGGTTGTGATTGCATTCAATGTTTTTTGCCCAAACGCATTCGGTGTATCTTTCAGGCCGAACAACTACGTGGCATGCATCTTAAATAAGAAATATCTATAAAACTGATTGACTTTTTTAATGTTGTGACACCTGCATTATTTACATTAGCTAGCGGGCTTCTTTTTCCTATTTCACACTGGCTGGCACGTTGCTACTTTTTATGGAGCACTGCGGCCATCAAGCATGAAGATACAGATACTGTGGAACTGCATGAAAGTGTTATATTTTATTTGTAGTCTCGCTAGTTATATGGCACGGCATAAAGCATTTTTTTTCATGCAGATCTAGCAAAATGTTTCCGGCAAAGTTTTCCCTAGCACCATTAAATGTAGGACAAGAATTGTCCTTTTTCGACAAAGACAATGTTCCTAGTTTTAGCAATAACATCAGGAGACATTATTGTCCAGTAAATTCATAAAATGATGCAAATGAAAAATGTGGGAAATGTGCTTCTCATTTACACTGCATGTGTTCCCATGTGAGCGTGTGGGTAGATATGATAGGACATGAGATACATGCTGAAGTGGTGGTCAACATCTCCACAGTGGTTCTTTATTCCCCCCCCCCCCATATATCAACAGGAAGTTTACAGGAGACCATGAGGAACAAAAGGACTCTAAGTGCTCAACTTCATAAACTGAGCAAGCTGCAACTCCGGCAAGCGAGTCTCACAAG
The DNA here is from genome assembly GCF_029030835.1 of Brachyistius frenatus. Classification (NCBI taxonomy): domain Eukaryota; kingdom Metazoa; phylum Chordata; class Actinopteri; family Embiotocidae; genus Brachyistius; species Brachyistius frenatus. Next base: position 2,163,033 of record NW_027210655.1, read on the forward strand.
TGGTCACTGGGTCAATAAGCATCCAGATGTGCGATCAATATCTCTAGTATTGAGCGTGCCTTCCCTGTGCTACGGTGTTCACCCACTGGATTCAAAACAACAAGTCTTCTATTATGGTCAAAAGTCTGTACGATCCACAGGAGCGAACTGGCAGCAGGCACTCAGCCTCAGATAAACTCTTGAATCACCGTCAAGAAATAAATAAGTGACCCTGTTATGATGTGTGATGGAAATGTTCGTTCGTGTTAAGGCACACAAACAACTTCAGTTTGTGGGTTAAGTTGAGAGAAGCATCAGAGTTTGGGTTAAAATAAGGTATTGGTTAAGGTTAGAGCTTTGTCTTTTGTCATTATAGTTACAACAATGAACACTTTTGGAACGGGAAATGAACAGAAAACTCCAGCGTTAAAGTTCAATGTTTCATTGATCCACTTACCCACCAGCAATATGCCCGATTTCCTCCTTTACTCTCGTCATAATTACACAAACCTTTGTCATTTGAATAGAACAGTTGTCCTGTTAAATGTGTTTCCGAAACCTGTGCTGTCTCACCCCAGCTAGAGGTGCTCAATTAGAAAGCTTGTCGCACAAATGACCTTTAGAGTTGTTGTTTTATGGGAGGACAGTCCTATTATTCGTGACAAACAGACAAATTCGGCATGAAACAATGTTTTTCAGGATAATCTCAAGTACTATTCTTCTTATTAATACAATTTCACACTCACCACCCAGTAGAGAGTTGTGTGAGCCAGTTTCTCGAATTCCTTAATGGTAGCGAGGACACTGAGGATCAGACAGGCCAAAACAATGAGAAACCTGTAAGAAACAAAGCAGAACATGTATTAGTCATGATTAGAATAATGAGGTGTTTGTGTTGGAGGTCATTCTTATTTATCTTTTTCTTATATCACCTAACTGCATAGCCCAATTGGATCCTAGTGGCTAATAAATGGAAATTTACTTAAATCTAAGCATAACTTGTCATCACTCCAGTCATGCACTCACTAATTTCCTCGCTTCACATTGCAACATCCCACCTCATATTTATGTCAACACATCACACTTTGATTCAAACTGCAAAGCATCAGTCAACTTTGGTGTCTGGTTTGAGTTTGAGCTGCCAAACAACTTTCGGAGAAAGTCTGAAGACGGCATCGCATTACTTTAGATTTTTACCATGAAAAGCATTTCGCTGAATTTCAGCAAACATTCAAGGACAGCCCTCTGGGGGAAATACTGTGAACCTTTTGAACTCAACCATATGAATGCAAAGCACATGATATACTTGTCAAATAATGAGCACACTGGTTTGCACACAGGCAAACACGCGCACGCACACGCACACACACACACACACACACACACACACACACACACACACACACACACACACACACACACTATCAACCAACATTTAATTGCTCTTTAACATTCTCCTTATCCCTCTCAAGGTCACAAGTGTCTTAAATGCAGAAACAATAAGTTGTCTGAAACTCCTATTTAAGAAAAAAAAAATACTTTTGTGAGATGAGGCTTCAAGCTGCTGTGACACTTTACCAAAAAATAAGAGCAGCATTCATGTGACCTTGCGTTTTTGACTCCCAAACAAAAATACAACATTTTCATGACCATATTTTTTGTCAATTTGGTTGAGCAAAGCAGCTTGTTTTTATAAAGGTCAGCACAAGGTACCTCGTAACACCGAAGAAATTCTGTTGATTATTTCCACAGCTGTTCATAAAAGTCAAAGTGAGAGATTCAGTTTAATTTGACGGTGGTGGAGGAAGATGGCGGAGCAAGGCTAACTGCAATGCGAGTGATGAGCCACTCGAAAAGAAAAAGGTCACAGGAAGTCAAATCCGGTGAGTAGGGTTGATTAGAAACTATGACTGCGTTGTGTCAGGCAAGGAACGAGCACATTTTCAACTCGCTGTGAGTGGAAGCAGTGGCATGCTGGAGAATCAAAGTGCCATTGTTGCCACAGTTTTCGCTCGCACCGAGTGCCGTCTCAGACGTCTCGGAACATCACAGTAGAACTCAGTGTTGACAGTCCGACCCCCGGGGGACGAAGTCAGGGTGCAAAAACCCACGGCGAAAGCTCACCTGGTTCTGCTCCTGACCTGACGCGGCTTTTTTGGTCTTGGACAGTTAAGTACTAACACATTATTTCACTGCTGTAGACTTTTTTTTTTTAAGCATTTCACTGGTTTCCATTGGCGATTTCCCGACTTTGACACTACATTGGATGTGTGCTCTCCGCTCAAGTCAACGGTCAAATTTCAAATGCTCCCAGACCTGTGGTCAAAAACACATTCTTGGGTGCTGATGCTGGTCAAGAAAGGTAACTTGGAACACTTATTCACAAAAGTAATAGCGTCCCCTATCCTGGGAAACATCACATGGGGTGCAGCCCATTCGCATGCAACAGGAGCAGTCTTTGAACATTTTGATTGCTTCGCATTGTGATATTGCCTCCACTCTCAGAGCTAAAGTCACAAAAGGGTAAGGGCATTCCAACTGTTTGTCTGTTACAAGAATATCTTAGAAAATGAATAATTAAGTTAAATGACATTTTGCAGAATGGTTGGCTCCGAGGCAAGGGCGAACTGATTAACTTTTCATTTACGTTGGTGAGACGTGGCGATGAAAGGTAGAACTTCCGAATGGATTCTTGTGACAATGTTCAGCTGACAGAACAAACCGACTCAATCACATATACATGTATATTGCTGTATATGTTTGCAAATATACCGTATACATATATACAAGACAGTAGTATTGAATTGCTGCTCTTTAGCGGGGGGGGGGGGGGGGGAATGGAGCAGAGGTAATGCCAACGACAAGTGAACATAAAGAGAAAGAGGAGAGGGAGTCTGTTGTCTTAATGCAGAGCAGAGAGATGGACACCGTGTATCTGTGTCAACATGTAAATTTCAATTAACTTAGCAATAAACGAGAGCAGCGCCTAACCATTGTAACCGTATGAGGTACAGCCTCAAAATACACTTCAAATATATAGAAAATAAAAGCCCAAAATCCAGACTAAAATGTCTTTCCAAGGACATCTTCAATGGTTAAGTGCGAGTAAAACCTAAAGGCACCTGAACTCCCTAAAAGCGGCAGATATTTGACCGATTTCACGTCCCATTAAAAGATGTCAGCACTTGCTGCATTGTAGAAACTCTTATAAATTGCCTTTCTGACATCTAGACTCTCACTATTGTTTTAAACTTTCAGAAAACAGCGCCAAAGAATCCCTCTAGTTCCTATACGAGCAGACTTGATGGAAACTATGTGCAGAGAGAGTTAGTTTCCAGTCAGTGTTTGCACCTTGAAGACCCTTATCACCACATGCTACAGGCTAAATTTATTGAAGACTGGCCAGGAATCCAGATACACCCCCCCACCCCCCTCTCCACCCTTTAAGCTAACCCATAGACACACAGGCATGAGCGTGCACGGCACACGTCAACACAGATAAAAGCCTGAGGAGAGCCCTGCTCGGGGCCCGTGTGCACCTCGGCTAAAGCAGCTGGTGTTGTCTGAAAGGACTGAACAAGTAGACAGTACAACAAAGCAAAATGACTCTGGAGTTTAGCACCTTCTTCAAAATGACTAATATAGTCCGCTGCTTGTGTAAATGAAAGTACATTTCTTTTGTTATGAAAAGCACGGCTGATTCGGTGAAAAAAAAAAAAACGTATTTAGTCAAAGAATTTATGATGTGATGTAATTTGTTACATTTTTTTTTTTGTGGAAATGAGACAGAGGCAGTTAAAAAGAGGATCAAAAGAAACACAACTGAGCATCAAACTTTCCAAATCGCACACTTCGGTATGCTAATGGAGGTAATTTGTCAGCGAAGCTCTGCTTAATTTATTTCAGAGCGTTTGAAATGCCAGTAAACATACACGCTCAGTATGCTGAGCGGGCACTTCGGCTTCACTTTTGATTCATCTGAGACCGTCTGACTCGTCAGTCCCCCTCCGCTAAACCGCGCCATCACATTTCACTTCCTTTACCTCCAGCCCTACGCAGCGGATAACACAGGCTCCGCGTGCTTCTGTCTGGCAGCCCTGAGCTCGGTGGAGCAACAGACAAAATAATGCATTGGCTCAGCTCCATAGGCACCGCTGAATTCTAAACAAAAGCTCAAAGCGCTGCTCCTATTCATTATTGATGGACAGATTCACTCGCAGTCTATTGTGCGGTGACTGTCGAGACAAAGCAGGGGACGGCGTGAGAGTTAGTGGGGACGCTGCTGACCGTGTCACCAGCTGTTACCGTCAAACATCACGAGAAGAAAACATATATTGATCAAAAAGCAACGGCAGAGTCGATAGAAGCTTTCGTTAGAGCTGCAGCCAAAACTTTGGCCAGCATGAGGTTTCCAGTTCAGAGATGGGATTTTCGATTGGTGACCTTGTGCTTGTGCTCCACTGGGAATATCAGCTACCTATAAAATGGAGTCAGAGAAGATGTGTTTGACGGCTGAGTTTGAGGAGTGCTGAGAACTGAAGTGGTTGAAGTTGAAAATGGAAACATATTTTCCCTGGTTAGTACACAAACAGAAAGTCAAAATGTTCCTCTAACTGAAAACATGAACAATTCACGATGTCTTAGTCTGGTTGTTAAATGATTCAAATATGTGTCTGAATTTACTCCTTCTGACTGTTTGACAGAATATCTGGTTCAGTTTAATAAAGCTGATTTGATTTTCTTTTTTTTTCTTCTTGTGACTCCTCTGGTTTGATGGAACCATGCTGCTCCACACTCAAAATACCGCATTTATTGTTAGACTGTAGCACGTAAAACCTAAATGTAACATTAGGAACAATAAATAAACGATGGATGGATGAATGCCCTTTCGTTTTAAGGTGTTTATCAAGAAGACATGATGTACTTTATTAAATACCTAAAGCTAAATATGTATCTTGTTCCTTCCCAGAGAAAATGCACTAGTCCTTTCTTTTGACCATAATAAAACAAACCTGAGACCTTATAAATATACTCTTAAAACTGACATCCATATAAGTGTGCTGTGAAGGTACACTCAGCTACAGGCGGATGATTAATCAATGATTCACGTGCTAATCATATATTCACAACCAGTTGCTTTCATTTAACTTGCAAGTGATCATTTGCTCTCAGAAACTGAGAGTGTGAATGTTTGTGTCAAACAGAGCATGGCAATGTGATTCATGTGGGCCAGGTTAACATGCGTCTGAAGGTCAAAGGTCAAACGTTTGGAAGTTGGACGGCGCTCTCCCAGCAAGGTTCTTGCCGGCTACGACGTTTCTGATTTATGTATTCTCACAGACTGCGCAACTATCTTTACCTGACTCATGGAATTGGATTTTTTTTTTTGGGGGGGGGGGGACTATATACTTATATACACATTTATAAACTATATAAGCAATAACTTTTCTGTCTAAAGCTTCAATATGGTTTGACTTCTTAATATCATTTTTTGTTAATTTCCTGTTTTTCTTTTAAGTCTTGAGTGTCAAGCAGTTTTTCCACAACAGTGCCGACGCACACACACACACACACACACACACACACACACACACACACACACACACACACACACACACACACACACACGAGTATCTCTGATAAGGTTTCGGGTCACTGTGACGTTTGAGCCTGTGAACTGCTTTTGTCCGACTCAAACATTTGCAAAACAAGGTAGTGAACTGACCCCAAAAACCTACTGGACACCGGTATGACATCACAACACCACACTCTTGCAGCGAACAGAGGGTAGTACTGAGAGTTTTGTTGAAAATACATGACAATACACAGCCAAATCCAACCTATTCAAATGGAAAAAATGTTTTAACTCTAACTTGAAACATCCTTTGTGTTGTTAAAGCTTGGATTTGGCTGTACAGTTGCATTATATCAAGAAAAGGTGCAATCACGCTACATTTCTGTCCCGCAAATACTGGCTCTGTCTGCCATTCATGTCAAGAGGAACACCGTTGGAAAAGCAAAAGTCATTATTCTACCCTGTATTATCACTATGTTTCGTAAAAATTTCAATTTCAAACTGCACCATTGCTTTCACAGACTATTTACAGTATGTGATCACTCTGCTCGGTATTTATTATCAAGGCGGGAACTCCATCATGCAGCCTACTTTTCAGAGGGAAGAGAGAAAAGCAATTTCATTCAACATCGAGGCCAACAGGGACATTCCTTTAGTGAAGCCAGGAAGTTTAAAATCTAGCCAAAATGGGCTGACACATGGGTGGAGAGAAGGTGCAGCAAACAAGAACCGTCGATGCCGAACATGACAGACCGGAAAACATGTCAGCCACGGCAAAGGAAACATCAAAAATACACACAGTTACCACCAACACACACAAACAAAGAAAATAAATTTGCTGTTGACATGGTGAAACACTGATTTTGTATTTCAAGCGAGACTTTGTAGTGTTTCCTGTCAATCAGCATGCAGCGGCATCACATCAAGGTTAAGGCACCTCGACTTGTTGGTTTGCACCTAATCTACAAATACAGTATCCAAAATCTTGTTGATTAGGTAAAGATTTTCCTGTAATCACAGAGATCACAAGCTTCTCTGCCGTGCAGTTATTCTTGGTAACGCTCCAACGTGTTTGGGTTGCACTGTGCTTGCTCATGTTCCCTTTGAGTCACTGAGACTCTAACCTGCTCCGACAGGCTGCTTTCCCCTGCGTCCCCCTCCCGACACCACGGGGTCACAGGGTGGCAGCAGGCAGGGCCACTACCTCCTCCACAGCGCGCACACACACACACACACACACACACACACACAAAGCTGCCTACTATCAGTGCCAGTGAGTCAGGACAGACGGCACACATGGGAGTGTACTGGAAGATCAAATTCCACATTCCTGAACCTCTGCCTATAAATTGTTCTCTCTTGGATATAGTTTATACCGAGAAGAAAGAAAAAAAAAACACAGGGAACTGTATCCTGTGCGGTGTATTAAGTATTTATCACTCTGAAAAACATTTCATTCGTGTAAAAAAAAAAAAAAAAAAAAAAAAAGATCGATTTTCAAGCCATCTGACAAAACTGCCACATCAGTTTTGGGTGGTAGGAACATTTTCATGTTAGTGTAGCTTTAGCACAAACAATAAAGTCCACCCAAACACTGGATTCCACAAGTTTTGTATTAATTACAAGCTTAATCATTTACATTTTCTTTGCAAAAAACTATAGGTGGTTTCTCACTATTAGGAGGGAAACGCACACAGGACCATTCCCTTTCAGACTGAATGGGTTTAAAAGCTTTGCTGTTCCCTAAATGCAACCCAAAACTGCCCCTGTGCTGCTCTTGAAGTGTTCCGCAAAATTAAAAGCTCAGTGATGCTGAGGAAACGACTTCCCCCTAAATGAAAGATCCGTATAATATTCCTTTAGTTCTCCTATGAGGGCCTATTTTGTCTGAGATTCTCTTGACTGTGATGAATTATATGGTATTTTTTAATCTGTTATGGCTGGACTAAAATATCCCCATAATATTCCTGGAGGGACCTCCGGTTGTGCTGTGATATCTCTGCTGCATCTTTCTCAAATTCACAGGATTAACAGTTCTTTGTAGTGAGGACTTCCAAGGCTCTACACCCGCAATTAACTCCCTGTTTAATTAGGATCTTAGAGTTGCAATTATGCCCTTGAATACCCCATGGATGTGTATGATTATGAAAATAAAAACACTCACACTGTGAAATGATACAGGAAGCATTTCCAGCCAGACGGCCTTTCCAGAAAGTTATACACGCGTCCTTGGATGTAGGTGCGGCTGAGTTGTGGACGGACCCCGGTGCTGTACACCGACATCCGCATGGACATCCGGGGGTGAGACAAGTAGGGGTGGAAGTAAACAGGGAGTGTATCCTCGGGCATTTTGTCTTTTCCAGAAAGCGTGTCGTTGCCCACAGGTGTTCCTGATTCAAGCGCATTAAAAGTAGTTGTCGACAGCTCCAAATCCGGTGGTCTCTGTCCACGTGCCACACCGGAGGACCTCCGTATGTTCCCCTTGCTGGCAGTAGACATTGTAGCCTTCCTCTGTCGCTGTGTGAACTTCTTTTTTTTTTTTTCCACGGTTACTTTTCGGTCAATGCCTCAAACAGACAAATGTTTGCCCATGTGCGCACAACTTCTGTTGCGCGCCTGATCGCACCAAGGCGCATAAAACTGTATAACATTAACTGAGTTATTAATGCTCTAGATCACCAGGACGGCGTTTCTTTAATTCAACTTCACAGCTCTCTGGGTTGCTGGGGATGTTAACAGTCTCAGCCTTGAATGAACATCCCCTTTACCTCTGTCAGAGCACTTATCAGCCTGGAGAGCTGTCGGGAGGCGGTGCGCTGTGAGCCGCCAGCTGCTCAGACATTTTGCGTATTTTTGCCAAACAGCTTAAAAGCAGTCCACATCTGATGGAACTCCATCCTCGCCACACCAGCTGTATGATGAGTAATTTCCACACAAAAAAAATAATGCAAATACATAATATCGTATGCAAACTTGTTAACTCAAATGTCATGCGGTTCACATCGACAAGTATAACTAATGAAAGTCATTACTGTAGAGTTGGCTGTTTTTTTGTTGTTAATGGAATTCTGTCAGTGTGTTAATTTATGCAGTTGTGATTGTTTAGACGGGCCATTCTAAGTGCTAAACAAAGCAATTTAACAGGCTTTGCACTTCAAGGTTATAACAGTGAATTATGTTCAAATTCTATGCTATTGCAGTATTCTCAGATCATTTAAGTAGCATATACACCCAAACAAATGGGTCACCACACAAAGTTCAAAACATGAGCTCGGGACCTGCCGTAGTCTCTAATTTGATTAATAGGTCTTTTCATATCAACTAGGTCTGTTTACAAATAAATTCTGTAAATTCAATTAGCTTGTGCACACTGTATTTGTAGGTTAAGCTCTACATGTATATGTATGACAACTTTAGACACAATCTCAGTATGTTTGAATGTCCAGGACCTTCAGCAGGTGCAGTAACATATTGTTGCAAATGCATTCACACATACTGAAATGAATGTCTAATTAGTCATGTGTACGTAAACGTGTTTTTATTACATTTTTGTAAAAAAAACAAAAACAAATGTGGGTTGGAATTCATTTGTTTTTAAGTGTATGTAGAATGTAGAATCCTACAGCTTGAAACTTCCATAGACATGTGCCTGTCCTCTGACTTGTCATTTACTACATTTTAAAAGTAATAGTGTTAGTTTAATCTAAGGAAACTCTGGGGATACTTGGAGTTTAGTTCGACAAGGTTACCCTGTGATTTTTTTTTTTTTTTTTTAGCTGTGACCTTGGCCAAGGTAGTCCAAGGAGGAGGAAACAAGTACTCAACAGCTCAGTTTAATAGGAGTCGAGTGGCATCCATGTGATGACAGGATCTGTTGCCAGGTAGCTATTAAACACAACTCTGACTGGTCCTTGCTGTTAAGACGCCAGCCCTGCATTTGACGTTTTTTTTTTTTAATAATACAGAAAGAGCCATCATCTTGAAGGTCACCAATTCTCCCATGTTGTCAGGGAACATCCAGCTTAACATTAATGTTTATACTTTATACTAGGCCAAACCTAACCACATGGGAGACATGTAGACAAGATTGAGCCAGAAGTTGGTGTGCTTAAAGCTCGGCAACTCAGGAGCAGGATTACGCTGTCATACTGAGTGGCAGCGGGGGACACCATGGCAGGACAAACCCACCTTGGGTCCACAGGGTGGCAAAAAATTGCCGTCTAACATCAGCATCCTGTTGAACAAACTTTAAGTTTTTCTGCGTTCACAAAGTGGAAAGCCTTTCTGGAGAGGCAGGTTCCTTCTCCGCAAAAATGTATTTGTTAAGTCCCCCGATGAAAAGGGCAGAAAGTCAAAAAAATGTGTTGGCTGATTCCATATTGGTCAGTTTTTACTCTTACAGTAGTTCACAGGACAAGAGATGATCTAAATGCATGAATCCAGAAACTGGAGGTTTTTCAGAAAAAAGAAAAAAAAAATCACAAGGTCAACAGGGTTATTAAATACAGAGAGACGTCTTGGTCTGAGTCCAAAAAAAGCAAATAAGAACAGGCATGGAGCAGCCACGAGGAACCAAAACCATCGGAACTCAAAAGACCAACTGACAACAAACGAAGGGAGCGCTCGGATTAAACACACAAGGGAGAGGAGAACAATGAGGGACAAGTGAAACTAAATAGGGCTGGACAGACAATCCCACAAGCAGCAAACACACAAGGGCAGGAAGTAAAGTAAAGCAGGGCATGAGACTGAGTGACTACACAGTAAAACAGTAAATATAGAAAACTAAAAGGTAAAACCATGACACCCTGTCCTAAGAAAACCATCCATCTCCAGAACATCAACAATTCCTGGCCTACAAAAACTTGTTTTCATCTTTGGAGCTATGCATTTTTTAAGTAAAGTCCAGATAAAGTTTGATATTTGCCGTATCGAGACAGTCAGGACAGGTACTAATGGTAATATGTCTATTTGACAATTCCACACACCCTCCACTTTGCCTATAACATTCATGTTGCATCATCCTTTACTCATTCTCCCATGAGCGAATAATATCACGCATGTTAAGCAATGTTACTCGTGTCCAACAAGCGATTTGGAAGACTGACTTCACCTCAAGAGGAGAAACCCTCCGACTAAAGTTGATGCCAGAAGGCAGTCAGAAATCTCTGCCGTTGTTCATTGCAGTAAGGTTGAGGAAATGTAAAAGCTCATCTCCATCCACAAGGGCAGGCAATATTGTATTAACTGTTATTTACCCAGGCTGATTCAGGTGAGATTAAGGGATTGTTTTTTTTCAAGCCCCAGCTGAGGCTCATAATTTAGTTTGCGGGGGAAATGAACAACAACATTTCATTGTAATTAACTGGTGATCTCCAGTCAAAGAAAATGGAAAGCAGCGAGAAGAAAGAAACGGAGAAGATACAGAGATAGCATTTTTTTATTATTTTTTATTTCAACTGGAATATCTACAGTTTCCAATCGATTCATCTTCCTTTTTATAAATGCTTTGAACTCAGAGGCAGTTACATAAGGTTGAAATGTTTCTGCAGGGTACTTCACAGACAGCCTTTCCAAACAGTCTCTGTCCAAGCATCCAGCCCAGTCAGTAGAAATTAGTCATGAGATCTCAGACTTCATTCATTGTCCTCTACGTTTATGAGTAATATAAACACATAAAGGTAATGCAATCTATCCCTCGATGGCCTTACAAACAAATTATCAGTCACAAAGCCTGTTTATGTAAAGACATTACTAATCAAGCCGCTGCATATAATGTATAAAGATGGGTTTGGGTTGCGCATTTTGTGATATAACCCAATTAATAATGATGAAGAGTCCCCAGCATGTGCGTCACTGAGTTGATGCTGTTGTACGTATTCACTGTGGCCCAATTCAGGGGCTGCATCCTTTGAAGTCAGTCTTTCTAGACCAAATATGACAAGGCTGTCCCCCTCCGAAGCCTTTCCTGAACGTAGCCTGAGAAAAAGTTCTCGCTTCCGCCTGAATTTGAAGGACACAGTCGGTGTGTCCTGTGCAACCGTATGAGCAGATGCTTGAGGCTAAAACACGCTAGAAACAGAAACAGAGTCAACTATCTTTGACACCCATTTCAACTTAATAAAACAACATTGGTACACAATTTTGGCTTGCTTTCACTTGCATTCAATGGCAAGTAAGACAATACTATTTGCTTCTTAGTTATATAATATTCTTCCCATGTGACCCGCCAATCACAGCCCCACCCTGAAACAAAGGCATTGCTCTCTTTAAATTAAGGTAAATTCTCTGATGGTTGTACCCACTGACATGTTATTTGCAAAGAGTGTTGGCTGCAAATATCTGAGTATACCGAAACATATAACACAACAGTCACTTGGACTTTCTGTTGGTCATGGCCGGTTCATAAAGTTGGTACAAATCATGTGACCACAGCTTATTTGAGAGGTGTTTGAGCACTGATCAGAAAGTATTTAAAGATCTGGCCTAATTAAAAGGCAATGAAAAGTGTAATCAGTAAATTACTCAAATGCCACAGTTTGTTTGCAGCATCTGAACAGTACTGGAGAAATTGAACTTCAAAATATAACGTATTACATGACTGTGATGTTATGGCCGCAGAAAATTCCTTTAAATTCACTGTAAGTGAATCGAGTGTGTTTCGAAACCTTTGACTCACCACCTACGGACGTTGTGAACATTCAAGGCTTAGCCCAAACCTGGGGCATCCGCGGGGAATTTCCTTGAAAGGTCACTGAAAAGGACTCATCCACTGATGCTTTGGTGCTGTGACACTTCCCGGAACATTTAGAAACATATCGATTACAAACGGTACATTCTGTCAATCCAATTTGGTCCGATTTTTCTGATGGCCCACTCACCCTGTGTTCTTCCAGCCATTAAAACTGCTCAAACTAACTCTTGTTGAATGCTCTCTTTGCTCCAAACTGGCTGTGGGGGTGTTGCGGGAGAAACTAGAATACCGACTGCCATCACACCCGCTGCCCGTTGCTGTGATGCCGTTTTTTCCTCTTCCTTGACTTCCCCTGGCTCATCTGTGTAACAAATACCATATATATATAAATGTAGATACTGCATTGGCCGTTGCTGTTCATTGGTGCAATAAATCACATTGGTGAGGGGAAGATGGGGCTCCGAATGCATGTTTGTGTATCAAGGCAGGAAGTCTATCCAACATTGCAATCACTGCAACTCGCTGATTTTTTTTAAACAGATTTTCAAGCAGTTCAGTTTGTTACGAATGCAGAGCACAAATTCATAATACAAGATACTTGATTACATTTGAACTAAAAACATTTAATCTTATGTAGACAGTAACGGTAGATTAATGCTTTTAGAATATCATATTTAAACTGAGAACCCTATGTAATTAGTTTCAAAGTAATTGTTTTTTTGAAAATAGTATTTTGGAAATAAAATAAACTTACTTTGATAAAAATAAAAAAAAAGATATACCTAGAACTAGCACTGTATTCAATAAATTCCTGCCAGGCTTCAAAACTCTGCTTTTGATTACATTTATATTAAAATATTAACATTTTTCATTTTGTTGTAAGGATGTTTTCTTTGATTTGATTCTAAAAGGGAAAATGTATAATTTGTTTTCATAATAAATCTTGTATTTTTGCTTGCCAAATACTACAACCAACAAATGTAAATCCAGCGGTCAAATCAGTGATTATGTGGACTTGAAAAAATACTCAGAGGGCTCCAAAGCTTTCAGGACTGTGCAGCTCTACACAACATTTGTGACCACGCAGGACTGAAAACACACTGAATGGAAATCTTTGAATGAAGAGCTTTGTTGGACTTTCATGGACATTTGCCTGCAACCCTGGGACATGGCTTGTTGTAGTCTTGTGTATGTCTTTGTATGTTTTTGTATTGTGTGCTAATGTTAATAATAAACACTTTTTTTTTTAAATAGGACATCATGATTACAACATGAGGGGGGCTGTTCATATGGACTCCTCTCGTCTTTGGTAAATACGACCCCATTTGAACGCATGGAGCATTTCCCCAATTATCAGCATCTGTCATATAAGTACAGTATAATGAAAGAATTTTTTTGATGCTGGAATGCACAGAAACATATTTTTCTGAGGGGTGGCTTTTTGTGGCAAGCTAGTCTGCCAGGAAATGCACCCCCTGCTACGTCCTGCTAAGAAGAAAAACACCTCTCCTAAAAGAATCTGTTCATCTCAGCATCAAATACTTTTCACAGTATAGAACTAAAGAGACAAAATAATAGATATAGAGAAGAATATAAATAGGCCTATGTTCTATTTGACTACAGGGGTGCTTTTCTCGGCAGGGACTCTGAGGGGAAAGGACATAAAGTTGAAATTATTCAAAAAAACCTAAAACAGATTTGTGGCTTCTGGGAAACAATTTGCGGTAATTTGCACAAGAAACTGAGCGCTGGTTTGTTACTCAACTGTGATGGTTTTGGTCATTTTGCACCTCTGTTGTTTACAGGATAAGGTTGGGAATACTTGCAGTCTGCAGCTGAGCCTGAAGTGATTTGGATGAGGAATGAAGCATTTCTCCCACAAAACTTGAGGTCCAAACAAACAAATTCAAATTTCAGGGAGGAGATCTAATATTAACTTGGACTGGATAGCGTAAAAATAAAAGAAAACATTCCTCTTCCAACAAGAAATCAGCTAATATGACTCGTTGAACAAGAACAAATATTGAATATTTACAATTGTTGTGGCTGGCCCATTTTCCCACGTTAACATGAAACATTATTACTCATCATCCACATATTTCCTGAAAATCTTTCAACGTATTGTAACTCATTCCTAAATTTCTCTCCTGGCTTTAAAATCCAGCCCCAGTGTGGGGGCCACTGGAGTAAACGTAAGTCACTGTCATGTTGCATTTTCTTCAAGGGACTATTCATTTGGAAAGGGGTAAACTGTGGCTGCAGGGGATGCTTCTGGTTAGCAACAATGTTCAGTTATGCTCTTGTATTCAAGATATGCACTAATGATGTAAAACCAAGACAGTGTTTACTATAACCAGTCAAGATTCAGTTGTGGATTATTCTTTCATCCGGTCAATGAAGATCTGTACCACTCATCACTTTAATATTATAGTGTTGTTCTATCGCTGCTTTTCTTTATAAAAGAAACACACAACTCAGCCTTCTCTGAATCAAATGCAGGAAGAAACTACAGTTTTACGTTATGTAATAAAAATAACTACTCACGTCATCCAAACATGCTTTCACAACAAAACCCACGTGATTCTTATCCCGTGTGTGAACCGCTACGTATCTGAATTTAGCATATCATAGGCGAATGAGACACAGCAGAGTAGAGGAGTACCAACTGGGCAGGAAGTGCAGTCACAAAGGAAAACCCACGGAGGGTAGCTGGTGGACAGGTGGGGAATGTCAGCATCTGAAAAAGACATAAACACAGACACAAAGGGAAGCCATGGAGGAGAGTGACACGAGAGCAGCTGGGACAAACACAAAATTTGCAACTGTATTGTGAGAATTAAAGATCGTATTGCTACTTCAGGCATCATAAACATTGTGCATGTCTGGTTGTATTGTAGGAAGTTGTTGACATTTGTTATTGTAAATACTGTGATGCTGAGAGTCGCATTTAACATTTTTATTGTAATACTTGAAAATTACAGATTTATTTCCTCGAAGTAATTTACAGTTTAAAGTCAGGAGACATATTAAACCTTGGAGTACGCTTAGCAGGATTAATGAGGGTCTGTTGGCCGAAACGAAATATAGTATTTATGATGATGAATTCATTCATGTAAAATAACCTAAAACTAAGAATCATTGTGTTTTCATTACCATGGAATGAGACCTTTGATATCTACATTGGGAGTGGGTCCCCTTCACGAAACGCACCAGCCATGTTTCTACAGTAGCCCAGAAGGGACAAACAAAACACTGGCTCCAGAGCATTGACTGTATATAAAAAGTAAACGTAGCTTCCGGGTCTGAAAAATGAGGTGAATTGGCTCAAGCTGTAATACCACCGAGTGCCACTAGAGGTTGGCTCCATAGACACCCATTCAACTGGTCCCATGAAATTCTAAGTCAATACATTTTTCCTACGAGATTTCAGTTTTGGTAGCTAAAGTCTCTCCTTCTTATTAGTTTTCTGGCGGTCCATCTGGAAATAATCCTGTCATTAATTAGAAAAAAATAAATAAATCCTAAAAGCAATGTTTTTGGTCTATTTGATTTACAGGCCTGTGGTTCAGTGAGGTTTCGGTGGGCGGGACGTTGCATCGCCGGGTTTCCGATCAGATCCGAGTCAGGTACCTAGGTACACTAAGTGCCACTAAATTCTACATACTGCTCTTTTACGGAAATATGTATTCAAATTTTTTGCTTGTCAAAATGTTTTAATCTACAGCCATTTAAGACAGAACCACGACACAGTTGATTTTTATTTTTTTAAACTCTCAGACTTTTCATATTGAAATAAAGTTTTACCTTACTGAACGACTGATAAGCACCTGTAGCATGGGAGGTGCTGCTTAGATACCATTTGTCTGACTTATAAAACGTTCACGGGAAAAACAAATAAGTGATACAGTAAAAGGAGAAAACCTGCCAATAAAGAACTACCTACACAATCCAGGACTCTGCCAACACCTGCCTGCCCCCGCTTACCTAATTAAACCATAGAGGGGGAAATACAAAATAGACAGTTCAAACATTCTGCCCTTTAAGAACTGCCTGCATCTCTTCCACAGCTGCAGCCTTAGGAGTGGTGAACCCATAGTGAACGGTAATATCTTGTCTCATCTAGTCATCATCCTGTGTCTCAGAAAAGAAGATTGCCGTGTTTGTTGAGGCCTCTGAAAAGCTTTAAGGAGAACTCAACTTGCTTGTTGTGTTGCCTCAGCTCCCTGATAGCAGCCTCAGGCAAAGATTTTAGCACTTAACACTGCTCCATGCCACAGGTTATTTTGGAATCAGTTTCCTTGTCACTCAAATGCCAAGAGTTAAGTGTAATTGCTGCTGTTGTGTCCTCGGGGTGCTGGTGCCGCCCGTGCCGCCCGTGCTGTGTGGCCTGCAGAGAGGCAGCGAGGGCAGCCTACATTCATGATACTGTCAGGAGAGAGAGATGTAAGCCGGTGGACGCGTGGTTTGTAAGAACTGATTTGATTTTGTGTAACATTGCACGTACTGCAAGTGTTCAAAACAGCCACAAACACTGGGAAATTATTGAACTTTGGCATGTTCTGAGAAAGTGGTCACTTGGCAGAGTCAGTTTTGGTCAGGTCAAGAATAAGGCCTGAGATTTTCAGAATTTTCCTTGTTGTCAGCAAACCGTGTGAGTAGTCTCTAAAAATGTACTTTGACTCAGGCCTACGTACACCGTCGAGCTGCTGTGAATACTCAGCACCAAGCACACTGTATATGAATCCATTTTATTTGTCTAATATTTGCAAAGAACTAAAGTGTGCAGCTGTTTCAGGAAATTATTTAAACCTTTTTAAAATATACAACTCCAGGAGAAACAAAAAGGCTCGGGGCTAAGACGGGATAGAGAGGTTTGCAGCACCGAGATTTGTAACATAGGAATTGCTGGTTTTGTACATTTCGTGCGATTGATTGACTGGGATGAAGAAAATAAAAATGGTAGATGACTCTTTTACAAAGGGCTCTGTCAAAAACCACTCTCTTTTTCACTCAGTCACGGCTTCCTACGTAATAGATACTGAGCAATTTATTAAATTGTGAGCTGTAAATTTAGATTTTGTCATTTTGCGTCATCACTGACAGCTTTAATTAATTTAATCAGCTGTAATTTTCACATCTAAAAAATGCTTTGAATTGGATGGACTTACCAAGTCCGTGCCAAGGACTTTTTTGTTTGTTCCAAAGTTGAGATTTTAAGTATATTATAGCATAGGTATCTTTACCATCTCAGAATTAAGATGCTCAAAGAGTTTAAAGGAATCCTTATGCTTGACCAATAAAGCTGATTTTTAGTTGCCATGACAGTCGACAAATTCTAAATACTTTACTCACATCTTCTACCTGACAGCACGAGATATCGATGCGATGTATTTTTTTATGGAACTAGTTTACAAGCATGGCACGGACATGAGGTCACCGTGACCTTGACCTTTGACCACCAAAATGTAATCAGTTCATCTTTGAGTCCAAGTAAACATTTATGCTACATTTGAAGATGTCCCCTGAAGGTATTTCTGAGTTACGGAGTTGACACTAATGGTATGGACATGAGGTCTCAGTAACCTGAACCTTTGACCTTCGACCACCAAAATCGAATAAATTCATCGTTGAGTTCAAATGAACATTTGTCCCAAATTTGAATAAATCCTCTCAGGGCGTTCCTAAGCTCTTGCATTCACAAGAACGTATGTACCGCAGTTCGCTGTGACCTTGACCTTTGACCTATGAAATGTAATCAGTTCATTCTTGGGCCCAAGTGAATGTTTGTGCAAATTCGAAGGAATCACATAAAAGCGTTGTTGAGACGTGTTCACGAGAAGAGGACGGACGGACGAACAGATGGGCAACATGAAAACATAATGCCTCTGGCTATGGAGGCATTATGCTGCCGAGGCATAAAAATAGCAGGCAGCGAGTGTTGTGCACCAAATTGTACTGTAAATGGGAAGCGATTTTGAACACAAGCTTTTTCTTCTATGTCTGTGCAGAGTGAATTTGAACAGGAACTGGTTATAAATGCTAAGACTAAAAAAAACAACTAACATCTGTAAAACAAATCCCTCAAAATGATACTTTAGAAAACAGACTGTAAATCCCAATCACAGGTCAAATCAGGGATACAAAACCATCAATCAAACAATTGTCATAAATGACTTACTCTGTTTGACAGCTGGATAAATTTGCAGATTTCTCATCAGCTGCAGCACCGTTCTCATTTCCATCTCCTATTTTGTACAAATCGTTTTTTTTTTTTTTTTTTTTTTTTTTACCGGAAAGTGTATTATATAGTTGATAGAAAAATAGATGACTGGATAGATGTCATTGGTTATTTCAAGCTCAGGTAATCCAACGAGACATAAAGCCTCAGAATTTCTCCTCTGTTGTCATTGATTAACTGTATCGCAGAATTGGCTCCCTGCGGTGATAATGATAGCAAACAGCAGCGGTGGAAAATACTGTCATTATTTTTTTTTTTTCCACCAAACAAGTCCTATATTTAGCTTGTACCTTGTGTTCTACTTTATTCAATATGGCTTTCATAGTGATGTTGTATGAGAAAAAAAAAATAGAAGACAGAAGGTAAAGGGCTATATGGCAGCATATATTGTTTACACAATAGAACATTATGATTGTGAGTGTCCAGTTCTACAGGAAGGAAATGGTCCCAGTTATTGCTTTATTTTAAATTGTCAGCCTATTTTTGTTGAATGTCATGCATTTTATATTTTTTTATGCATTTAATTTCTTTTCTATATTTTTCTATGTTCCTTTATATATGAAACACTGCATGTCATTTTCTTGCTGTGAAGCACTTTGACCTCCATTTCTTGTATGAAAGGTACTATAAAAATGAAGGTTATTATTATCATTTATTATTATTATATTATATTATATTCCTGATTATCATTCTTGCTTTAGATCTAGGAGTCTGTCCATCTGTCTGCCCCACTATCTTGTTCATATATATTAAATATAATGTGTCTGTTGTAGTTATCAAGATGACAATAAAGCATTTATGTAATACTTAGAATGGCACTTTTTTTTTTTTTTGTTCCTATCCAATGATTCAGAGCCAATTAAATAACGCTCTCTGGAGAATTCAAGCAGTGCACAAGCTCAGGTTTAGAAGTTCACAAAAAAAGCAGCCCCATGTTAGAGCCACATCGGTTCAATCATTACAAGCGATCAGTCAAATATTAAAATCAAATCTGAACTCAACATGAAGTTATTATCAGTTATATAATCAGTGTTGTATTACCTACTTACTGGCCCGCAGTCAGGATTAATTCAATCAAAATGACATAAAAGCTTTCGTCAGTGTCTTTAAAAGACACAGCTAATGTAATTAGCGGCAGGTCTCCAGGATGACAGAATGAGCCACGTCTAAATTAGCCGGTCGGTGTGCCGGTCGAAGCTTCAACACGAACAAGGGCTCTGACTTGGAAAAGGAGAAATATGAAGGTCTGCTTATTGTTTGTGCACGGTGAATCCCTCCACAAATAACAAAATGTCAGCATTAGGGGAATTGAGCTTTGCGCAGTTGGATGACTTAATCGACTTCTTGCGAAAATAAAGCCATTTGTGGGGTCTGCAGTGGCAGTTTTAGGACATCGGTTTGTCAAACTGCGATGTACTAACAACTCATGCGTCATTTTCACTGTTAACAAATCACACTTCGGTATGCACATGACTGCAACTTAATGTTATGGGTTTGGTCTTTCTGACCTTTTCTGTTGTTCAGTTTGCTCCCTGTGTCACTCCCCCCCACCCACCGGAGGTCTTCAGTCTGTTTTCTCTCCATGCCCAATCTCTAACCCGGGATTATTTTCAGATGGACGGCCAAAAAAAGCTAATAAGAAGGAGCGACTTTAGCCAGAAAAACCGAGATAACTCGTGGATAAACTCTATTGACTGAGAATTTCTGTTTGAATGGGAGCCTATGGAGCCGGAGCCTTTTTGGAGCCAACCTCTTGTGGCGCTCGGTGGTATTGCATCTTACCGCATCGGCCTCATTTTTCAGACCCGGAAGCTACGTCCCCTTTTATATACAGTCTAATCCTCGGACAACCAGGCTGAGTGGCGTTACCCCTGCTACGCTGCGCAGCTGCCGCTTGTTCAAATGTCTACGTCCACAGCAGCAGCATGTCTCCTGCGGCGCTGCTACTGCCAGTCCTGTCACTGACTCATTGAATTTCAACTTGAATAATGGCCATCAGTGATGAATGTTTGTGATTCGACAAGTGAGGAGTTGTAACCAAAAAGCAGGCGTTTTTTTTTGGTTTTTTTGCTTACCCTCGTTCAGAGTGAGATTTACACACACTGACACAGAGGAGAGATAAAGAGGAGTGCACTCTGGGAAAACACTGACCTTCACCTGGTAAATTACTGCTATGATTTAATAAGAGCCTACACTCTATTTTTGCTGGGAACTGCGTGTGAAATATAGGTGTCAGGTCTGTTCTCAAAATGATGCATTTCACACGTGAGACATGACTTAGCCAAATACCAGAACTTCCTGTAGCCTTTTTAAATTAAAAGCTTACATTTCAAATTAAAAGCCCCCCAAGGGTTTCATAGTCAGCTAGATTTTGAAATAGTCTTTTTACTCTAATCATTTAAATGGTTGTTTGTTTGATTAAATAAATGTGTCGTGAACATCACCACAACGTAATGATTTACTGATTCCAACCAATGCACTTGCCAACTTTTGAATAAAAGGAGAACCAGCACTAATTTCTTTCCACTTGAAGTACTGCTTGAAACCTCTTTTACCCTGAATTTGTGCAATGGGCTTTCAGTGTTCATTAGATTTGTGGATGAACTGATCATCCAGTGTAAATATAGACACAACACTCACACACGTTTACACTGTTGTGTCCCAATGAGAGGCATATAAGCTTCATGTGCAGCCTGTCTGTATTGGAGTCATTAAGCCTTTAATGTATCTTTAAATAATCTTATACTCATATTTTTCTTACACATTTTAAACAGTGGAACAAACATGTAAAGTTAAAACTGAGGCTATCAACTTCTGAACACAATATAGCATTTAACAGATCCACATATTTTATCAGTGATGGTGAAGACCAAATCAGAGCTTAAACAAACAAACAAAAAAACAATATCAGGAATATCAGGTAGCGAACACAACTCTTAGAGTGCAGATCTCCACTAAGAAGTTGATTGAAGTCAATTGACATTTTGATGTGTAACAGTATTGTATAATATGTCTGTATTTACCTTTCCATAACCAAGCATTAGAGTGAGAGAAGAAACATTTAGTATTATTATTTATTTATCATTACAATTGGTGATGTTACAATTGCACCAGTTATACTAGATATCAAATTCATATTCTCTAAATGTAAGAGATGCAAGATATGCAAAAACAATTAACATATTTCTCTTAAATCTGTTTTCAGGCATCATGTCCACATTCAGTGTGACAAAGATTTCATTTCATTGTGCTGTTTGCAAGAATGAAAATGAGGGAAACAATGCCTCAGCTGCTTGGCAGGGCAATTTGTAAGACTCTGGGCCTCTGCCCAGTGCGAGCCCAGTCAACATGCTCAGCACTCTGAGATGTGCATTGTGTGGGTTTTTGTCTTGTCTTGTGCTATGGAGCAGAAGTACTCCCTTCCTCATCCTGACATCACACAGCTCTGTCCTGTCTGGGGTGGAAGATGTGCAACTGTAGGAAGGAAAGTGAGAGCCAGGGAAAGGAAGAGAGGGGATGGCGACAGAGAAACGGGAGAGTGATGCATAATGAATTGTATAAAATGAAAAAAAAAAAAAAAATGAACCAGGAATTTCTTAAAGTGAGAAGACAAGGAAACTGGACAAAGCAGCGATTGTTTGTGCGAGATAGCTCCAGGGAGAAGCTGCATTAACAGAACAAGGGACAGACTGAAGTGACTGTGACTCACTGTGTTTCCATTGAGATCCCCTTTTTTCCAAACTGCTAGACTAATTAGATCAAGTCTATAAGTGGATCAAAGGCCAGACTTGGACAAAATCTCTGATAAAAGGAGGTACTGTTGAAACTGTCCTGAATATTTTCCAGCCTCTGGGAATCCAAATGTTCAAGTGCCTGTTCTTTTACTAATGGAAACCAAGCTCTTGATTAGTGGGGATAAGTAAAGGAGATTGGCTGGGAAGGTACAACTCAAGCTTAGAGTTAGCAGTTATCTGAAGCTGCAGAACTGGGAAACTTGACTCTATGCTCACATACAGGGGGGTGGACAAAATAAGATGAATACTCTAGTTAGTTAGTTAGACAGACAGACAGACAGACAGACAGATAGATAGATAGATAGATAGATAGATAGATAGATAGATAGATAGATAGATAGATAGATAGATAGATAGATAGATAGATAGATAGATAGATAGATAGATAGATAGATAGATAGATAGATAGATAGATAGATAGTTATCACTAGCTTTGTAGTCGATGCCTACACGTATAGACAACAGTAAATATTGATATAACATGTGAATATGCCACTTTAAGGCACTCCTACCACAAGAAATTGTACTTAATAATCTATCTAAAATTCCCTATTAAAAATAAGAATTAAACACTATCATATCCAAACAATATTGAGCCCAGGAGGTTTTGTTGAGACAGGAAATATGATTTGATAATTGATGTCCTTGAATTAATCACTTTTCCGCACAATTTAATAATTTGTGTTGTCAATTTAATTATGTATGCCCTCAATTTAATCACTCCTGTGCACAAACCACTAATTCGTGCTCTTGAAAAAAAAAAAAAAATTGCAAAATATTAATTTTGCATCCTCCTCTCTTATGGAGATGATCAAACTCCTTTCAAAGACGATACTATTCTAGAGGCTTTTTTTTTTTCCCATGAAACAGTCTGTTAACTTGTAAAAGGATGCTTAAGTGATCTCAAAGATAATAGGATATTGCCACAAAAACTGCGAAAGAAAAATAATTTGTGATAAATTATGCTAAATCTAGAGCCCCTTCTCACGCAGCCTAAAATCCTCAGTGGTGAATCCACATTGGAAGCTACTATGCACCACTGACTACAGAAGATGTCCCCATTTTTCAGACTTTCAGTGCCCTGATAAAATGCGCCATTATGTCCACAGAATGAAGGGTCACAATTTAACATTTACATCACACGCTATGCAGGATTTTGTGAGGATTAAAAGCATTTCTTTTTTCTGCTGTCACTTGCTGTTTAAGAAACCATTTACTGTTCCTTTTGTAAGTGGCTTGCCTCACAGTTGAAAAGGTCATTCAGTGCAAATTAAGATTTGTGCATAATTGGAGAGGACAATGATATTCGTTCAGTCCTCTGTAACTAAAGTACTTGATGAAATGAGACTTCCTGTGGAGTTAATGTGCAGTAATTTTTCTTTAATGTCCATTTATTCCCCCCCCCCACAGATTGATATGGCAACACATCAAAAGTACAGTAATAAATATTGATGTCATCAAAGAAAATGGTTTGCCTCTGCCGTTTCGCATTAAAGCCATGTTCCTGCTCTTTAAAAATAAATGCATTTTTCCCTTTCTCATTGCATTTGTGCATTTGTGGCTTCAAGATACTGTCCATGTTGACAATATGGTGTTCTTGCAACTTGTGGACACTTATAAATTCCTGGGCGTTCACCGCAACAATAAACCGGACTGGTCGGACAACACGAATGTCCTCTTCAAGAAGGGCCGGAGGCGACTCCGTCTGCTGAGAAGATCGAGGTCCTTCGGAGTCTGCAGGACTCTGCTGAGGACATTTTACGACTCTGTGGTGGAGTCTGCCATCTTTTTATGCAGTAGTCAGCTGGGGCTGTGCAGGAGCAGACAGGGACAGATGGAGAAGAAACAGGCTTGTCAAAAGGGCCGACTCTGTCCTGGACAGTCCTCTGGACTCCCATAGAGGAGGTGGGTGAGAGGAGGATGTTAGCCAAGCTGACATCGATCATGGACAACACCTCTCACCCCCCTCCATGAGACTGTAGGAGCTTTAAGCAGCTCCTTCAGACTGCTGCACCCTCGGTGCAGGAAGGAGCGCTTACCGCAGCTCGTTTGTTCCGGCGGCTGACAGACTATTCAGCACCACCCTATAATATCGTTGCACTGTTCATCTCATTTCATTTCATAGCACCGGACACATTTTTTCCATTTATCCCAAACTGTATATATCATTTATTTTATTTTATTTGGTTTTTTTTTTATATATAGTCTGTGTGTGTATTTATTCTGAAATAAAAAATTTTTTTAACTGTGCATACAATTTTCCGTTGTTGTAGCCCAACCATGACCACTCTAGCTCCAGTTTAGGACAACAGTCGACTCTATGGACACTATACGCATCACATCAACGTGAATTCTGTAATCCCACATCTATGAATGCTTCACATCTAATCATCAAGTCCTCCAACCCAAAAGATCATATCGGTCAAGTGCATTTTATAAAGCACGTTTAAATACAACAAGAGTTGCCCAATGGTTGAATAATGTAAAACGACCCAAGTGTTCTCTGAAACGATCCCTTCTGGTAGTTTATTGTTCCTACCCTCATCTACAACCCACAGGAGTGTTTCCAAAATGAATGCCAAGTTTTAGGTTTTGGCACAAAAACTTGATTCGTTGTTTTCGTAGATACGTCTGCAACACAACACATAGACATCTTCAACCTTGCATCAAAACTGGTTTGTTTTTTCCACATTGTGTTGATAACTTTACTTTAAACTGCAGCTGAAGTGTTAAAGCTGGCCCTTTAAATAATTGATCCGCCCATTTTTTTAAATATTTTAGCTGTTTGTAGTTCCTCACAGCCTATTGAAAAAAAATCGGCGGGAAACACCTGCGTAGGTAAACAGACTAAACAAAGTTCTCAAAGCCGGGTCATTTCAAGACTTATATTAAGTTTTCTTATCTGGAGTTCTGTCAAATGGACGACGTTGACGCTTCCCAGACTTTTTCTGAAACTCACTGAGATACTTTGAGTCCCCGCTTCACTAACTTCACACCAAGGTGAGGTGGCTTTCAGATGGGTTTTTTTTTTTGCGACTGCGACACAGACGCGTCTCGAAGCCGCAGAGGCTGACAATTTAGTTCGCCGACAGGGCGGGTAAGGTAATATGCAGGGAAAAAGATGTGGCCGTTGGTAAGGTGAACATTTTCCTAAGACGTAGGCTATTATCTAAGTTATGAAGATGAGCTCTACATGACTAAAATTACAAGCTTAACATCCAACGGAAAATGAACCGCCGTTGGACGCTGCTATTTCCGTTAAACGTCATTAAACACGTCACGACTCGTGAACGCGCGAAAAAGTTCCAGTTCCACAACTACAACCTCATTTGAACGTCAGCAATCATTTCTGCCTCCGTGCTTTTGCCAGCTTACGTGCAGTATCTGCTCTGACACTATCTCGTCATAACTTGTTCGTTTTTTCACAATGTTTTTACTTTAGTTTTGTCTGTTGTCATATTGTGCTTAGGTGGTTTTCGGAAGGTAAACTTGTATTGGCCTTAATCGTAGGAACGTGATATTCAACATCATCATTTCTCAGCAATATTGGCTTCGTCACACATTTATTTATATCCAGTTACGCATCGGAGGAACGCTTTAGCTCAAAGCAACGCCTTTATGCGACTTGCTTCCTTTTACAAATCTTCATATCATAATTACATCTTTACTACTGCTGAGCTGCTGTCCCCCTCCACACCCCACCCGCCCCGCTCAGCTACACTCTTCGTCAACCCTAAAGCTTAAATCCATGTACCGATGGTCATCTGCCGCTTATCAACACTACAGAACATTTCATATGAAGAGGGTGTCTGCTCTAAGCCATGTATTGTTGTGGTTTTGATATGCTTAAGTGAATAACTATCTTCTGAAAAAAAAAAAAAGAAACGGGTGTGTGCTGCTGCATATCGGGTGGATTTCAGGCTCTCACTTCACCTACATAGTATAGCCTATTCAGCTGTGGTTGGATGTAGTGTGCTTATTATCTTCTCTTCCCAGTCTCTGCAGTGCTGAACTTGGTGTTTTGCTCGTGGGTAGTGACAACTTCAAACTCGATGCCAAATACCACCTCTACTTATTTTGTATTCACACAACAAAAACCCGTTGTGCGAGCTGGCTGACTGAATTGATGCTGACTTGTGGTTATTCAGGGTTTCCCCTGGAAAAGTTACTGAAGGTTGTAAAGCATTAAAAACCTTCTAGAAATTATTTTTATTTGCACTTATAATTACTACAATCTGTATTCAGAAAAATAGTGTTCAGATCATGATGTGGAGGTTATATGCACACTATGTTCAGTTCTTTATCAATAGGTATAATTCAAAGAAATACTGACTTCACTGTGGGGCCCATTTATAGAGTTATGAGATGTTGAAGGTTGTTGTGGTTGTTTCCCATAAAAAACTGCCTTTCTCTTTGTAACTGGCTGTGCAGATCTCTGTGACATAATCTGTCTTGCAATGAAGACTCTGGAGCAGAATAAATAACTTTGAAGTCAAGCTGAAACAGGTTCATTTTTTGTTTATAGCTGGTTTGATTGGGATGGATGTCGGCCTTGTACAGTAGCCAAGCAGTCATATATGTAAATGTATAGCATGCTCTTTTGTCTGTGTCCGAGAGGTTTGAGTGAAACTAAACTGGTCAACTGGCAGTTGATCACTGTAGTGATTTTAGTAATCAAAACTGCATGCAAACAGTCCCTAAACAAATAGTAAATACTTGAAGGCATTACATAATTATGTCACCCACTGTCAGTGAAGCGTACCATATGGGTTGAGCATTTTTCATCTAGTGTAAACACATTAGGTCGTCTTGCTTTGGCAACTCTCTTGGATTTCCTACAAATTTGATTTAATTCATTAAAATAGAATAAAAAACGTAATCTGTTCTGCTGAAACACGACATTCTGCAAACAGGGCAGAAATAAGTTATTGATAGGGACGTCTGCTTTTGCATCATTTTGTGGGTGTTTATTTTAGGAAGGACCCACTTTTGACTCCCATGTACCTTACCCTAACCTCTGAAATTCTGTTGATTACTTTATATACATATATATATATAATTTCAAAATAGTAAACAGACTCATAATTCTGAATTAGCCTTTGAAGTTGTTTGTACTGGGAGGAAAATATCTTGATAGTGTCGAGAGCGGAGACACGTTTTAGGGGTTCACTTCCAGCATTTGATAACCACATTTTTCTATTTCATATTCACACTATGATTAAACTTACTAACGTCATGCTAATAAAATAGCTCTATCTGTTTAGCCTGACTCCGCCCAACCTATTTGCGGTCCAGAAAGTCTGCCCTTGTTAAGGTTAGCGGAGCCACTCTGAAGGGCCATCAGCGATAAGTGCGGGTGGCTCAGTAGCGTTTGTTTCTAAGCAGTTCCACCAGTGCCGCCACTGTGGTAGAGCTCGATGAAGCAATACAAACAGTTGCAGCAACACTAGAAAATATAAGGTAATTGAAGTCGGAGACACAAAAATGCCCATCGTATCCCTACATTTTCTTTACAAAGTGTGTAATGACCATTTACGGACATGGCGTTGAACTCTGCTCACATTGGGGGAGGGTTTATGATCGTTTACAGCTTGGTGGGTTTTAGCGCAGAACAATGCATCTTCTGGTGGCCAATGCTGATTGGTCAAAGGTTGCTTAAAGGTAGTTTCAAAATTAACCCGAGGTTTACGCCCATTAGGATGCAATGACTGGCAACCACACTTACACAGACTGTAAGAATCGGTGTCAGGTAATACCAGGCTACTATCTCTTGCCTCTCATTTAAACGATCATGGCGATTCACTCTGTACAGACACTAATCTCACTACTTTCAGCTACGTGGTGCTCTTCCTCATACGACTGTACCTACATCTGAGAATTTTCACCACACACTTGAGGATTGCTCTCCTGCTCTTCTGAGTTGACTTCACTTTTTCAGAGTGCGATGAAATGAGATGTGAAAATGATATACCGTAGGAGATGAAAACCCTGACAGGACAGGAGTAACCAAAGGCCCCCCCCCCCTCTCTCTCTCTGCCTGACAGCCAGGCAGTGGCATAATGTGGCTTGAAATACAGTACAGCCTACTTTATTTTCGGGAGGCTCAGGCAGCTCGTGCTGCCAAGTCCCCATATTTTCATCTGAAAATCACGAAACCCAAGTGACTTTTATAACACGTGATGCTTCCTGAATGCTGAGTGTGGTTACCGAGAGGCTGTAAATTACATTATAATTGAACCATGAAGGTGGTGTCTGGAGAACATTTTATCAGCAGAATTTGGAACAAAAAAAAAATACTTTCATGGGTTGTAATGACTGTTTAAAAAAAAACAAAATCCATTATTCAGCTTCAAACAAGAACAGCAATTGTGACAGCTGTATGAGATAACTGCTTGTTTCATTCATTTGACAGAAATGTGGGTTAACATTGGAAAAAGACATGCAAAGCAGATGGAAAATAAGTGTTGATTCAGTGAAAGAATATTAATACAAGATAGTGGGATTACTGACAGACTTTGGCTTTTTTTTTTTTACTAACTGGATAAACCTGACATTTTTGAGAGCGACCTTAAATAGGTTGCAAATTGGTTAATCTTGTAAGTACATTTTTATGCAAAAATGCCAAGTACTCCCTAATTGCTATTTCTTAATTTCAGGTATCTGTTGATTGCGTTTATCTTATAGATAGATAGATAGACAGATAGATAGATAGATACTTTATTAATCCCCAAGGGGACATTTTTTTAATGGGAGGCAAACAGACTATTTTAAGGTTTTGTAGGCAAACAGAACAGAGCTTCAAGGTAGTAAATTGTGATGGACATGTTTCTATTGTATAGAGGAAGCAATTTTCTGAAAATAATCAGCAGATGAAAAATAATGAAAACACTGTGGTACACAACAGTACATTCACCGAGACTGACCCTTAAAAGACAACAGGCTGAGATATTTCAATTATGTATCCATGTGTTACATAAATGAATCACTTCTCTTCTAAGCTGATGACTTAGGATCCCACACAAACTGGCGAAGCGTCAAGAAAACAATTATACTTTATATATTAGACCGTCTAAATGAATGAGGAACACAAAGCATGCCAGAAAACTCACCTGTAATTACAGTCACATCATATCATTTTATGAGTTTAATTATATATCACAGACACAAACACGAGAACCCTCACAGACTACCAGACAGTTATCCCACATAAATATTTATGGGTTTTTCTTGGGTGTTGGTTTAGCTCTTAGCTTTTTACTACAAAATACAAGTAAACTGAATTAATATAAATGACAAAAACAGACATGCATTGTACATTGTATGATAATAGAGTGTATAAGCATTCGCTGCCTGTCCACAGTAGATTATACTTTGTTTCGCTGGAAGTGCAAGTCATAGAAATGATGCCGTGGTAATGGTGAAATATTGATCTGTTCCTCGCAACCTACGTCATCTCCTCCCTCCTCGCCTCGTCCGCATGTTACGCAGTCAAGTGTAACATTTCGCGCTGCAGCTCGTCTCCCTCAAACAGATTATGATCTACTGCTATGTTGTGATGAAAAGAGCCGTGCTTAGATTTTTAGTTTGATGACATGCTGGAGGGCCTATACGCAGTGGCTGCTCAGCAATTTCCCTGGAGTGATGCCTCTTTCATCTCAGCAGAAACATCACATATTCATTAGGGCTATTGTCTATACCGTGGTTCCTCCACGGCTCAACCACACAGCGTTGCTAATGAGTGTGGAAACGTAAGGTGGTGCGCACGGCGGGGATGTTTGGGGGGCGGGGAGACATCGTGGCTGCCTTAGAGGTCACGGGGTCACCAAACTGAACGGTGGGCTCCTTTTGAACAGGATTATGTTGCGTTCGAGTTCAATCTTGCCATCATCTTGCTGTTTTATTGCTTCCTACAATTAAGTCGGGTTATTGGGTAGTTATTCTCGATGTTTAATGTTGTGCGACAACCTTGCAATAAATCCCACCTTCATGGGTTAGACAGCTGTTGATTAAACTTCATGGTCATTTATGAGCTGAAGAAGGTGGCTGTTGATTTGAATTGTGTTATATAAGAGATGCTTCTAATAGTTTGTCCACCTTACCCCATGTATGTTAATGGTGCTTTTATGAAAATAATACAAAGTAAGTTGGACATTTCCCTGAGTATTGCTTTGAATACATAATGTTCAGGATTTTTCTGAGAAAAGCAATAATCTAAAGTGGGTGGTTTCATTTCTCTAATTGGTATTCGGGGGTAACTGCACTTTGCTTGAGGTTCTTGTGGATGTTTTACCTCTCATCTGAGAGCCTTTTTCAGTTCTACACTTAGATAACACTTAGATTGACCAAAACTGGATTACTGAGACTCTTCAGACATCTTTTATCTCATTTATTTCTCCTTGAGAACACACATTTTTAATGTGAAACCAATGAAATTTTGACAATTTTCTCACTTGAAAATTCTTCTCTTCAACTGTCCTTCTCTAGTATGTGTTGCTTCTGCCTCTCTCTCTTAATTTGTAGTCACTGTATTTTAAGTCTCTTAAGTGTCTTTAAGAGGAAACGTCTCAAAAATGTAGTAGCATTCACGGAGCCATCTGTGACCCATTCATCTACCACTACTTTCATCTCAAGTACTTCTTTAGCAGACACTTGATTGGCTGCACCTGTAGAGGACTTAGTTTTTCTCGTCCTGGATGACCTGATTTCGGGGGATTGGCAATTTTAGACCCCGCTGACTCGACAGCATCATGTAGTTCTCGCTGATTTATTTCCAGATATTCCTGCTGCAACAATATTCACTCTCCTCCAAAGGCTTCTCTGTTGTGTTCAGATTTGGCGACCGGCTTCGGTATTTTAATCAACTGCAGCTGCTGTCAATTATATGGAATCACTTTGATGGCTGCTTTGTGGCACGCTTTATTATCCTGCCGAAAGTGTCGGCTGAAAAAAAAAATGGTGCAGTGTACCAATGAAGCGATGAACCTGGTCAACAGCAACGACTCAAATGTTTCTCAGCTGGTGTTCATCAGCAGAACGGCATTTGAAAAACGAGACGCTCCGTTTCATCACAGCTCTAGCAACTTGGTGGTTTGACTACAGACAGCATGTATCCATGGCTTAATGCTGTTTATGTAACATTTCAATTGCAGATTTGTCACATCAGCTGAATTTTTCCACCCTTCATTTATGCAGTTTTTGCACTTCTTTGCTCATTGTTGCATCTTCTTGCTGTTGGCTACTCGGGATGTAAACCCAGCATCGAGGTTGCTCTCTGGCAGAGATGCCCCTCCGTGCATCATTGTTGTCACGAGTTATCAGTCATGCACTCGGGGTCTTTGCGTGTCCAGGTTGAAATAGTCTGGCTGTTTTGCCCCGCTGTCTGTCACCGACCAATTGTTTTTCGCTAACAGTGCTGCCCGCTGACACGATTTCGTTTACTGTCCCACTTTCTGTCAGGACTAGACACCAAGAGGCTGACGGTTCAGGGATCAAAACCATTAGCCTACATCTGGCACCACGAACGACAACAAAGTCAGTCATTGCATCACGTGTCTCACCTCACCTCAGCTGAACTGAAGTGGATTCTTTTTGACAATGTCTTCATTTGATTCATCGCTTTACTGTTTGAAGGAGCTGCGGGGATGAACTCATATGCATGTGTCAATTACTGTGCGTGGGTGGGTGTATGTCTGGAGGTCTCGGAGCAGTCAGACCTGCCTCTGCACATTTGGTGAAGACAATAAGGATTTCAGAGCTCAGGATAATTGGAGACTTTGTCCCTAAAGGTGAACCTGACATGTAAGTGACATTTTTGTGAGGGATTACAGCAGCAGCCTGAGCAGAAACGCATCACAGGGCCGCTGCTGGCACCACCTGCACACAGCACACGGACAAGTTGGCAAAGAAACTAGCTGGCTATCAGAGTGGGGAAAAAAAAACTCCAAGTTGGGATGCAACTGATATCAATTACTCTCATGATTTTTATTATTTTTCTATTTGTTTTTGTCTGTAACTGTCGGGGAATTGTATTTTTTTAATGTCGAAAATACAATCACAGCTTCCTAAACCCCAAAAGGCCCAAATCCATCACATTAGTAAAGAAGCAAAATGACTAGTTGTAGTAATTGATGGATTTTCAAATGTTGATTCATTTTCTGCTTCACTATTTGATTGGTTGATGGATCTAATAATTGACCAAACAAATATGTAATGGTCACAGGTCTTGTTAGTGAAGTGCTTGGTGCATTTTGCATCTTCTTTGAAGAACGTATTTCTATTCAGTTAACACATTCATTTTAGCGTCTTAATTTTGGCCTTGAACAAAAGTTCAGCTAATGCATTCAATATTAGACCTTGAGAGGGTGTAAAAATGGACAACCTTATTATTTCTCATTAGATGTAGTTATTGTAAGTGCATTATCATATTTTAACAGTGCCCGGCCTTATACAATATTTGATTTCCCAGTGAGATGAACCTTCAGTAGCCCTGATAATGGGCAGTGAGGTACTTATTACATTCAGAAGAGAGAACATAACCAGTGCTTTAGCTTTTTAGCCATTAATAGTAGGGATGGGAGATCTAATGGATGAATCATGCTTTTCAATTCAAGACCAAACATGACATCATTAGAGGTACTCTCCTTTTCCCAAGAGCTACGGCACCACACTGCCGCAAAAACAAGAAAAAAAGAAAACACCTAGAAAGGCTATTATCCTTTTACATTTTGCAACAATGACAAAATGGTAGTAGTTGTAAGAGTGTCTCAGTGCAGTGACAGTGTTTTTAAGTCCATCTATAGAGTCTTTCTGAGTCTGTCTGCCTTAAAAATGTTTTGTAAACCCAGTTTAAAGGCTCCTGTAACATGTTTTGCTGCCACGGATGAAATAAAATCCCAACGAGTGAACACATAGTATCTCCCGATGTCTCACTGCAGAAATGAAGCACGAGGAAAATCCGCCAAACAACCGAGAATTAGAGTTGCCATAGATAATGAGCTCAAACTGACAGTCTGAAAACACGCCAAGACGGCAATACATAAATGCCAGTTTTATGTATTACTATATTTCATGTTTCACTTGTAGAAATGAAAAGGCAACCATAAGGAGGATTCTCTTCTCCTTGCACTAATGGTCTCAGGGAATTTAAAGATGAGTTTTCAAGTTTTTCCGGTTCTCAAAAAGTAAAAAGAAAAAAAATAAATCACTGAAGTTACAGGACTACTTCATGTTTTATTTCTTTGTCTGTTGCTAGTATTGTAATTCAAGTGTTTTTGAATAGCAGAGCTCAAACATCTAAGACCTACAATGACACAGCAACAGCTTACATTGCTGTTGTGATTTGTCACTGCTAACGCTGGTGTTGCTTGAGACAGCAGAGGAAGCACATCTCTCAATTTCACGTAAAAAAATTCAAGTAAGTCAAAACAGCTTAATTAAGACATCATTTTTAACTATAAAACATAATGAAAGTGGCATGGCTTCTTTATATGTAAAGCAACAATCAAGATTTATATAGTAAAGAAATATTAAACTACTATGAAGCCAATGTGACTAAGCATGAGAACGGGATTACATAAAATGGTCTTTAGAGCAGGTTTAACTTACTGTTGAGCTGTCCAACCTGACACTTTACTGTTTTGGCTCTCCCGGCTCTCATAGCATTGCTTTTGGCCACAGCAGGCAGCTGTTTCGTGGCAACAAAGCTCTAAAAATCCCAGTGCACAGCGCTTGCTCAGCACCAAACGGCAAACAGATGCAGCCGGTGAGCATGGTGGTGCATTTAGCAGCTAAAGAGACAAATATTTCTATGGGGAGGATGAAAAACAAGAGCCGAAGGAGTGTGAATTACATTCGTCTCATTGCTGAGCCGTAAATAAATGATTATGTTTTTCTGCAACTGCTGGATGTGTACATGAAAAAAAAAATTCTCATTTTTTGAGTGGTGTAAACATTTTTAATGAGTGATTTATTGCAGGTAAATTAGTTGTATACACAGATAGTGTGCCACGAAAAGGCTGTACCTAATAGAAAACAGAAAGTGTTACATTGCTTTTGAATGGCTTAGAGCAAAGCAGGTGTATTTGCAAAGGACCTTTCAACCCTTTAAATCACAAAATTCCCATAACTGTCCATAAGACACAACAAAGCATTAAGACAAGATGATATGATGACAATACAACTCAAAATAATAAAAGAAAGAAGGATTTAAAAAGAGTAACATTTTGTCAAATGTGAAAAATGTCCTGACTCACTACATGTAACATGTCAGTATGCGCCCTGCTTTCAGTAAATAACCACGTGTTCAGAGTTCAGTCGGTCTATGTCTTGATGTAAGCACTCATTCAAGAAGAAAGTTTTCCATTTGGCTGCGCCTCTCTATCCACCAAAAACCTCCCTTTTTTTTTTTTTTTTCATTTTTACGATCTAACTGCTGTCATAAAAGCATTCTGTTGATGTAGTTCAGCTCAGCTGCATTAGCTTAACCACATATTTGGAAGACATTTATAGCAGACATTTCTTGTATCTTTACTTTTGTCGCTGTCTGAGAAACTATTTAATTCCTAAAATGGCAATTTGATCAACACCTAAATGATTCGTTGACGCGATGAGTCGTGCTGAGATACAAAAATGTCATGAGTACTTGAAGGACGTCCAAATGTATGACTGCTAGATGGGAGTTATAGAAAACAACTGTAGTTTCCTGTAAGTACACAACTTGCTGTGAAGAATTCTTTGTAATGGAGAAATATGTATGAGAAGGCCCTGATGCTTTGAGTTTATAGTCAGTGGAAAGTCGGCTATATTTCATTATAGCATCTGTGACATCATACCCCTTCCAAACAATAGCCAAGTTTGCGTAGTACATGCATATTTGTGTTGAGATAAAAATGTGTGCGGAGGAATGTTCTTTCATCCGGTAGCTTGGGTGATAGTATTATCCATAAGGTCTATTTCCATGAAAATAGAAGATGAAATATGAACCGGAGTTGTTACTCTGAAAACCTCTGTCAGTTATCATTAATTTCTATACTACAGAGCCTTGCAGAAGTTAGATTGGTTATACTGCTGAATAAATCCTTCGCACACATTGTCTGCAAGTAAAAATTTAGAGTCATGAGAGCAAATTTATCATGTTGACTCTTTGCTCTCAGCGG
This sequence comes from Brachyistius frenatus, assembly GCF_029030835.1. NCBI lineage: Eukaryota > Metazoa > Chordata > Actinopteri > Embiotocidae > Brachyistius > Brachyistius frenatus. Next base: position 2,198,467 of record NW_027210655.1, read on the forward strand.
TATTTCTCGCTGGCAGTCCCAGCTTTCTAAAGCAGCCAGGCACCATCTAGAAAATCTGGAGGTTAGGGATAGACCATTAATTCAATGAATTTGGTTAATTAGCCTACTGCCTCATGCCAAACCCTTAATAAAATACCCAGGGATTTATAGTCCGGAGGTTGCTCATGACGTTCCAATGCAGCCTTGCCCTATTTAAAAGCAGGATTTGTTATTTTTCACAGCAGCGTAGTGGGCTGTTGCCCAGGTTGTTTCATTTAGAAAGGGATCAGTGTTGGAGCAGTTTGACAGATGCTCTCACTCCAAAAAAAAAAAAAAAAAAGAAGAAGCTGTTATTTCAAGGTGATTCCATATTCAATACCATCTGTTCTTGAACTCGGATACATCTGGAGGAATCTTGGGGTCGGTGGTGGTGGTTTATCTCAATGCACACCATCTTACTACAAACCTCGATCCAGGGCAAGTGCTCGGCTACACGAACGGAGGATAGTAAATGGAGCATTTCCTGTGGATTTTGTTGTCTTTGTGTCACTTCGTGAGCATCTGAATGCGTTTCCGTGTCGGTGGGGAGATGGTTGAAAACAGAACACTTAACCGCCACCTTGAAAACACTGACTGGCAGCCTGACATAAATATGAGTGTTTTTAATTGGAAAAAAATAATAAAAAAAAAAAAAAAAATCAGCGTTTACTCTGACATATGCGTGCCAGTGTGAAACGTTGTGTGGAAGGAACAACAGCTACACAAAACTCTACTTACCAAGCTTCAGTGACACACTTGATTTCGACCGGTTAGGTTTTACTCAAGAGGCTAAATGTGAATGAATGTAGCACCGGAGAGGTGTCATTAGACAAATCAGGAAGTAGTAAATGGCTGGTATTTCTGTTTTAGAAAACGATTTCCAAACCGTTTGTCTATTTAAAGGCTATTAAAGAACAAGTCTCGTGTTATTTATAACAAATGCCATGAAGAGATTTAAAATGTGCAAGTCAGATGTGAAAGTCTGATTTACCTTATTCCTGTGTGCTATAGATGTCTATTGTTGTGCAGAAAAGTTGCGCTGGGTAAGATTTTTTTAATTGGAATGAACATGGACACCAGTTTATTAAATCCCACTTCCATTGACTTAAGTACTCAGCAGTGTACTAAAACTGCACAAATGAACTTTGTTCTCGCTCAGTGAATATTGCTTAAACCTACCATGCCTAGCTGTCGTAGTAAATCATTTTGCCAGTATAAAGTAAAAAGACTCTGATACATCTGATGTGCACAGTTTGGAATAGGACACATACTCTTCAAATATACACTTACTTGTGTATGTGTATGGTAAGTTCCAGCCATTTTATTCATTAAATGTGATTTACGCCCACATGAACCGTATGTCAATACTTTCTTTGGTACTGTATGAAATGTTTCTATGTTGTCAAATGTAAAAAAAAAAAAAAAAAATCTGTCGCGGATCGATAGGCCAGATAAATGACAGATTCATAATCCTATTAATAATTTTGTCTTTTTGTGGAATGAGGATTTTATATACAAACAATCGCCGTCTTAAAAAGTCTTAAAAGTATGAAACTGAAGACAGTTTGGTTTTATTGTCAGTGCTGAAACTAGGGAAATGTGCCGGTACTGATATCCAACATATCTAAACAAATAGCTGAATCGATGCATATCACTGGCACCAAGGCAACAACTTCTGGGGCTGAAATATGTGCATTCGTCCTTCCTGTATCAAATTTATACAATATCATCTCTATGTTTTCCTTCAGTTGTCTCTTTTGGTCCAAATAAATGAAGCTCTGCAAGATTAGGCTACAAATATGTTTTCCGGCTCCTCTGTGACCTTGAATATTTGCATCGTAATATATTATTTACATTTATCAGCAAACCTGTAATGCTGCTCAGTATTCAGGATTAAGGCACGACTATCAGATCAAGTCAAGATATTTTGATATTTGTGATTAACTGTGTGTCGAGTAGAAGTGAATTTTCCCCAGCCGGAGTCGCCGGGGTTGATCAACAACCCTGTCGTTCCCCAGCAGCTCTGTTGAAACCATAAGACAAAGATTGCCTCGTACCACAATCGTGGCTTTTCACCTTTCTTGTTTTTGGAACCGCAGCCGGCAATCTTGCAGTTGTTTCAAATAACATCATTGTCTGCCACGAAACGGATTCTCTCGGGGAATCCATACCGCCTTCTCAAACGCTGTTCAGTTCCTGAAAACTTAAGCCACCCTTCGTGAGGCCGTCTCTTCCCTGGCTGAGGCACAGCGGCACGGCAATAAAAAAAAAAAAAAAGAGCACCGCATCTTACCCAGAATTCACTGTAATCCCGCCTAAGTCTGTTGTGTTCTTTGCACAGGCCTATTTAGTGGGAAGTGTGAGCAAACAAGGCTCCCTCACAGGATTCACACTTATTTATTTATAAAAAGAAAAACTCATTTGAAATGAATTCTTTCCCTCTTTTAATGTCTAAGTTTGATCATTTCTTATCACGCTCTGTTATGACGCCTGCTGCAGGGTAAGTTAGCTCCACGTAAGACTCCTCGCTCCCTCCTGCAACTCGGCACTGCGGCTCTGAATATTGGCCACACGTACTGCAAATTGTGCCACCATTACCATGTGCCAAGGGGAAGTGACGGATGGCGAGTCGAAACAGCATAGGTGCCTCTGTCGGAGAAGAGAAATGTTAGAGGACGAGCAAAACCTGAAAACTTGATAACACCATTTTATTTCCTTTTGGCAGATCTATATTTGTGTAACCCAATAATCTCACCATCCATGTGTGAAGGCATTCGCTGACTGGCTCAGTTTAACAGGCTTCACAGCAGGCATATTGGGTGTGGGTCAGATGCCTGCAGGCTGCTAATGATTAATGAATTTCATCGCTGTCATTCCGGGACTACGGTCACACAGACAGAAGCTGTCTGTCAGCTTTAGCCTGCTCATCACGCTGCAGCATCAACTTAAAATATGCTCTCAAGGTTCCTCGGAGGAAAACCTTGCAGAGAAAATGAAGAAATCAGGCGTCGCTGTTGAAGAACAACTAAATTCTAATTATGAAGATAAAAATAAATTAAAGCTGTGAGCATCTCACACTATCTATATTTTACCAACGGTGCTTTGATTATGTAACTGCTGCTTGTAAATTTTTAGTTATTTTTTTTATTTTTATTTTTTTTTACTTATTTGTACCAGCAAGTACTAATTCTCATTTTATGCCATTAACATCCCCCTTCTCCCCCCTAAAAAAAAAAAAAAAAAAAAAAGCCTATTAAAAGCTTGCAAGCATTTTGTTTCTTACACTCATGGTGGAAAAAAAGTGGGCAGTCCCTACTGACTCAACACCTATTTGCCCCTATAGCTCATGTAACGGTTATTTTTCTGTACACACTTCTATTCCAAACTAATGCCTTATTGTTACTGTGGTATTAGTATATTCAAATGGTTTTCACCATTTGAATTGTGCTTTAAGAGAACGTCTAGCCTGAGAGAAAAAAAAACTGCGGCGTAAAGTCACATCAGAAAGAAACGGAAATAAAAAAAAGACATTGTTTTCAAATTGAGTCTATCCCTCCACTGTAGTGTAGCTCAGCAGAGGAACATCTCTGTCTGGGGAACTGGAGACAATTTCACTCTGAAAATGGTGTAACTTTGTTAGGCACTCACTTGATTTGAATAACTTGAACTGGTGAAGCCTCATAAACTATATTTGCACAGAGAGGACTGTGGATTTTTCCCCCCATTTCTTTCCATTGGAGCCACATTAGGAAGGATTTACTTACTTAGTGAGAACAAGAGGAATAATTACTGCGAGCAAATCCAGTTTTGCTGTTCGCACGGTCACTCGACTATTGTTGTAGGACAGAGTTGAAAAATTGCGACACTATTGTGTATTCATCACACAGGCCAATGATGATGATAACCCATATTCAGCTCCTGATGCGCTTAAATACACATTTATAGATGAGCTTCAGAGAGCAGCATAATGTCAAATTAATGTAATTATTGGTGTCATTGCTGGTACAAAGTGTCACTCCACCATCTGTCGCTCTCATAAGCTCACCAGGTAATAGATAAAACACAATAGGTGTTGTGATTCATTTGCTCCAAAGTGTTTCGCAATTAGCCTTCGACTGATAGGATCATTGAATTATTTTAATGTGAAATACAAGATGTTTTATTTTGAAGAAGCTGAGAACAGTAACAGCGGGTTTTGCCACATCGGTGCTACTCTTTTCGCTGTCTGATGGAATGGAAGTGTAAACACGTTTGTTTAATAGATACCAAAACACAGGATTAGTTCAGTCTCATTGAGCATCCACTGAGTGATTTAAAACTCTGTTTGGAAATGTGCAAAAGTGTAAAATATCAGTGCCCTACAGAAATGTCAGACACCGTTATAAGGCCACCTTCTACTGTGGCTGAATGTTAATTAGTTTATGATCTGCATGTGTTTTATTTTGTCCTTGGACAGCATGAAAAACCCACAATTTGTCAGACCCCCTCCTCCCCCACCCTTCATCATTTACATTTTTTTTTTCTGTGCGTCTTATTTTCTTGGATTCGGATTCCTATTAATAAAATACCTAAATATCACCTTATGTGTTGTATTTGGCTTCAAATTGGGAAAAAAAAACCTGAGCTGAAAATTGCTTTTTAGCCGTTTGACTTGAGTGTGCATTACCTGGCAGAACGCTCTGACCCCGGCAGCGTTGGTGTCTCGGTCTGATCAGTGGAACAATATTTCTTTTTCACCTTTAACTTTTCTTTCTCACTTGAAATTGAAGTGGCTTTATGACAGTTGTTTCTGCAGCGCACAGATGTGTCTGAGTCTGGTAAATGCAAGACGGAGATGAAGCCAACATGTCTCGTGTTGCAGCGTCGTATCTTGTTGATATGAAATCACTCGCCAAGTTCAAAAGAGAAAGCTCTAAAAAACATTGAATAGGGATGAATAAACGGTGGGCAGCTTCTCTGCCGGACAGTAAATGACTACAAATGGCTGCCAAATTGTTTGTCTATGCATCAAGAGGACAGTCAGTTAATGAGTAGAAAGCATCTTGACTAAACTGAGCCAAACATAAACAAAAGGCCGCAGTGGAGTCTGTGGTAGCATAAGTAGAGCAGCACTCAAATATAATTGGTCTTGTGAAATGATTTTTTTTTCTTTTGTAGTAGCGAACTGCATTACCCACATTTTTGACAGTAAATAGTGCGAACAACCGAACGCGGGGCTTCAACAAATGTTCCTCCGTCGCCAACATATTATGCTTTAGCCAGAAAGAGGTGTGAAAGGAAAGTAACCAGAGACGGCCATTCCCATGTCATAACAGATTAGTTCACATGCAGCCCAGCCTCCTCAAACACCCACACACACTCTGCTTCTCTCAGATCAAATTCTTTACTCCCTGGTTCCCGGGATTCAGTGGATTTGTTCTCGGGGACTTCTAAGCTCTTAGGCAAACATGAACCTTTAAGTAAAACCTGAACCATAAAAAGTATATTTCACAATAAAGTCTCAGTCTTCCCGAGGATGAATCATTCGACCAGGTTAATGCAGCGTTGGCACGGCTTTTGTTTCCTCCACCGACAAAGACGAGTGTTACATTTTCACCTCGATATTAAAACGGAATGCATTTGGCTGAAATGGGATTGCAGCCGGCGCTGTTGTATTGCATTCGCGAGCCGATGGCAAAGTCTCAAATTACGTTATCGTCCATACATTTACGCGGACACCGTTTTAAACACACTGGGCGCTTAGATGAAGTAAAAGCACATTTGAGTGCAGAATATAATAAAGTGTGTTGATTGATCACACAAAAAACAACAACTACATTCTTCGTGTTAGTGTTAAAAGGGGAGGACTTACCACTGCGTATATTTTGTGATTTTGTTCTTGTTTTCTTTGTATGAGGTAGAATGGTCTGAATGATCTGCTGAACAACACGGCGTTTCACAGCTTTTGTTCACACTCTTGATGGATGGTAAAAAACCCATACCAAAACGAAGGGTAAAGGTGGATGAGCACACCTTCCAAGTCTGAGACGTTCCCTTTGTGAACGCTGCATAAAAGAACGGAGGAATAACTTGAAAGACGACTCGATAAGCTTTTCACAACTTTGCTGAGATTTAGAGATGTAAGACGCGACATCCGAGGGGATCTGCACGGTGACTGTAAGCAGTCACCGCTTGGCATTTACAGCAATTTTGCAAACATAATAGGTTGCAGAAATCCGAAAATCAGCTTCCTGCGTGAACAGTCTATATTGAGTCTCGTATGTTAGTAATGGTGGTAGATATGTGCGGTGGGTGCTGTCCATGGGGCTGACCAGGCTGCAAGCTCTGGGACCGTCCGACTTTGATTCCAGCTGTGCAGTTAACCAGTAAGTTAACCAATAACACATCCTTTTGGGCTGTTAGGTGACCCTATATGAGATCTGACTATCCTCAGATGACCTTGCTTTCAGACTCGGTAACACCAGCATCTTGTTGTGCTTAGTAAATTGTCTCAACTCATTTTTAGTTGGTCTGTGATTTATTTTTCCTCTAGCTCTCCAATGATAAATGATCTTGCCAAGACCTGTATGTCTGTAATATTCTATCATCCACTGTTCTATCATCATAGAAAATTCCAGGTAGCAGTTTATGCACAGCACAATCAGTTTGGACAAAATAAGATTAATTGCAGGGATGGGCATTTTAAGAAAAATTACTATTCGATATTCGCTCAGAAAAGCGTTTGATAATTCATCAGCGGATGAATGAATCGTCTTCTCGGTGATTCACTCTAACGTCGGTGCTTAACTGTGGTAGATTTATATGCTGGCTTCACTTGCAGATTTTGCACTGCACCTCATCTTCATTTGTCTTTTTTTTTAAGAGTCACACACAGAACTTTCTGACGGCTGTTGTCTGCTTCTGCTGTTAGCATCTCATAGCACAGTTTTACCTGCGAAGCTCAGAGCCTGGTAGCAACGTGTTCTTCTTCCCCTGACGTCTTTTTAATGGCGGCTGGCAGACAAGCTTTTAGGTGCATTACCGCCACCTTCTGGTGGGAGTAACACATTACTGCCACCGGTAAAAACAAGGGAAATAAAAAATAATGATAGTCGTACATACAAATCAAATAAATAAATAAAAAAAAATATATATATATTAACAACCATTCTTAGTTAATTGCCATGCGCGCTCCTATTTGGAGCTGCCTGGTCAGTCCAACTCTTCTAATCCAGATGGCCAGTTCAAATTGGTCACACGTTGGCACTCATGATCACAAAGTTTGCGCTTCCTATAGTTTTAAAGTGAGGTCAACAATCTATTCTTTCCAATACTCCGAACAGTAATATGTATCTTGCCACAAACCTGCTGCTTCACTGAGGTCAAATTCGCATCCAACATGTTCACTGTTTACGCTACAGATCCGCTTAGTCAGGTCAGATGACATAGATGTCTCCTTGCGAATACAACAAAGCCCGTGTTGCAATTAAGTGCTACTCGACTCTACTTTGCAGTAATTGCCACACAACGACAAGAGGTAAAGGTCGTCGTCTCCTCTCAGACAGAGGCATCTCTTCTCTTGCTATTGTTGTAGGTTCACATTATTGATATTCCAGTCTTTATAGTGATGTTTCACAAAATCTGTTTCTGGGTTTTAGACGAGCTTTCAATTGTTGCCTCCGTTTTACTTTGTGGTATGACCTAAATCTTTCACAAAAATTCCACTATAGACAGTTATGGGTAGTAATAACAGTCGTGTTAAAAGTGGTTGAATAAACTTCTGCTTTTTCCACTTTAAATGTTTTGTTTATCCGTGCAAAGCGTACGAATTGAGTGAGTGCCTCTTAAAAAATGTATGATTTTTGTTGTTGCGAGTAGTATTAGCGTTTTTTTTGTATTTTCCTTGAAGATTACTTGTACTGTTTTTTTTTTGTATACTTCATACTTATTTATGAGTAGGCTACATATGAACAAATAAAATCAGAATTGTAAATATAGGAAATAATGTTAATACGTAAACAAAGAAAAAAAAATCAAGGAAATATTTTCGTAGTTCTTTCAAAGAGTGGAACAGAATCTCTATGAAATGTTAAAAAAAATCTTTACAAAAATTGAGAAGAAATAGAGACGATGTCTTTGCCGAAGTGGTTTGAAAACATTGCAGTCGGATTTTTCTGCACCATTTAATCACCACAGTGTATAAGTTGCTTCCAGGGCTGCGCCCTTGCAGGAGTCAGAAGGTAGTCTTTAAATAATGAAAAGACCGATCGGCAGCGGTTTCATAGCTGATGTTGGACTCGTGCGGAGCGGAGTGAGTAGGTGCTCGTGTGGTTAACAAAACGTTTACCTCGCTTCTGATCGATTCGTGTAAGTCACCCGCGTTTTGTTCGTTCGATTTTGTTTGGTTGTTTTGCGAAAACATTGAGCGGCCCATCGCTTCTGCTTCTCATGACACCTCCGGTTGTTGTTGTTGTTGGTGTCACCACCTCACAATCTTGACTGTTGTGGGTGTGATATCGCCCACACAGGTGCTGCACTATCGTGAAATTTGGATTTTTGAGATGCCCAAATTGGAGACACGAGTCTACAGGTGCAAATGAATACATATAAAATGATGTGTAGATTTTGAGACAAATAGTAGATCGAATAGAATTGAATACTTGGCCCATTAAGTCCCGTGTTAGCAATGCACGCTGTCGCTGATTTGCTGACGGATCATAATAACGGCCGAGACGTATAGCTCCAATCTAATGTCAAATAAGAACATGCTCAGTCCTTGGAGGTGTATATTCCATTCAGTTTTCTCCCCCTGAGGTTATTTCTCAGCTGCGTTATTAATCTTAATCCCGTCTCCTACAAACTACGAGGGAAGTACTGCATGCTTTCTATTATGTAATTGTAGCCCTTCTTGATGACCAGAAAACACCTCCAGACAATTTGATTTCCCAGCCCTAAAACCGCACATCAGGGTTGGTCTAAATGAGTTAAGGACATTATGACTCCTATTTTAAACTTGAGCTTTACGTCATCAAACTTGGAGTATTGAATAGGAAGTGTTTTTTGTTGTTGTTGTTGTAACAATAATTTGCTGTGGCTCAAATCCAACTTGTGTGCGATTATTCCGTCAATAAGTTGCTCACTATTAATAATAACCACACTTCATTCATCCATATCATCCTGCTTTTCTCTGCTTCCCTACTCTGGATTCATTAGCGAATCGATTTGAAAGTTTCAGTGATTACTCGTCTCAGCAATGTTCGCCCGTTTGCGGCTCGTCTCTTTTTATAAGCCGGGGTGCAGATGTAATTCTATAAAGTGTGTCCTGCAAGTTTCTCGCGCTTGAAATTGGGGTATAAATAAAATTCTACCCTTTAAACACTCTTACAATCCAGCTAATGGAAGCCTTCCAGTACAGTAGCTGTCATGTTTCTACAGCAGCTGCATAAGAGTGGGGAAGTGGAGTAAAATTTTCATCAGTCATCGTAGATGGCCAATTTTGGTGTCAGCTCATCAGAAACACAGAAAATGGGCTGCACTTGCAAACACGCTATTTTAAACCAGTGTTGAGCAGCCAGGGAAAATCTGTCAGAGGAAAAAAAAAAAGAAAAAAAAAAAGGCCGAGATTTTCCTCTATTGACGCCCCCGCAAGACAGGAACTATTTTAGGTTCGGATGCTTTCTGCCTAATTAAAATTCATTTCGTCTTTGACTTCACGCTTTCTCGCTCGTACGAGTGCCGTAGTCATCGCCAGCTTTATTGCTATCCAGCTAAGTGTACAACCCAGATACGACAGGTCACCAAAAAAAAAAAAGAAAAAAAAAAAAGGCTCGACGTCAGAACTACGAAGCACGTTACTTAGTTATATGGACATGATATAATGATAGCGCCCGCGTCGTAGAGGTAATGGCACGCGGGACATTGCAGTTTGGGAACGCTCTCTGTGTCACGGAGTAATTTCATCCGGAGTGACCCAGAATTCATGCACTGGATTGCTTAAGCAGATGTCATAACAGATAAGAATCAGCGCCACGAGGGGAGACAGTCAGGGACGGGGGGGGGGGGGGGGCTGCGTAGATGAAGCCTTATATCGTACTTTGTTAGCCTAATTAAAATTTACAAAGATGGAATATTTCATGCTGTTTCTCATTCCAAAAAAACCCCAACAACTCTGAGCTCGCTCAGTTACCACTAACTAACACGGCCCCTTTAGATAGTGCTTTCTCTTTTCAGACGCCCTCAGCGGTCGGTATAAACCAATGCCCGGATTCAGCCTGCTTCCACGTTTAGTTTCTCTACAGTCCGCCAAAGTTAAAAAAAAAAAGTAAACATATTAGCTGTTGAGTGTTCGGCACTTAGACGGGACTCACTGCGACAACGCCACCGGCGTAACCTCCATAAATTTGTCGTGCGGTGTCACATATTGGCATTATTATTTCATATGATTGAAAGTATTCTTACAAACCCGTCCACACGTAAACAAATGACGCCGGTGCACTTGCGCGCCGCGAATTCGATCAGATAGTTGCTGCTTTAAAACAGGACGAGGCGTCATTATGCCTGCAGGCTTCACGCCCTCGGGCTTTTAAGTGTAACGCCGGGTCTTCCAGTGTCAAGCTGACACGCGTAAAGATACGTTTCCATTTGGAACATCTGTCGTCACGACAGTCAACCGAGCCGCATCGTTCGCGATCGCTGACGTGAGATGTGAATCGTCGAAGCTTAACATCCAAGAATGACTCGTGATCCCAGGTTGAGCTAAGCCAAGCTGTCCTTGTGAAGTGTAAGTATCCATTGGCACTGGATACAGATTGTGCATTATGAGACTGAGAACTTTGGACCATAATCACTCTAGTTTCAGGCTTTTAGTTCAAATGACAGCTTGACGAGTGAAATACGCAGTTTGCAATGGTGACAATAATTGGACACCGTGGTCGTATCAACATAACCTGACTTTGGCCTGCTGTCCTGGTTCACGGTGAACGAATACTGTTTACAGACAGTACGTCGCTGGTAATTGGACAAGTACATCATGCAACATTACCACCAGGTCTGAATGCACTGCGATTTTATGGCCTTACTGACCGTATTTAAAAGGTATTCTAAAAGTGCGCTTCGCTACGTGCCTCCTTAGTAAAGCAATTAGCTCTGTAAAGACGACTTGCTTGCGCAGGAGATCATTCATTCACGTTAATTTGTATAGTAGATTAACATAAAATAAACACCCCATAGTATAAAATGTTCTTTATTTTTATAGAATTTCCATCTGCCCGTCCCTTTCTAAACAAGTATTTTAAGAGTTAATGAACACATTATCTTCAGAGCAGACCTTGACTGTGAAATTAATTAGACAACATAAAATCCTTACGAGGCATAAAACTCCATTTTTACACAAACATTGGGTATTGCTCAGCTGAAAGCTGAAAAAGGGGTACTTAAGGCAACAAATTAATAATGTCACCAGTTTTGAGATGTACGGTGACGGTATAACCTCGGGACTTGGACAGAGTGCTTACGCTTATTGAGCTGCCAAACAGGTAAACAAAATTGCTTTGTGACATTTGACGATTAATTGTTAATCTGATGATTTTTAAGGGTGCTGTCATGCACTCTGAAAAGCTCGTTCGCTTTAGTAACATCAAAAACAATGTTTACTGGATATTTAATCTGCTCTTTAGATTGGAATATGTTCACAACCCACAGCCATCAAAAGCATCACCATTGTGCCATCGCGTAATGTACAAGGAAGAATAAAATACAGGAAAAAATATGTATAGCGCAACATGTCAATACATTTAATGACAAACTTCCTTTCGTTGGCTGAAGGGAGCACAAACTGTGGCTTGTTTTTCTTATTCAGTGTGTTAACATGCACACTTTTAATTGGACCGTCACCATGTTCAGAAAACACTCCTGGTATTATAACTGATGGACACAGTAAAGTTGAAAGTCGGTCGACAAGTCGGCTGGACTTGCCTGTGACTACTAATGGAGACGCAGGCTACCATGTGGAGTTCATACACGTGGTTTCTTCAGGACAGCTTGCACCCACGAATCCGGATAAAAGCTTCAATACACAATTTAATGTTGTTGGAAAATAGTTAAAAGGCCACTGCTCACTGACGAACGCCGGGCGGTGAGGTACTGTACACTTAGGGCTCTATTTTAAAGTGCAGGGAGAAAGTGCATTTAGAAATCCACTTTTTCAAATTTAGTGGCGGACAATCTGAGCACAAAGTAAGATTCAAGGATCCAAGGGGCCGTTCTCTTAATTACGCATAGGTTTACTTATTGTGTAACGACGTGTCATTTCCCTTTAAGAGCAGGTTTGCCAAGTAGTAGGAAGGAACATTTCTCTGCAGAAGGAAACACATCTGCTTATGAGCAGATTGATGTGCACAGTAATATTCTCCCACGTTGTACCCTTTCGATGCAGTTTTGTGACCAGCTTCATGTCCTTGTGGGTAGCAAGCAGATTGTACGTGCATTGTGCAATTGCCTATGTGGGTGGGTATTACTCTCTTAATAAGGCACCCTTAAAATAACGACAAAGTAGTACGCCACGTACTTCACATCGGGTTTTTGTTGGCCAATCACTTTCCGCTTCCTCAAGGTAGCAATGCACCAACAATGCACCGAAGCGAGGGTCCTCATTTTTTTTTTTTTTTTTTTAGAGACCAACCTATCTAATGGGTGCTCAGATGGGCGCAAGCACATCTGCTGCTTAAACATTGTGGGCGCTGGACGGGAAAATGGCAACTGCAGCAGTCCGAAACTTGCAAAGACACTTTCGTTGTGCTTGGCACCACTTTGCACTGGGTGTAAGACGGAGCGCTCACTCTTCTGTCTCTAACCCATCTAATAATTGGTAATACTGTTTAAATTACGGAGACATGAGATCCAAAAATGTTTCATTTTTTCTGATAATACTACAGCACTCTGAACATTACAACTTCTTTCTTTCTAATGTGTCTCAAAATTGAGTCTTGTAATATTGTGATTTAAACATTTATTTGTAATTGTATGACTTGTTTCTTAGTAAAATCCGTGGCTTTGTTTTTTCTATTTATCTAAAAGTAAAAACACTTAGGTCATACATTGCTTGTGATGGGATAAAGGAAAACGGCTTTCAGCTTAGCATTTCAGGTAACTGAACTTGGGCTCTGACAGTGGATTTTTGTGCTTTGTACATCCATCAAAGCAAAAAATAGCAAACGGAAACAAAAGCCTAACAACAACAATAACAACCACAACAACAATACCGTTCTCTGCTGATAGAAAGATTATACCTGCACATTAATATCCAAATCCTTCCCGACTGTAACCCACCCACCCTTCATGTAAACTGTAATGCATGTGCTTTATTCAAACTATTACCTTAATTTGGTTTTACACACTAATCAGGTTGTTGAGTGCATGTTAACATACTGATTCAGTATTGCCGATACAAATTTACAGAAATTTGAATATTTGAAATTCAACATTTGCTTCGAAAGATTCAGTCCCTGAAGTAAAAAAAAAAAAAAGAAAAAAGAAAAGGTCTAGGGTATAGTGGTGTAGTGTCAAGATGCGTTTGCTGCTGTGCAATTTCTATCGCTCATAAACTGAGTACATATTTGAAGCAGGGATAGTATGCATCCCGACCGCAGTTTTGTAAGCTTACATGACCTCCTTTTGTGGTTCACATGATTTTCATGTTGAATTGGACGGGTGCCTCAGCTGGACTGGCCTCCTCTGTTTCCTCTTTACGTGGCACATATTCAACCTCTATACTTGTCTTGGTGCTGTCCTTCCCTCTGCTCCAGAGGAATAAAATTACGAGACAGAAGAGGACCACTCCGAGGAAAGAGATAAATCCCATGGTGGTTGCAATGATAAGTGTCTTTACATCAAAGGGAAATGGAACTGTAGCCCGGGTCACATTAGCGCCTTCGTCGCTAGGCTGGTTGGAAATGAAGGCAAATGTCTTGTTTGGCTGGTGGGGCCAGTTCGGGGAGTAGCTATGCACAAAAAGGTGAGCAGCTTTGGTGTCGTTGCCAGCGGCGTTACTTGCAACGCACCAGTAAGTGCCATTGTCCTGGATTTGAGCGTAACGCACCTCCAGCGTACCCTCATTAGACACCGAAAGTCTCGACCCCGCAGTTTTGGTCGTGATGTAATCCTTCTTGGGGGATTGCCACATTATCACGGGAACTGGATCACCCTCGGCCTGGCAGGCAAAATGAACAGTAGTTCCTTCGTCGACGTGGCTCTCTTGAACCTTATAATCCGCGATCTTTGATTTCTGGCAGATGAAATAGTGCGGCGGGAGTGTGTCTGGGAAATCCTTGAACTCTTTTCCTCCCACAACCTCGGGTGAAGCACACATGGGCTGCTGTCTGTTGAAGTTGAGCCTCCAGCGCCGACGAAAGACCCAGAGCAAGCGACAGTCGCAGGCCAACGGGTTGTCATACAAAGCCAGCGTCTCCAGGTTTCCCACCGAGTGGAAAACGGACTCCTCCAGGGTGTTCAAACTATTGTGGGATACGTTGAGTACACGCAGGTGGTTGAGTCCTCGGAAAGAGTAGGGTTCAATGGCGGCTAATTTCCCACCAGCCAAGTGAAAAGCCTGGAGCTTCTGGAGGTTGAACAGTTGGTTCCCTTCCACCGTATGAATGGGATTGAAAGACAGATTGAGAAACCGGAGATATCTGAGGTGACTGATGGCTTGGTAGGGGATGACGGTGAGGTTACAGTTTGTGATGGACAACGATGTGAGGTTGAGCCCAAACAAGCATTTCGTGGTCATGGTGTCCAGAGCAGTCATATGGGAAATCTCCAGCACTCTGAGCCGATACAGCCTCTTAAAGGAGTAATCCCTTATGACAGTGACGTTGAGATAGCGTAATCGAAGTGACAACAGGTTATGCAGATGGCTAAGGGCGTCAGTGGGCACTGAGGCCAGATTGCATCCCTCAATGTTGAGGCTTTCGAGGTTGCTGAGACCATGAAATGATCGGGGTGAGATGAAAACCAGGTCATTGTCACCCACCTCCAAAGCCCTCAGGTTGTACAGCTCCTGGAACATATAGTCGAGCAGAATGACAATTTTGTTCTCACTTATATCCAGCTGGGTGAGGTTAGTCAGGCCTGTGAACACCCCGAGCTGAATGAGCTTCAGCTGGTTGTTGCGTAAACCGAGGGTCCGAAGGTTCATTAGGTTGCTAAACGCCCCGGGCTCGATGGACGAAATGGTGTTTTCGTTAAGCTGCAGCTCCTCGAGCTGAGGGTAATTAATGAACTCCTCGGGCCCCAGAGTTTTCAGACGGTTCTTGCTGAGGTCGAGCTGCCTCGTTTCAGTGGGGATGCCCTCAGGGAGAGTCGCCAGTCTCCGCCGGTGGCACACGACCGAGCGCTCCTGGCCGTTGCAGTCGCATCGGGAGGGGCAACCGGTGGTGGAGCCAGAGAGGACGGTGCCTAGCATCAGGATCAGGATGGGCTGCCAGCACGCCACCAAGTAGCTGTGCCCTCCTGCCTCCCCAGACACCATCCTACTGCTTACCTGTAGAGACATGGAAAAGGATCATGTTTTCATTTGAAAGGATTTTAGGAAGAAAGAGCTGTGTCCATTTACTTATGAGGTCTCTATATGTAGTCGGACATGGCTACATACAGTATGGTTAGTCAAATGTGGGCTGTAAAAATAACAAAGAATGCATCCTACATTTCATTAAAAGATAAGTAGAATTATTGAAATATTTTCCTGTAAAAAAAAAAAAAAAAAAGAAAGCATTTCTCAAAGTAGCAAACATACAGCCCGCCGAACCATTGTTTAGCAATTCACGAGGAAAATGCCACTGAAATGAAACATCCGTTACTAATGAGTCTTCCTATAGGCACATTGGCTCTTACCTCAATATAATAGTCTGTCAGGTCTCACATCATAAAACCTGCAAAAATCTATTTCCATCCCTTCTGCAAAGTCAGTGGAAATAACATTTCTGCTCATGAGATTTTATCTGCACACTTTCACAGAGATAGAAGCTGCCGTCCCCGTTTCCTTGCATACAATTTCATTATGGTGACTTTCCTCACAAGTAATGGAATCAGCCAATCAATAAAAGGACTTGGTCACCCGATGTAACCCCCAACCCCCCCCCCCATCTCCCCCCCCCCCCACTGTGCTTCTGACTTGTGAGTGTGCTGGAAACAATTACAGCCAATAACAGTCACAGGCCATTTTTTTTTTTTATTGCCGGCCAAAAATGCCATAGTACAACTTGAAATGGCTTCCCCAAAACATTTGCAAGCTTTAACACATCCCATGCCACTGCGAAGCTGTTGACCTTGGGCAGATATAAACCAGAGATTGCTGTCAAGTGGTGATAGATGGAGAACGGGAGATTGTCAGAGGACCTTAAACCCTTATTTGATTTGGACTCTGGGGCACTTTAACTTGGTAAAACATCCAAGCTCTACTTCTCACATCAATCATGCAATTTAAGCCGCAGCTAGATCCCTGTGATGAACTCCTAAAAGAGTCGCAGGCAGCGTGAACCAAAAAAAACGGGCCTCGCCGCTGCTTCGTTTACACGCGACATCCCGGACTGAAGGAGCAGCGCGGGCGATGTGGTGGCGTTTCGCGGTGAGGTTGCAGATTACAACTAAATGAATACCGTCTCTGTCTGCAGCCAGTGTTTGGTTTGTCCTTTCGGGGCTACTGTAGAAACACGACGACATAACAGGGGTGGCACCTGTGGAAAAAGGACATCCCTCCTTATGTAGATAGGTAATAAAAAAAACATTCAAGATTCTTCGGTTCAGAGACTGCAAGCAAATCAGATTCGGCCCTCAAATCAGATCTTCAGGATAGACAAGACAGCAGATCGGATTCGGCGTGTCCAGACATCGCCAGCCTGTCTCGATGGGTTGCTGTGGTAACCACGTACAAGCGCGCAGCTGCCGCCGGTGACGCGGCTTTCCGACGCGGAAGCTGCCGTCGCGGAAGTGGCAGCAGACGGTTTATGTCGGATTTGGAAAACTGGATTTGGATTGGCGGTCGAAACGTTGCCTTAGCATCAGGTGATATCGGGCAAAACATAATTCTGAACATTATATTCCATTTTGGGATATAAATCCCCTGAAAGCCTGCACGCTGAGCCTTCACTTGATGTTTTACCGAGACATTTACGTGTCAAAGTAAAGGGAAACACTTGCGTACGCGACGGTAAAATATCTATATTCTTTAAACGTACAAAATAAAAGTCCCCATTACCGTGAAATTATTTTAAAAAAATAACAGTGATGTAATGAAATGTACATTTCATCCCTCAAGAGTAAAATTCCATTATGAGAGGTTAATACAGTGTCTGTCCAAATAAACATCATCTTGTCATACGTGGGAGCTGAACTGGCACCGCAGATCCATCCAACCCCTAAAAAAAAAATACATTTGTTTTTAAGAGCGCTTCAAATTATAAGCGTAGTGCCTTTTAGAAGCTGTTCGGCTGTCCGTCTCGCGGTAACTATATTAGACTTAATAGTGACGATTAGAAGGATTCTGTTCTCGCTGCGGCAACACAAATGACACACTCTTAGTGAATTAAAGTCGCGCAAGAGGCCGAGGCGGCCCGGATCGTGGACTGAGTGGCTCCGATGGAACAGCAATTGCCGCTTTCCATTTTCACGTCGTCCAGAACTGTTCATTTTTATATATTTTTTTTGTCTTTGCCGGCATACGTCGAGACACTTTGCGCATCGGTCACAATAAGCAGAGGCTTCTGATTGGCTGCAGCTGCCTGAATTGGTGGATAAGGTGGTGGTTATGTGTGTGTGTGTGTGTGTGTGTGTGTGTGTGTGTGTGTGTGCGCGCGCGTGACATTGCGAAGGAAACCACACCGACGGAATGAAAGCTTAAATGTCTGTCGATCGCTCCTTTTTGTTGACTTCCCACTTCTGCCTCTCACTGATTACACACGTCAACGACAGCGTGAAGGATCGTCCGCCGGGGCGCCGCGATACGTTCTGAAAACGGACAAATCGCAGCTCGTATTAAAACACGCGAATCTCATCCGTACTACAAAGCGCGGAGCTGAACTTTGATCCGCCGTGACAGATCCGGAGCCTCCGATTGCGCTGAAATATTACCGAGATATTCAGAGCGGGGAAAAAAAAAAAAAAAACGGGTGACATGATTATCTGTTTGACACAGAATACGATTTTTATCTCGTCAAGTCGGGAATATGAATGAGGGTGAGGCACGCTGATGTCATCGCTAATCGAAAACAAGCAAACGTAGGGGTGATTTCTCTCTCTCTCTCTCTCTCTCTGTCTCTCTCTCTTTTTTTACTCTGATATCATGCATGATTTATGATTCAGTGTAGTAAGGGCAGGGGTACTATCGGTGTCCATTCACTGTGTCACCACTTTGTTTTTGACCTTGATCTCCACATTTTGAAAACAGTTGGAGAATAGCCTCTCGACTAAAATCCTTATATTTATATATATATATATATATATATATATATATATATATATATATATACACACACACACACACACGGTTTATCCTCTTTACAAGGTTTAAAGTGCCGCCTTCTTCTTAGAGCCTCGATTATATGGCTTCGCTCTTTGTCCCCAACCTGATTCTTCACATTGCTTTTTTTTTGTTTGTCTTGATAGTATTGTGTAAAAGGAAGAAGCCCCCCCCCCCCCCCCCCCAACTGCTGCCCATTTACACGACTGCTTGCGTTCTCTCTGCGGACCTCTCACTCTGTCACAGTCTACTCTCAAAAGCATGTCCGGGCTCGCCATTAGTCTCTTGTTGCCTTTGAGCCGCTTGCTTCTCTCCTCCTCCTCCGGTGCTGTGTGGTTTGATTCAGGGCGAACTGAGAGGAAGGTGTGCGCCGCTAATGGGTCACTGAATGTTCTGCAAGCAGCACGCAGACAAATGAGCTGTATGCGTCGGTGGACACGTGCCCTTCAGACGTTTTTAGTTTTTGTTAAGTACCTCTGGCGTGCACCATAATGTTTTGAAGGACTGTCATTTAGGATATTTACAGTCAAGCGGTAATTAAACCCGTCTGAAAAGCATCGTTGTTAAACCTTTTCTGCAGACAGGAGGCCGGCAAAATATTGTAAATAGTTTGTGACATAACTGTCAGGTGCCCAAATTCGCGTTGCACAATTAGGATTATTTATTAGTTTCCAATGATGGAATTATGATGCTAGTTTCTGCTGTCTTGAATCATCTATGCAGCTTGACTTCTTAGAGCATTTCTGTATTCAATCATTTCGCTTTTTGTTTTCATTGATCCACCTGCAGTATGTAGACGGACAAGTTGTCTATTTTTTTTTTCTTCTCCTTCACAGATGACAAGTGCTGCTTATTGATCCACCTTTGAAGCAACGTTTGTGATTGTGATGAAATTACATCAGAGTTAATGTCCTTTCGGCAAGAAGGCCACGTGCTATTTTCATCTTAACCCTGCACACGTGACCGTTAAAGGGATAGTTTTTGAAGTCAGGGCGTTTGAGGCGCTTCTCCATAGTCGGTGGATTATACGTCTCCAGTTCGGAGAAGCATGCTTACTATCTCTTTAAATCTTTGTGGAACCTCATTTAGTAAAAAGCCAGCGATGTTTTGGTTTAGTTTTTTTTTTATTTTACAGTTTGTATTACAAAAGTAATTTCCTTAAGTCAAACACAATCTACAGTTTCCCTTGTACACCTCACACGTTTTATTGACGTCTTTTCCTTTCGAGACCACATCGTACTCACTAGACTCTTTCCGGCTTTAGTTTTCTTCATTACTGCTGCGAACAGTGTGCTCATTAGCTCTCCCTCTTACACTTTTTTGCTCAGTGGCAAACATATCCCAAACAGTTTTGATTATTCCGCAACTGTTCAGAGAATAGCAAGGATGAAATGAAAAAAAAAAGGGAGCTGCAGCTGAAAAGTAAAAGAGTAAATATGGAGAGGATTTAAGAGATGAAAATTGCCTCCGCTGCCGTGTTTGTGTTCGAGCAACAAATATAAAGCAAACATTTAAAAGTCAAAAAGCAAACAAACAAGAAAATCTTTTGGGCTGCATTTGAAGTGCATGTGGCAGATAACGGTGGACAAGTCTGACAAGAATGGCTATACAGTTGTTGTTTTTTTTTTTTTATAGCTGACTCAACTACACCTGCAGGATATGACATTGTCTGTGCTCTCTGGTGTGTACTGTAATTATCAACACCGAAGCCTCCGTTCTCTGTCCGCTTATTTTCTAGGAGAATCAAAGCGAGGTTTTTACGTCGAGCCTACAGCAGATTGCGTCAAAATATTTCGACGGAAACCAAATCTCGAGCAGATATCATGTACAAATCTTAACATGCTCGGCATTCATACAGTAATGACGTGACAAATAATGGCCGGCAATAATGTCAGAAGACTGTATATGCTTGCTGAGCGAGCGCAGACGCTCGCAAAAGTGCACTGCAGCAACGGCAGCCGGCTATTCACCATCCTGATGAACGATGATGAGCCTTCAGACGTGAGAAATCCCATAAAAACAAATCTTCCATGGAAGTCAGAGTTAAAGGTAACAACCCCCGCAAACTTGAAAAGAAACTACATGGCCTGATGATCCACCATGCAAGGATCAAATGCTTAGGGAAAGAGAAACTGCTTCGCTGGATGGGAGCTGCCCCTGTTGAGATGCAGAAACACACCTGCACTAGGTCAGCAAACTCTCCATCTTTCCTCTTTTGACAGAAGTATCCTCTTGGCTCTCTGGCTCTCAGCCAGAAAGCCTTTTTGTCTCCGAAGACACCTCATGCTTCCAGTATTTTGGAAGGAGATCGTGTGAAGAGCAGTCTGGGATAATCGTTGTGGAGGACAAGCACATGAATGGAGGCTTCTTTTGGAAGCAACGGCTCAATGCAAAAATGAAGAGTGGTTAATTACCCGTGTCGGTTTCTATGTCTCCATAACGCACGGTAAATCCTCAAACTGCGGCTCTCCGATAGCCTACTTCAAAACAAAAGGGGCATGGCGGCGGTAGTTTAAAGAGTCAGAGGGACCAAAGTTACCCCAGATCTACTCACAACCCCATAATTCATCATTATAAATGATCGGAGCCCAAACAAATTGCTGAGTCCACAAGATCTTAACCTGTATTAGAACATTTTTTTCCAACTAAAATTAGCCCTCTGCAGTTTTAAAAAGGATTGTTTTTTTTAAAAAAAGCAGATCACAAAGCTTGCATGAAATGTGCATTGGCAAAACCATTTATCACTATAGAAACAATTATAGCAACACAATCTTAATATTGTACATAACATTATTTTGGCACAGAAGAAGGTATGGCCCAGGATTTAGACCAACTAGTATGCAAGCAAAAAACAAACAAACCCAACAGCAATAACAAACTTAGCCTTAGGGTGCTTCTGTAACAAATTCAGGCAGAGGACGCTTTAGCATTCACGCTGAATAGTTCTCAGATTGACAAGTGAGACTGTTGGTGAACGGCATCATGGATGGCAAGAGACACAAAATGATCATAGCAGCCTCATCTCTACCTGAACATCACCAGCAGCTGTGGTAAATGGAATAAGAAAAATAACAGCATTTATTTGGCTTTCCATTTAAATTGATCCATCTCGGTGCACAAATTACCTGCACTCTGACCAACACGGAATTGATCTATTAATCAGGACTCACGGCTGGTAGTGGTGGAGGGTTGTCAAGCAGGTGTTACATTTATTTAACCCCAAATCCCCAAATCTCCGTT
Source organism: Brachyistius frenatus (assembly GCF_029030835.1). Classification (NCBI taxonomy): domain Eukaryota; kingdom Metazoa; phylum Chordata; class Actinopteri; family Embiotocidae; genus Brachyistius; species Brachyistius frenatus. The sequence goes on from NW_027210655.1 coordinate 2,220,215, forward strand.
GAACACAACCTGTTCAGTGTCCTCATTTTTAAAATTGCAGAAGTACATGCAACTAGAAACAAAAATGTTCTCTTCTATTTGTAGCACAACAAATCGATAATTAATGTGAGTTTTGAACAGGGAACACTGCAATCCATTTGTCTGCTCACCTTGCATGTGCTTTTATTTGTACAATGTTCAGGCTTTAATAGTGTTTGCCCCATCATACATACATACTGCATACTGTGTACACGCCTTCAAAGGACCGGCACATTCAAACGCACGCCAAGAGTGCTGACCAATAGCAATTCAGTAAGAATTGTATTGTCATATATTCCAACCCAGTATCACGGCAAAGCGTGAAATAGACACGCCGGTCCACTACAGCAAAATGTGAGATAGCCACGCTTTGGCCTTTTTAGGCGTGACAGTTTCACGTTCAGTAACAGTGAAATGTACACGCACGTAAAAGTAAGATAACGAAGGATCATGTGACCAAGTACAAAGGACATTCACGTTCTGCATATTCATCGTCTGTACTGCTGATCTAAAAATTGTCAGCTCAACATCAGAAGGCTTTTGTGTGACAAGCATCAGTTCACCATTCACATTTCCGTTGACATTTCTCGATGACAACCTCAAAATGATCCTTCAGGAATTGACCCTCTATCACAGAAGATATTTTGATATATCGCAGTCGAAAAAGCACGGAGGGATAACGACTCAAAGTCCAAATTCCATCTATTTCCATTTTAGAACTCGCAGTTTGGAGTTATGGGTTAGAGCCATGTGCAAAAAGACCAAAGGGAAATCCAAAGCACTCCGAGATCTGAGCTTACACCTACATGTCACGCCCTGAAGATGAATCTTGCTGAAACATGTGGGTGTCAGCTTGAATAAAAGCCTTTATTTTACTGCACACTAACTTTTACTGGCCTGGATTTCTCTTAACCCCCAGCTTTGAATAAACCTGTATGAAATGGCCCCAATGGCGCCAAGCTTATCCTTTTAAATAACACCGTTCGGCATCGCCCAAAAATGATCAAATCCGTCACACGAGGGCTTAAAATGGTTTGTTCCCAAAAATTGCACATACAACAAACATCACTCATAAATCCCCCAATTTGTTGACATTTACGTACACGCAAGCAAGGAACACGCCATCACCTGCTGTAATTACAGGACACACTCAAATTAGGGAGCCTGGGTGGTTACACCTGTGAGATCGGGATAGTTTTAATATCAAGACTCCTCATGGTCCCACTACGATCAAGATTTAGGGACAAAACTGAAAATAAAGTCTCTTGTCAACTTCGAACATTATATTCTTTGCCGCATTTTTGCAGAATTGTCAGTTTTGTGCGAAAAGTGAAGCAGCCAATACATTCAGACTGTAGGCCTGAAAACAAAGCCATCGCTTAAGAGCCTTCGAGTACTAGTGAGTAATGTAAACCAATAGAACGTGGCTCAAGGCTGACCCGAGGTTACTTACTCACTCGGTACACACATTTGGTTCAGAACTCTCTTCCGGACTCTTTGCCAGTTTGTGTGCGCAATTGTCCAGGAATTTGTTTGCTTTCAGAGCCGGTCTGTGTTTTTGTTTACTGTGTCTCTCTCTTCGGGTTCCTGTATGTTTGACTGTCTTCATCGGGCACTCGACTCGCCCAAAAGAAAGCGGCTCCTGCTCTGCTGTTTCACACTGGTCAGATAACGTGCGGTCGGTGTGTGGGAACGTCTGAGTTGAAAGCTTTTGAGCTGGGAGCTGCTGCCCACAGCTTTTTTTTTTTTTTTTATGGGGGGTCAGTGAGAACCAGAGGGACTCAACTAGACATGCTGGTGAACCAAAACAATTAACTGGAGGAGGCTGAAAGCTGCACTGAGCTGCAGACACGGCTATTCATTCTCCTATTACAGAGAGCTATTTGATTTGGTGCTGATATGGAAAATATTATTTAAGTAGGATTTAATTTGCTATCCGAAGATGTTTTTCTGAATGTTTTTATGTTATGTTGGATAAGTGAAATGCAATCTGTCTTCTCGACAAGTTTAATTGTTCATTCTCTTTTGGCCTTTACAACAGATTATCACACTGAGATCTAATTCAAGACGTGATACTGAGATAATTTCATCCTTTTGGACTTTCACTGTCTCAAAACCAACACGATTGGTCCGATCCAAGACTGGGGATGTTAAAACCTGCTCCAGTCCAGTGTACTTAACCTGTTATATAGTATTACCATGCGGATCTGTTTCTTGGTTCACCGACAGTCTAACAGTAATACTACAAAAGAGGGTCTTTGATTAACACCCATTCATCCTGAAAGTCAAGTAGGATAAGCTGGAAATTACACAAACCTTTATCCCCTGCTCACCATCAGGGAGTATAAGATGTTTTGAGCTGAAATAGAAAAGAAAAAGGGCTAAATGCCATTGTTACCTAGGCACTCCAGTAGAGGAGTCCTGCTCAGCCCGCACATTAAAGTGGAAAAGATTAGCCTGCTTTACTGAACACCAGAACAAGATTCTAATCAAACAGAGTATAGGCTGAGGCGAAGAAGATAAATCCAGCTACTGACTGTCATCTTCCCCTAGTCTATTGCTACAATTTCACTGGCCTGACCTCAGGATACCTCATGAAAACACTTTGGTTCCCGACAACTGCCTTCTAATTGTGACAGTTGTTATGATTGCTGGATATTATTCAAGCTGCGGATAAAGTTTTGCTGTTAAAGGGAAACGTTAAATTCAAAGTCCCGCATTGAAAAAAATGCGACCAATCCCTTCGTCTGTGGACCTGCGCTTGTCACGCGGTCTGTGCTTTTACATCACTGGGGAGATGCTACTAGTACTTTAAAGAAACTCTTATCTTAGGTACAATAAAGCTAAGAAATCTTTACGGTACAAAAATCTCAAAAATCATTGTTATCAGCTCTTGCAGATGTCATACAATGTCGAAAGCATCGTCAATTGCCCTTGAAGGCTCGCGGTTGAGGCCCTCCGGCCTGTCAGGGAGTCTTTGATTTTTCAGCCCGACTGAAGCCCTAAATTTTGTCTCTCCGGTGGTCGATTCTCTCCAAGAGTTTTTCCCCTCATTGAGACGCTTCGATTGTGGCGACACAGCGTTGTCGAGCAGTTGACGGACGCTCTGTTGCTTCTCTAAACCTCGAGCTTTTATATTGTTTTTTTTGGACTCTCCCTATATGCACATCCCACATTTGCGGTAACCATATGGAGGTGGAACTACGGATGGCGAGATTAGGGTCACGACTTGCATGGCCAAAACACTTCTCCGACTGCCGAACATTCCTCGGACATGTACCCAATTTTCAAGCCATTGCGACGACACACTCACGATCCTTCTGAATTGTTAATCTCGCACTTTATTTCAAATTCAGCTTCTTCCCATTTCTCCCAATCGGCCTCAACGCTCCACTTTGGTACTTTACATCGGAACTTCCTCATCTTCTCATTGCAGAGTCTCATAAGAATAAGATAACTACCATTCCAACAAACATGTAATCAATAACCGCTTTGGGAAATATTATATCTTTACTTGTGTTCTCTTTGCTCATTCTAATGTACACAAATACATTTTCATGGTTATATAATAAAATCGGTAGTTTCATATCTCTTACTTTTAGTTCCATTTTTCTGGTTAACCCCCAACTGTTGCACCCTCTGCGGTTTCCTTCCCCATTTGGCTTCGGATCTCTTTTTTGCAGTTGACAGGTGAGGTATTGGTGACACGCAGGCGGAATAGCGACAGCCACTTCTGGTTCTGTTTTATATTCAGGATTCTCGTGTCTGGGGCCTCCTCTCTCAGACTGTAATTACCCAGTTTCTCCATCTCGACGGGGCTTCGGCAAGGCTTTGTCCGTCCTACAGGTCTGTAAGGCCGCTGAAATCAATGTCCATTTTTCTGGTTGCTTTAACACGATATTAAAAGCAAAAGATTGAGAAGATTGACGAGATTTTCTGGTCTAATCACTTTGGCAGTAGTTAGTGGCTACAGTGAAAAATATGGAGTTAAAGGTGCCTTGGCATTTTTCACTGGTATGAAAAGAACTTAATCTATTCATCTCAGTAGTTCAAATTGCTTTCTCAAAGTTCTTCACCTCGTTTCTTTGGAGGAAAGTGTCACCCTCAGTTTTGAGTGAGAAATACGACGTAAAGATTCCAAAGACTTAATTGCTTATTGACCTGGTTCTTATAGTTTTAAGAATATAGAAACGTAGAGCAATAATTACTCCTGTCTTTTCACTCTAGTGTAGAAAGCAAACCACTGGGTTCATATATATTGTGAAAATCAGCCCCCCCCCCCCCCCCCCCAAAAAAAAAAGAGAGAGAACGGGACAGATGTATGGAAGGAGATGGTCTTAAGACTGTGATCAGTTTTATTTGATGTCATTGTGGGCCATGCTACGCCAGACCTTGAAGCTGCCCAGGAGCACAAACATGAGGCATCCTCGGTCCTCCATCCTCTTAGCCCCTGACTGTCTCGTATTTTGCATAAAGCTGTTGTTATCAAATTTAAATGAGGAAGGCTGCTGCAGAGCAGCAGGACTGTGACCTTCTGAATACATTTGTAGAACGCAAATTTGAGTATCCTGTGACAGATCTGCCTCCCTCTGTCACCTCTCCATCCACCAGACACCGTATAAACACAAAGCCTGGCAGGCTTCACCACTACCACTTTCACCATTTCCTTTTTTCACGGTAGCTGATGTTACCCCGTTATGTAGCAGCATCTTTATACAACACGGATCTTGTTTCAGAAAATGTTTCGATAGTAAACTCCCTGAATGTTTCCTGGCTCTTTGTTATATTTCTCCTTTCTGTTCCATCACAAATGAACATTTATGTGCTGTCATGCCCTGATTTTAGCTGTAAATAATATGCCTCATAATTAGAAGCCAATATCGAAGATGGGGAAAGATGAACCATTAGTGACCATGCAGAGGCTGCAAGGGAAAGTGACGTTTTTTTTTTTTTTTTAAGGGCAACCTTGTTACTCGTATACAGTGAACTCTAGAGTAAATGGAACTTCACAAAACGAGGCCACACGATTCTTTGATTTCAATGTACTTGTTTATGTCTTCTTTGAGTTTCCCCACAAATATTGCTGGTGGTAACTTCCTCCAACATTTGATTTGTCAGCTTCGCTCGTATTTCATTTTGAATGGGGAAAAAAAAACAACGTAAATCCTACTATAAGAAACATTCCCTTTGCTTTGATGATTCCATTTGATCACAGAATATTAAGCACATGACCGCATGGAACAAAGCACGGCGACTGAACATCGGCACTGCTTTGGCGTCTGGCTGTTTGTTTTGATTGAAATGGAATAGACTGGAGTATAGGTGCTGTAGCTTTGTATGCTATACCACAGAACCAAAGAAATGTGTTTTGAATTGCCTGATTCAAGAGCCTTTTTAAACTGCCTTCCTAACCTTCCCTCTCCTATAAATTATACAACTCATTTTGAAACAGCAAATATGTTTTGAAGAGAAAGAACGCTGACCAGATTAGGACTTTTATTGACGGTGGGGGAAATGTTTGTGTCTTTAGCACATTGTAAACAAAAGGGAATCACTATAATCTTCAAATGTTCTTCAAACTTGCCACGCAATATGTGCTCAGACATTGACAGCGGCGTTATTAAGCTTCTTAATACATAAAAGATGACTTAATCTGGTTTAATATGCAGGAGGTCAGCTGTGAATTGACTAAATCCACAATCTTTCCTGACTCTGATCAAAGTGCTCTTGTTGCTTAAACCTAATTCAAAATGTAACTGTGGACGCAAACCTTCGTCTCTACAGTCAAAGTGTTGCGCTCACCATCGACACTGACCAACTCCCCGTAAGTCCAGTATGGTGGATAAATGTAGTCCTTTGTTCACTCAGTGTAATATCGCCTCTTAAGATAATTCAGCCCCCTATTACTTTTGCCAATACAAAGTCAATTTGAAAAAGATTGAGTAATATAGAAGGATAAGGTCGAGGAGGCATTGTTGTTCTTTCCTGAAATGTCTCAGTGAAGCAAGTTCATACTCCATGTTTATTAATATGTCTTGTTTCAAGCATACTCCTTATAAAAGGCATAGTGACTGACTTTGCCGGTTTGAGGAGAAGAACCGTCTTCAGAATCCAACAGAACTCTCACAAAAACAAAAACAAAAAGATATCACAAAAACTCTCACCAAAAATATATATATTTTTAGCTTTAGTGTGTACGGATAATAATAAACATGTTAGCAGGGACGGTGGAGGGGGGGCATGGAGGCTGCTGCGTCTGAAATCAGCTCCCGATTTCCACTGGCTGACAATTGAAACACGCGTCGACTTGCTCATAGTTCAAAACGCAGACGCCGAGCTGTCACGTCCTCTCATTTTCCTGTTAACAAAGCTGTCATTGAGGCAATACTATCATGCGCACCGACTACGATCAACCAAATCTCACCCTAGGTAGACGCTCACTCAGTTAAGTGGTGGCTCGGTAGGTTCTCACTGGTCAATCGTCCACCTTAACTGGACGCAGTGCGTAAATGCTCAAAATGATTGGAAGTACGAAAAGCGTACGCCACACTACGCTCCTTCATGTAAAACATTAGTATTAGTAATTAGTATTTTTACTGTCAGCGTACGTTTCTGCCGGTCAGACGACGACAACTCGCGGTGAAAGGGTTGTTCGTGGTGAAGAACTCACCTGATCTCCCCTGCGTAGCCCTTTTAGGTTGTTTTTTTTTGGTTTGTTTCGGTTACGTCGCCTCAAAACTCATTTTCTTTCATTTGTTCTGCGTGCCTTTCACCGGTGGGATACACATGTGCAAGACCGGCAAAAAAAAGAAGAAAAGCCCCTGGAAAATGGCAGCGAGCGGGGCAGAGCCATCTCCACGAAGTACCCCTCGCTGGGTGGGACCAATTGTTTTCAGCGGCCTCGGTAAACGCAGGCTTTGCAACTGTGTAAAGGGTGTAGCGTAGCACGTCCTCTTGGATATAACATATTTCTTCCCTCCACCAGTACTTCTATCTTTTTATACCTGGAAAGTGAGGCTGCGGTTTTGGATGCTCAGCTTCCACATTGCTCCCATTCCTCTGCTTTCCCCGTTTTTTTTTTGTTTTTTTTTACTGCCGACACTTCTCCAAAAACAACGTTTTTTCATATCGCCGAAGTGATACGTCGGCCTTCCTTTGGTCCCATTATATTATAAAAAAAAAAAAGAAGAAGAAGAATTTGAATGGATCCTTAGTCTATAGCCTGACCCGGCACCCAACAACACATGGGAGGATTTAGCAGCTAAAGATCCACACGCACAGGTGTTAATGACCAAAACGGAGCTCAAACGGTCTACGTTAGATTTATGTTTATCAGGGGGGTAAAAATAAAACTACAATTAAAATCTAATTTTGCTTTCTATATGCTGAAGGCAAATAGGTGCCTGTTTGCTCACAAATGTGCCTTCAAATCTTCATAAAGTAATATACAAAAAAAAAAAAAAATGTAGGGATGCAGATTGAATTAACTACTTATTCAATTCTGGTCGTGGATAAATATTTAACATGAATTTGCATCTTATATCATCAAATAAATATAAAGCGTGATATAATAGCAGTCTGGCTATGAATCCAAAAATATAAGCATAAACATGTTGTGTAATTCGCAGCTTGCGCTGCATTCGCAATCACGCGCGCGCGCGCGCACGCTCGCAGATGAGCGAACCCGACAAAACAGAACAAACTCGTGCTGACAAGATGTAGATTGCTGAAACGATTGCGTCGTAGATTATTGAAAAATTACTGTTCGCTCAGTAACGATGATAGTTTCCGCCATTTAGTGGTTCACAAGCTGCGTTTAGAAATCCCAGTCATATAAACAGGCTTTGCTCATCTCACTTCAATGAATTTGTGTTGAGTACTTTGGAGCTGCAGACATGCACAGAGTGACATGCATATATAACTACCTAAATACCCACTCCAACACCCCCCCCCCAACCCCCCCCCCAACACCACCACCACCACCCCCCCCCCAAAAAGAAAAAAAGAGATTCCAATCAGCCATCGTAACCTGATTACAGGGGCTCAATTAAAAGCTTTGTTTAGCTCATGAAGCCTTGACTTGATGAGCAGAGACCCTTCACTCAGAGACCATCGGGGGGTGGTGGTGGTGGTGGTGGTGGTGGTGGTGGTGGTGGTGGTGATGATGGGATGGGGGGGGGTCTGTGGCTCGCAGAGGATCTTACTGCACTGTTTTAAAACAGGCACGAAGAGTCCCCTCAAAGCTGTCTGCCTGCTGGAGCGTCGCAGCCGTGATTATGAAAATGCAAATCTAACAGGCAGTAGAAATTAAACTATGACATGTCGTTCATTTGGCCTGCATAGATAATGAAACAGAGTCCTCGCTTCCCCCCCTCCCCCATTCCTCACCCCGCGCCCCCCTCTCCCCCCATCCTCACCCCACGCCCACCCTCTCCATCAACCCTACAGCCGTCCATCTGTCTAACCTGTGGCAAATCGAACACCTGCATAGGACCCCCTCCACGCCACTGGAAATTACCAACTGCTAAAAAAGGCTGCTGAGAATGTCTAAGTATCTAGATTAGTTTTTTTTGTTTGTTTGGTTTTTTTTTTTTTTTTTTTTTTGGGGGGGGGGGGCACCTGAATATTAATGAGCAGATTAGTAAGGAACAACAAGCCGCCCTGGCAAAACACACTTGGAGAGAAACACATAACACACACTCATGCTCAGCTTCACACCTTCTGCTGTGACATAAAAATGCAGGACATAGGAGGTGGTTTTTTTTTTTTTTTTTGCAAGGATGCATGCAAAAATCCACAGTATTTATACTGTGTACATAAATTTGACTGCACAGCATAGACAAAAAAAAAAAAAAAACTAACCACACTGGGTTCTCAGGTGTTACATGCACACATCCCATGAGACTGTTCCCTCACTTCAAACCCAGATTGCACAGCAGAAGAGCGAAATGAAACCCATCTGGATGACAATGCACAAATAAGATGTGGAGCTCTCCTCAGTGAGCAGTTCTCCTTCTCCACATCCCTTGCCATTGACACACAATTTTATTCCTGACATTAATTTGCTCCTTGGCGATCCCCCGGACCCACCACTGCACCATAATAAATCTGATCCAATGACTCAGTGCTCAAAGCCCACCATAGAGACAGAGTACTTACCAGGACTGTCATGCAGAGAATTCTAATTCAGGCAGCTCCATGTTGCCAAGGAAATTCAAAATGCCTCCGAAAGCATGGAGACGGGGGACGCAGGATTCAAGACGGGCTCGATTCAAATCGGGAAGAGGGATACGTGCAGAGATGAGAATCCCTTGTCTGAGGGGCATTTGAGAAATGCCTCCGTCCTCTCCAGATGCGCTAAATCCGGCGGCACTGATAGGCTGACATGTAAACACACGGGCGGCTCTGCTGGCTCACACACGCTCACATACATGCTGCACCTAGCAGAGACAGAGAGGACGAGGGAGGGGTAGCTGATGAGGGAGGTGGAAGGAGGAGCTGCAGTGCACTGGGAAAATGAGAGGCACAGAGCGCAGGCAAGTGAGGGGAGTTGAAAAGAGATGGAGAGGAATGTTCTCTGATTGCACTGGCAGCATATCCTTTTGATTTTTGTTTACTGTACTTTTTCCTATTTGTGGAGCGATAAGGGGGTGATCTGGTTAACTTGGGATACGGGCTGCGGCGTGGCGGTGGAGGGGAGGGTTCGGGGGGGGGGGGAGGTGAAAGGGGGGGGGGGGGTATCCGAGCGGTGGTGTCAGGAAAGGAGGTTAGAGAGGGAGAAGTGTGAAAATGTTTAAAAAAAAAAAAAAATAGAAAAGCAGAGGGATGAAAAATGAGCGGAAAGTGAGCTGGAGTTACGAAAGGGAGGAGCAGAACCTACAGGGATATAAAGCAATTGAAATTCAACCTCTGCAGCGTGCAGACCTTTTTTTTTTTTTTTTTTTTTGCTGTTAATGACTGGGCAACTTGAGGCTGTTGTGGATAGGGATGTATAAGTACACTTTGGGTTTTGCGAGATTCCTTACCAGAGTTAAGGATTATCGCCCCCCACGGTGCAAAGTGAGGCAATCATCAGACAAAGTCACCTTTGCTGTGAGGAGTGGGGATTGGTGGTGGTGGTGGTGGGCGGGGGAGGGGGGGGGGGCGTTGAGAAGCTGTGGCTTAACGGTGCTAATGGGTATATGGAGCTGGCACACACATGCTGGCAGTGCCAAGGAGGGCTCCACAGTCGGGGAGTGTTTACGGGAGATTAGAGGGCTGAGGATTTAGTGGAGTGGTGGTGGACATGAAGGGCTCCTGGCCACGGAGGGAACCGCGTGACAAACGCTGCAAGTGTCAGAAAAAGACATATATTTTGTTTTACAGTTTGATTTTTTTTTTTTTTTTATCGTATTTTTTTTGGGGGGGTATTGAAGACGTGTTTTCTTATTCTGTTTACTCTTATTTCGTTCTTTTTTTAAAAATTTTTTTGGGAGAATTCACAGCATATACCGCCTACAAGAAAGTCCACCCGACTTTTGCACTTAATCTTTTAGACAAACAGCAGAACACAGAGCCGAAGACAGCCAACGGTGGCACATCTCCGCCGTACAATAAAACATACAGAGGGGGGGAGAGAATTATTTAGACAGCTGGAAATGGCGACGCACTCTGCACCAATACAACATAAAATAAATTGATGGCTCATTTCACCAACTAGAAGCTAATCTAAAAGAAATGAGTTGTGCCCCGTGTAAGAAATAAAAACCAGATGAAACGTTGTGCTGAAGAAAATCGGGATGACGTCAAGGATAAGAAGCAGCCGACACGGTGGAGGGTAGAATTCATCTCAGTTTGTTTTTTTTTATTTTATTTTTATGTTTTGAACGGTGCTGCACCCACTACGGCCACTTAAAACAAGATCGGACAGCTGATTCATGACATCTGCATTTATATTCAATGGTGCTATGAATTGGCTCGCGGCCGATGATAAGTGTTTAGTTCCTGAGACAGTTAAAAAAAAGAAAGAACAAAAAAAAAAGTGTTTGCGCTCGTAGTACGTCGCCACAGAAATCAATTCCAACTGCCACAGACGGGATTTTAGAAGACCGACCACCTCCGTTAAGATACGAGCAATTTAGCCCTGCAATTAATGTCGTATGTAAGCAACAGCTTTCTAATTAGATGCGGTTTATTTATTTTGTATATCTAGCGGAGATATACGAGTTACTTTCTGGAGATGAGCCTGTCTGTTCGCAGCACATTCATTTCATTAGAAGAATTTTTATGACCAAAAAAAAAAAAAAAAAAAAAAGGTCTCTTGCTTTCCTTTGGCTGGCATGTGCATTAATGTCCATCTGCCCTACTTGGCAGACTGGTCCGTTCCCCAAGGAGGGCGGGGCTAAACCACTGGTCAGTTGGTTAAGCTCCGCCCTCCTTAGTTACTATTGCCATGGATGTCTTGCAGGCCTCCCATGCGGTTTACAGAGATAACGGCGGCAGATTTACCACTCGAAATTGCTTGTTTTTGTAAGAAACGCGTCCATTTGTTTTTCTTCAGATCGTCAGACAGGAGCAGGTTTCCAGCAAACCGTCTGAGCCAAATGTATGCGTTTGTTAAAAACAATTTCTCGAGCCGATTTGCTCCCGACTGTCTCCTTTTCGTATAAGGACACTGAAAATGTTCACTTCGACACGTGGAGAAGATACAAAGCGCGACAGGCCTGCTGTGCCTCTGGTTGCCGATTACACGGATGCCATTCAAAGGGAGAAGTTTACTGAACAGTCGGTCCAAACCGTAGTTTCTGAATGTGTGCGATGATCGGCAGTCAAGAGTGTCAGATGTTCAGTTCAGATATTGGCCACTATACAGAAAACTGCTGCACAACTCGGCTCTAGCTTTTTTTTTGGGGGGGGGGGCTTGTTGCCAAATGATGAGCTGTCGTTTTTTTTTTTTTTTTTAAACTCCGCATACTTAATTCACAAACTGTGTGAATGCGGCGTAGGAGCACAAAACTGCTGCGCTCGAAAGCTCGTCAACACCTGCGCTGGGCTTTTCAGCCGCTCGGGGAGGGGGGGAGGTGGGGGGTCAATATCTTGTAAGTAAGCAATACTAGTGGTAGTTGACTTAATGGTAAAAAATGTCACGGGAAGTAACAAAATGGTACGATGCATGAGGGAATCCACTGAAGAAATGATTGCATTCATACTTTCATGCAAATTCATTTCAGCCGTTCGCGTTGAAATAAAACGTAACCCTTTAAGCCTTTAAGGGTCAGGGAGAAGACTTAGCAAAACTATTATTAAAATATGGACATATATACCGATATTTCATCTGAACAAATCTCAGTGTTCCCTTTATTGTTAAAAATATATATATCTTTTGTTTAGAATTCTTTTATTGTGGTTGCAGAGATAAACTCTTTTTTTTTTTTTATTATGGGTATACAATTTTCGAGCAGAGGCCTAAAAAAAATAGGTGTGTTTTTAAAGGGTTAAACTTACCAATTAAACAACAGCGCATACAAAAATTCTGCCCTCAGAGAAACTCTTAAAAAAAAATTCCCAATATCATTTTGACGCACATTCATTTGAAAACATTCGTAACATGTGACTTTTGCTTGCCGATCCGGTCGTGGCGCCGCGCTACGTATGGACGCTCGTCCATCTACGGCGCTGCGAAGCTGCAGCCCGGAAGGCTCCTTCCACCTCTCAACCAAACACGACTCGGCCGCCTCCTTCCCGAGACAAAACAGTATATTTCCGGGGTCGCTGTTGACATTTCGAAAGGAATAGTTGAGTTTGGAAGCGTTGACATTTTGGCGTTGGTGACCGCTATTTGCTTACATACAGAGTTTTCTTTTCTTTTTTTTTTTTCCCAATCCTGCCCTGTGACTGCATATAGTTCACTATTTCATAGCAAACACTCCAAATAGGTCAGTGATTTAAATTAGCCTACATTTAGCCAGATATACATAGAAGAAGAAAAGGAAAAAAAGAAAAGAAAAACGTGACTCCACTTTTTAACTCCACAAAGCCTTAAAAAAAATAAAAATAAAAAGGATGTTATGGTCATGGACTGCTTGTTTGGTGTAGATTTTCCCATTAAGCCTGATCAGCGAGGATTTAAGGGCAAACTGTGTATTTTCAGACTCATATCTGGTGTTAAGTGTCTCTTAGGCTAAAGCCAACATGCGGCAGGTTTTTTTTTGTTTGTTTGTTGTTGTTGTTGTTGTTTTTTTACCCAAAATGCAAGCAGCGGCTTACCCTCCTGAGTCTTGTCCCCGCGGGGAAACTGCCACATCTCCAACGAAGCTTTCCCCCGTTCGCAGAGAGCACGAGTGGTCAGCCGTAAAGAGGCTTCTGCTGCTCGGCGCTACACGTGGAGGCTCGAATGCCTTTAAGAGTCATTTTGACTTGTTTGTGTCACGTTCAATCACGATGATGATGATGAGGAGGAGGAAGAAGAGGAGGAGGAGGAGGTAGCCCATGAGTTGAAGCCTTAGAGAACGAGAAGTTAAATGTAGGGCCTCAGAAAACAAGACTTTCTGTTTGTAGCTCTGAATCTGATTTGATTTTCTATCTGTAGGAATAGAGATAAAATTAATAAAAAAAAACACATTCATATGCAAAATGCATCCTAAAAAAATATATATATATATATATATATATATATATATAAATAAATAAAAATACACGCAGCATGAAGCCTATTGACATCTAATATTGACTTAAGGAACTGAGTCTCAAAACATCAAAGCCTTTTTCTCGAGCTTTAATGAGGGCAAGCTGGAGTTTGTCATATTTAGCCTCCGCCGGCTCCGTCGTCATGACCACTAAAAAGCCTTTTGCTCAAAAAACAGGAATATTCTTTGACCTTTTTTTTTTTTTTTTTTTTTTTTTTTACCTTTGATAAGCAAATTAACTCGGCAGGGTAGGTTAATTTTCACTCCTACCACCTGAGGACAACATCTAACATCTTTAACCCGAATTGAATGTTATGAGAGGGAGACTATCGAGTTTCCATTCACTCTAAATGAATGCTATTTCTGCTGCCGAGTGAAAACATTTCAGCCGCATTGTCATATCAACTTCATGAGGTTAAAAAAAAAAATGTCAACACTGCATCGACACCGGTTTGAAAGGCTTTCCTCGCTGCGAATACATGTAGTCTGGGAACTCGGTTTTGTGTCAGCGTTCGCTCAGCCGCTCTGGGGGACGGACCAATCAGCGGTGGCCGACCGCGTTTTCTCCCGCCCCCTCCTTCACTGTGATTGGACAGCTGGCGAAAGTGACGAACGCGGCGGTAATATTCGGGGGTGAAACTTCCACCTTCTGCCGACGGATCGCGTTCCGGTCCGGAGCGACAAGTCCGTCCGCTCGGACGGATGCGCTCGTCCCCCCGGTTGATCCGTCAAATTTAATATTTGATGAGAGTTGTCAGCGGCGTTGCCACAAAGTCCGGCGCGGTAAATTCTTTCATCACCCGGTGCCTTTGATCGGGGAAGTCGGTGACTGACGACTAAAAAAAAAAAAAATCAAATATATATTGTTCGGTGTGAATATGTTGGTACGCTGCTCCGTTTTAAAGCACTCAAACACACGGCTGTTGTGAATTTTCCCCGAGGAACCGCAGACCCATTATTCTCATGCTTCCGCTTTATCTTTATGGTTTATCGTCACAGTAAAATATACCGTTCCACGCTCGGGCATTTGCGCTGTATGTGAGGTACACCGCAGGCTAATATACAGTGGGTACGGAAAGTATTCAGACCCCTTTAAATTTTTCACTCTTTGTTTCATTGCAGCCATTTGCTAAAATCAAAAAAGTTCATTTTATTTCTCATTAATGTACACTCAGCAACCCATCTTGACAGAAAAAAACAGAAATGTAGAAATTTGTGCAAATTTATTAAAAAAGAAAAACTGAAATATCACATGGTCATAAGTATTCAGACCCTTTGCTGTGACACTCATATTTAACTCACATGCTGTCCATTTCTTCTGATCCTCCTTGAGATGGTTCTACTCCTTCATTGGAGTCCAGCTGTGTTTAATTAAACTGATTGGACTTGATTAGGAAAGGCACACACCTGTCTATATAAGACCTTACAGCTCACAGTGCATGTCAGAGCAAATGAGAGTCATGAGGTTGAAGGAACTGTCCAAGGAGCTCAGAGACAGAATTGTGGCAAGGCACAGATCTGGCCATGGTTACAAAATAATTTCTGCAGCACTCAAGGTTCCTCAGAGCACAGTGGCCTCCATAATCCTTAAATGGAAGAAGTTTGGGACGACCAGAACTCTTCCTAGACCTGGCCGTCCAGCCAAACTGAGCAATCGTGGGAGAAGAGCCTTGGTGAGAGCGGTAAAGAAGAACCCAAAGATCACTGTGGCTGAGCTCCAGAGATGCAGTAGGGAGATGGGAGAAAGTTCCACAAAGTCAACTATCACTGCAGCCCTCCACCAGTCGGGCCTTTATGGCAGAGTGGCCCGACGGAAGCCTCTCCTCAGTGCAAGACATATGAAAGCCTGCATAGAGTTTGCCAAAAAACACATGAAGGACTCCCAGACTATGAGAAATAAGATTCTCTGGTCTGATGAGACCAAGATTGAACTTTTTGGCATTAATTCTAAGCGGTATGTGTGGAGAAAACCAGGCACTGCTCATCACCTGCCCAATACAATCCCAACAGTGAAACATGGTGGTGGCAGCATCATGCTATGGGGGTGTTTTTCAGCTGCAGGGACAGGACGACTGGTTGCAATTGAAGGAAAGATGAATGCGGCCAAGTACAGAGATATCCTGGAAGAAAACCTCTTCCAGAGTGCTCTGGGCCGAAGGTTCACCTTCCAACAAGACAATGACCCTGAGCACACAGCTAAAATAACAAAGGAGTGGCTTCGGAACAACTCTGTGACCATTCTTGACCGGCCCAGCCAGAGCTCTGACCTAAACCCAATTGAGCATCTCTGGAGAGACCTGAAAATGGCTGTCCACCAACGTTCACCATCCAACCTGATGGAACTGGAGAGGATCTGCAAGGAAGAATGGCAGAGGATCCCCAAATCCAGGTGTGAAAAGCTTGTTGCATCATTCCCAAGAAGACTCATGGCTGTACTAGCTCAAAAGGGTGCTTCTACTCAATACTGAGCAAAGGGTCTGAATACTTATGACCATGTGATATTTCAGTTTTTCTTTTTTAATAAATTTGCACAAATTTCTACATTTCTGTTTTTTTCTGTCAAGATGGGGTGCTGAGTGTACATTAATGAGAAATAAAATGAACTTTTTTGATTTTAGCAAATGGCTGCAATGAAACAAAGAGTGAAACATTTTAAAGGGGTCTGAATACTTTCCGTACCCACTGTAGTTTTTATAGTCGTTCCCCTCATTGAGTTGGTGGTAATCAAGGAGCCATCTATATGAAGAAAGGAGTCAAATTACTTTTAATAAAAGGAAAAGCCCATGACGCAACATGTTTACTATATATATATATATATATTTATATATATATTTTTTTATCTGTGAAGAGTTTGTTTACACCTGTAATATTCATAAACACAAGAAGCCTTTTTTTTCAGTTATAGTCAGATTAGAAACCGTTTGTCTTTAAGTAAAAGCCTTATTGATACTAATTATGAATGTGAACATATCAATGATTTATGTCAAAGTTGGCTTGAGGTACAAAAAAAATACAATGTGTAGGGTCCATTTATTGAGAGAGGAAATAAGCTTTGACCAAACTTTATAGAAGAGCTCCACCCTGTGGATCAGAGCAGTAATGACAATTGTAGAACAGATCTTTTTTTTTTTGTATTTGTGGACTGTTGTGTTTTTTTGTTTTTTTTGTGCATATTATGATCTTTGCTTTTGTGACTACGTCAATTTACCGTATCTGCATCTGCCACAGAGCCGTCACATCTCAAGACAAATTTACCAGGACAGTGACAGGAGAAGAATCGCAAGATTTAATTTAAATGAGGTTTCTTTTTTTTATGACTTGTGTTGAAACAACCGTAGCAGCTGCACAGCCGGACACCTGAAAAAAATAAATAAATAAATAAATTAAAAAAAGCCACATCGCTGCCTATACGATCAGAGACGGAGACATTTTATTTCGCAGAGAATAACCCCTCAGAACAGCAAAAAAATAAAACCAGACCAATTCCTCTGGCGCGATGCTGACTACGCTGGGAGCGTGTCAAAGAACAGCCTATCCGTGCGCTACTCAAGCACGAGAGATCTGCTGATGACAGTTTTCTTTTCTTTTTTCTTTCTTTCTTTTTCGTTGTTGTTGTTGTTCTTCACTTTCTGCTGCGGTGAGGCAGCATGAAGAAGAAGAAGAACAAAGATTTTAAAGGATTTTTTTCCACAACGGGCAAATTGAAAAGTGTTCTTTTTGGTCAGAAAGTGCATCTTTTCCTTATTTGTAGGGAAGTTTGAGTAAGTTATGACAATTTTATATTGCGACCTTGTATTGTGTTACACTAACCGTGAGCACGTTTTCTGTTCTTGTAAATACAATTATATATATATATTTTTTTTTGTACATTATTCAATTTTCTTTTATATAAGAAATGACCAGATGACTCAAAAATAACAGATACAGTATATATATAAAAAAAAAAAAAAACACACTTTCCATCCACAAATAAAGGCAACACAGAAAAAAGGGCTGATATGAAGCAGAAAAATAATGGGTAAAGTATGAGCAGTGAAGAAAAAACAAATAAATAACACTTGTCAAGGAAAGCTTGAAAATCGATAGCTATAGGATTGCTGTGATATGACTTGGAACAGTTTACTGCTGTGTGTGTGAGCATTTTCTGCCTCAAGCGGCGGTTTTAGGCCCTAAAATTCTCCAAATTGATGACATTGAAATCATAGCGTTTTGTACTTTTTAAAGCTACCCCGTCTGCATATCAATAAATATTAAGAGCCTCCGGTGCAGCAGTGCTGCACTGAACTCTGCTTTACCCGGCTTCTCTCTGCTCCAAAACTTCCCACTGAGTTTCGTATCTTGGGATAGGAGAACAGCTTCCTAATGTTCTTACTTTGGCAGCTTTATTATCTATGAATATGGGAATATCACGAGGGAGCCGGCGAGGTGCTCGCGGGTTATGGAAAATGTGGCAGTTTTTAGACCGGTCTCCTTCCCTCGAAAGCTCCGGGAACGTGAGCGTAATCGTAAAATGTCCTGAAAGCCTCTGTGTCGTCCCTCAGAAGAAAAAAAAAATATATATATATCTTGCCATATATTCGTCTTTTCTTTTCGCTGCGAGCAAAAAATGTCAGAATTCTGCAACAGCTGACAGAAAAAATGACATTCAGGTAGCAGGTGAAGTTGGAATGACAGGGTGAGAGTGTCTGGCATGAAACGCTCTCGAGTGCCCCCCCCCAACCCAAGTCGGGGGCTTTTGAACGCACCCCTGGATCACGTCGGGCTGGTCAACACAAAATACTGATAGATCGTAACGCGAATGTTCAAATGGAGCCAGGAAACCCCCAAAAATGGAAACGAATTGATCCTTCGGATGGAAACATCAGTGCCTTTTAAACCTCTTTGCAAATGTAATGCTTCACTACTCGTTTTCACAATTAACATCGAGCTGACGTTAAGTTGGTCAGCGAGCTAAAATGATGTATTTAATTGTTACGATATGCTTGCGAGCTTGCTTTGCCTGCAGACGTTTCGGGTTTGTGATGTGAACGGTGTGTGTGTGTGTGTGTGTGTGTGTGCATTGTTATAGTAGTTAGTATTGTTATATAGTCAGTAAATGGGAGTGCAGACTGCCTATACATGTGCCAGTTTGTGCATCTTGTCCTTTAACTAAGGTGCGGTCCTCATGACGTTCATTGCGGGTGAACCTGTTAATCCGTAACGTGTGCAGTGATCAACAGGACTCATAATGCAGCATGTACAGTGTGTTTGTCTGCTGTTGCAGCTGAAAGCATCCGCGCCATTGCGGAAGTGAATTTGAAGGGAACTTCAGCATCATGTTTTTGACATTTGCATGTATGGAAATCAGAACGCATATAGTTGTTTTGTTTGTCAGTTAACTTCGTGCAAAGTGTCGTAAACAAACCAAAAAAGGCCTACGTTAAATTAATATTGGATGTGACGACTTTCTTTCATCAGTTTGACTGACAGGCCCGTGGTGCAGTCGGGTTACAGCGATCGGTGGGACACAGTATTGTAGGGTTTCCAATCAGGTCCACCGCTCGCTCCTCCCCCAGGTCGTCCAAATATGGTCACTTCCTGCTCCAAACCGCTCTCAACTGGCAAGATGGCGCCGGGGGGAAAAAAAATAAATCCGAACTCGAGGCTTCGTTACGTCCGTTCACAAACCAACGGGTGACGTCGCTGTTGGTTTCCGCTTGGTTGTTCGAAGCATCTTGGAGGAACATGCTCCAGTTTTTGCGTGTTTTTAGTCTTTCTCAGTGTCGTCTTTCTCCTCACGTAATCCCAGACTGACCGAGGACGCCTCTCCAACAGTAAAGCACGATGGATGAAGATCTGATCATCTGAAGTGGCTACATGCTTTGCAGAGTACTGCATGTTCTAAAGAGGACTTTCACATGGAGGGCACTTGGCAGTCTATGACATCATACCAACCTTATGTGACACAGAACGTCCTTGAAATCTATTACTCGCACAGATATTAATCCCAGAGCTGAGTTTGCGCCATACGGCGAGCGTGGCCCTTTTTAAATGTCTCTTCATTCTTTGGCTATTAGATGACCATTCAGAGTAATCAGTGAACCTAATGATTCCCATTAGTCTCCCTGACAGTGTGATCATAGTTTGAATGGGACATTATTACAGTTCTATCCCCTGGTGAGGGCTGCGGCAACCCACCAGGAATCACAAGTGAGCTGACAGCAAAATGTTTGTAAAAGTTTTAGAGGAAAAGAAAAGGTCCGCAGGAAACGGCAGAAACCGACAGATTCAAATATTAGAGAATATTGTTTGGTTTTCGACATAAATTAAACACGTTTCTTTCCATTTTTAGTGATATTGAAGCTTTTTTTTTTTTTTTTTTTTTTTTTGGACATAACATGTCATTATATTCTATTAAATTGAGGTAATTTGTCATTTATGGCCAGCTGCCACGTGCTATGCGGTCAGAATGTATAAGCGATTGTTGTGCGACACATCCTCAACCAAATAATTCAAGGACGCCAGAGGAAGTCTGGAGACTTCATCCTCCGTCACCAGGAGCACATTTACAGCATTTCTTCTGGTGATGCATTCTGTCGTTTGTTAGTTTTCGGCCCAAAGAACTCTGGGAAATTCTCTAGTACCCACCAACGACCTTGCAAAAAAAACAACAAAAACTGTGGACAGAAACCGCTGTTTTAAG
The DNA here is from genome assembly GCF_029030835.1 of Brachyistius frenatus. NCBI lineage: Eukaryota > Metazoa > Chordata > Actinopteri > Embiotocidae > Brachyistius > Brachyistius frenatus. Next base: position 2,240,579 of record NW_027210655.1, read on the forward strand.
AGCACACGGTAGTCATTTGCTGTAGCTTTTTTTTTTTTTTCCGGTTTACTGCTCCGTAGCAGGTAAAAGCAACTCACACACTTGGCAAAGCGGCGGCTGGCGATCCATGAGCAGAACGCAGATTTAACAAAGTTGAGCGTGTTGATGAAGTGGGCGAAGACTGCTGACTTCTTCTTTTCTGTCCATTTAGTTGGAACAAAATGTTTTTGTAATGCCTCGTCACTCTTTTGAAAAAGCATGGCTGAGCTAAAGCTCACAAACCACCATCAGTATTGCCAACTGAATTGTGTGACAACGGCTCTGGGTTACTTGACCCCCCCCCCCACACACACACACACACACACACCTTCTCTCTCTCTCTCACACACACACACACACACACACACACACACACACACACACACACACACACACACACACACACACACACACACACACACACACACACACACACACACACACACACATCAGAAAATGGGTCTGTGACTGCTCCAGAGAGGCATGGTAGGGACCTGCCTGCCTTCAGAACAGCTCAGGTATGCGGCACCCTGGAGGGCCGTGGCCAAATTGACTTGGACCTGTCACAACCGCACAGTGGTGGGTTGTCAGGACAGCCAGAGCCATGCCGGAGTGTCCTCCAACTTTCTTTAATAAGGAATTCGAGTTTCTTCCCTCTGGCACGACGTCCAGTCGAACAGTGTGAGGAAGTCGTTTTTCCCCCCCCCATTGCTCTGAATGTGCTTTACTCTGGTTATAAAATAATCAGGATTCTGTTGTCAAAATTGGTTATTTATAGCTTGTTGTACCGAGGCATGATGGTAGTTGTGGGTTATGCGTCACATGCTTGTTTTCTTCATGTTTCGCCTGAGCCTGCTCGCAAGAAATAACTCCTTCTTTTTCAGACGCGTTGAATGCAAATGATTGAATTGTGCTGCTGCAACACTTATTTGCATTTTTAAAATCAGCCTCATTCAGCTCACACACACACACACACACACACACAGCAGACATTGTCTAGTCACAACGGTATAAAGCATCCTGACAACACCTGAACGGCCTTTTAATTATACAGTATGTGGCGGTGCGTTTTGCTGTCAGTGGTGTCATTATTTGTTATCTTGGGGTGGAGTCCAAATGGCTCACGAAGGACCGGCTTAATCAGTTTCACATTTTTCACTTAGACTGCATTACAATGAGCTTTTGCTATAGATACTGTGGCTGGAATATAAAAGAAATCTGTAAATGTGAAGTGCCTTATTAAAGCAGTGGAAGAAGAAGTATGACTTTAATAAATAATTACTATAAGGTGCTATACGAGGAGAAATAAGAAGAAAATTACGATGGAATAAAAAAACAAGATTTAACAAGGAGAGAAAGTGAAATGAATTAATAAAACAGATAAAACGTTTTACAGATGTAAGAATAAAACTGAATCAGAATGATGAAAAGTCTTTTTAAATGAAATCTCCGGATCACCAGGCAGATAATTATAGTTTATTTAGACATTAATACCACCATATAAACATACTCCATTATATATCCATCCAGCTTTAGAATACATGGCTGGTTAGCTTAGCATGGCTGCAGAAAGCTGGAGCCCTGAGGCTGTCCTCGATGGGGTGGCCAGTCTATCACAGGGTTAACACAAAAAGACGCACACAAATTCATATCACTCAATTTTGAATAATTAACACGTCATTCAAAATTAAAGGCTAAAAAAAAAAAAAAAAATCTGCTTTAAATATCGGAAGTAAAAGTTCTCAGTATAATGAATGCTCTTTTTCACAGTGATAACGGTCCAGACGCCCGAGTCTAACGACTTAATATCATCATACTTTATGGGCTTCTCACGACACCGTTATAGTAACCGGTTCCGCTACCTCATCAGCTACAGTCAATAAACGGCCGTCTAAAGGACACGAGTTGCATAGAATTCAAAATTGTTGTAAAGCGGGAAGTACATACGGATAGTATTGGAACATTTGGACAAATATTTGTGGACAATGTTTCACAAATTACAGTGCATAATATCGTTCATTTTCAGAGCGTTAGAAGAGTAAGATTCAAACGCACGTGTAGCGATGGAGCCGCCACAGCGGCCGGCTGGTCATTTTGCACCCGCAGCCAAAGAGAATAGCATATTAGACCGGCAGCCACGTAAGAACGCAGCTTAGACTGTAGGAAAAGTTACTCCGAACGTCTCGGTCCCAGCGGCATTTGTTTCTTTCAGTTCGTCTTTGAAGAAATCTCCCAGTTGGCTCTGAAGCTTCTCTCTGCGCTGCCATCGACAGCAGAAATCTGACAAAGACGATCACCGGTTAAAATCGCTGCTGCGTATTAACTCGCCTCTGTTGCTTCTAACTGTTGGCTCCAGTCGGCGGAGTCTTTTATCTTCCCGACTGGCGGCGCAGCTGCACTTCGTCAGTCTTTCTCACTTTGTCAAGAGGTGCAGCTGGCCTAGGAGACGCGCAGACAGACCTGCGTGGGGACGTCCTCCTGCGGGTCTCGTCCTGTGGTCGACTGACTGGAGGCCTGCGTTTGTGTCGCAGCTACACCTGCAATTATTCGTGCGGCTCTCCTGGTAATTGGGACTTCAGCGGGTAACTGCTGCCGGGTTCCATTTTTTTTTGGATCCCTCTCACCCCATCCGGCCGCTCTACTGTTCGCTGCGTCAAAACTGCTGACAGCTGAAGTGAACAACATCGATTATCTCATTACGATGGCACCGTCGAAGGGGGTGGGATGTATGAGACAGCGAGTGAACAGTCGAGTTGATGAAGTTGATGTGATGGAAGCAGGGAAAAAAAATTGGCGAGTTAAAAGGATCTGAGTGACTTTGACTGGAGGCAAATTGTGATGGCGAGACAGCCGGGTCAGAGTAGCTCCTACGTGGGTGTGCGTGTGTGTGGGGAGAGGGGAGGGGGGGGGGATCGTGCGGGGCGTTTCTGGTGTGCAGGGGTTGGTGCTTTGCAAAAGTTGTCCAAGGTCGGACGACCGGTGATCAAGGTCATCGGCGCTCAAGGGTCACTGACGCACGCGGGGGAGTGAAGTTCTGGCCCGTGTGGTTCGATTTAACGTCCAATTTGCTAAAATTTGCTAAAAAATTTGCTAAAAAAACAAAAAAAAAAACCCGAATGCTGGCTGTGATAGAGAGGCGTCAGGCTAAACATGGTCAGGAACTATGTTTAGGAAGTTTGTTGCTGAGTCACAGACCGGTCGGAGCGGCCGTGTCGACCGCTGACCGGCACAACAACAAAAAAAACACCTACGATGAGCATGCGAGTATCAGAACCGGACCACGGAGCGGTGGAAGAAGGGTGGCCCGGTACAATGCATCACATTTCTTTCAAATCACGTGGACGGCTTGGCTGCGCGTCCGTCATTTACCTTTGGACGAGGTGGCAGCAGGACGCGCTGTAGGAGGAAGGCAAGCCAGCAAAGGCAGCACGACGCTCTGGGCAATGTTCTGCTTGGAAAACCTCCGGGTCCTGGCGTATACGCCGATTATCGGTTACCTACCAAGTACAACCTACCCAAACATCGCAGACTTCGTACGCTTTCTTCAGGGCAGAAGGTATTGATGGCGGTGGGCTCGATCGGCAGGATAATCACCCTGCCACACTGCAAAAAAAATATTCAGGAATAGTTTGAGGAGCGTGACAAAGATTTGAAGGTTAAATCTGATGGAGCCTCTTTTGGATGCGCTGGAAAAAAAAACACAAAAAAAACAAGCCTTATCCATTAAGAAATAACCTCACAACTTACAGGACTTAGAGGATCGACTGCTAACGTCTCGGTGCCTGATACCACAGGACACGTTTCGAGGTCTTGTCCATGTCTCGGCAGGTCAAAGCTTTCCCGAGTTTGTGCACAGAGGGAGGAAACGGGGGGGGGGGGAAAAAAATGCAATCTCCTTTAATATTGCGGCGTATTACATGTGATGTGATTCCACTGATATCTCAGTCCACTTCCTGACTTTGGATGTGCTACCCAATTTTGCATCAGTTTGCAGATAGATTTTTTTTTTTTAATAGGCAATAAGGATAATTAGAATTTTCCTGTTGTGGTTCTGAAGTGTCCTAATCTGCATTTAATGCTCGAATCATATGGTCGATTGATCTTAGAAGAATGTACCATGATATTTAAATAATGTTTTTTGAGGTTGAGGAGAAAGATTGTGTTTTCTAAAAAAAAAACTTTACTGGATAATTTTCCTAGATTTTACCACAAAGCTTGTACCCCTGGAGGTGAGTCTGATGTAACAGCAGCACTATGCGCTGAATACTGCTGTCTGCAGCTTTCTGTTTATCCAGGTCAAGCAGCAGCTGTGTAACAGAAGCATCTACGTGACGTCTTAAAGATGCCTACCTATTTGATAGGGTTCAGCATTTCCGCAAAAATATTAACAAAATACACACCACAATGCATTCTGGGAGCATTTTTTTTTTTGGGGGTGTGGAACAAAGGTTTTTTTTTTTTTTTTCTGTTAGGTTGTAGTTTTACTGCCTGTGGTTGTTGTATCCCACCATGGTGAAATACTGTTTTCTAAGGTTGTGGTCAGTGTCGACATTACTTGCAGTTTAGGTTACCGCCTGTAGGTGGCAGTAAAAATCCACCAGTGAGTTTAAAAAAAAAACAGCACGCCTCTGAAAACTGAGTATCGTTAATCCGCACGCCTCAGACAATTCAGTTTGTATTCCTGGAGCACTTCACTGTTTCCTCCCCTCTGGAGTAGCGTTTTAAGGACACTCACCCATGCGAGGGGCACAGCAGTGTGAAGATACTACAGCAATTACTTGGAAAGAATGATAAGTTCAGTTACTCCTTTTTTTTTTTCTTCTTTTTTTTCCAAGTTTTTAGGCACATACAATAGTTCTACCAAGAGGGGCGGCTCATTTCAGGGCAAAGAAGGTGTTTAAATCAATGTTATTCACAAATTCAATCTCACAAGTCTCCTTCTACGGAGTAATTACAATTTATATTTTGTGGTGACAGATGAGAATCACGGTGTCGGCCTGTTTTTTTTGTGTTTTTTTTTTTTGCACATTTTGAAATTGAAACTGCAAGTTGAGGTTATCGAACGCAAACAGAAAATCCGGTATCTGCGCAAGAACTGAACAAAAACAGGTTCATGTTTTGATGGATGTAAAGATTTAAATAAGTTTTCACGGTGAGCTTGTGCGATGATGATGATGATGATGATGATGACGATGGTGATGCTGCATAGTTCTTTTGCCAAAATGTTGCAAACAGTACTTACAACATACAACACAACTGCTTTAATGCTTTTGCAACCTTTTATGTTGGCTCTCGTAGGCATTTTGTCTTAATTGCAGAATGCGAACTACAAGCGTTTCAGATCAATGGTCTTCATGAAGAGTAATTCAATATCGCCCGGTGTTTGTACTGTGGGGTCTTCTGCAAAGGCCAGATCTATTTCCACCGAGAGCGAGAGCTGGTAAAATGGTGGAAATCAGTCCCAGAAATGGTAATCTAATGGTACGACACCAGTCGAACACGGAACACACAAATGGCTGATCATAAAAATAAAAAAAAACCTACGCAGGTGACGACAGGGCGAAGCTGCTGACATTACAGAACCCTGAAGTCTGTGTTTTATAGATCTGCAAATGAATAGATTTATTGCCTGGAGCCATGGTACATAAAGTACAGCTACAAATGAAGTTGCAAAAAGACTGTCTCTGTAGTCGTTTTGAGGCCAGAAGGCCTGACACATGGAATAAGTGAGCTCTGGAAAACTGCCAGTTTTTCTACCTCAGCAGAGCAATTCAGCCACACAAGCGTTTTTTTTTTTTTTTTTTAACCGTTCGCTCTTTGAGAACCGAAACATTCTCGTTGGTATTGACAATTTTAAAGTCTTTGTTGTTAACCTGTGACACTTTATTGCAAACCCATTTTGCGCATGTCTCACATCAGACGCATTTGACCTTCGACGTAGGTCGGTACACTGTTCTGTTTCAGGAAGTTGAATAAAAACAAGAGTGCTGCAACAGATCTATATTAGCCGCCAACCTCTCCTACGTTCCTCCTACGCCCGTAGAAACTCTCTCACCTGCAGGTTAAATATTCTGCTTGTTTATTTATTTATTTTTTCACTGCACTGCAAAATACCCTGACAGAGAAACCACATATCACATACATGTGCAAAACATCATATCATCAAATGTGACCACATGGCATATGATTGTGCGCGTGGAAATATGCGATCAAAATGTATTCATATTGTGGGGCAATTCGCTCTGAAAAAAAAAACCCCACCAAACGCAGCAACATGTGGTAAACGTGTGTCATACATGTGATTCACATGTTTCCCCGTGTGAAAAATGAAAGTCAGAATTTATGTCCACGTGACTGAGGTATAAAGTTGCACTGTTGGTCAACTTTCTGTGTCCATTTCAAATGAAAAGCTCTCGAGCATTTCATACAAGGTCGAGCCAGACACCAGACTCGAACCTAGTCTTGTCCATGTCCAGCCCTTCCTGGACAAAGTAAATCGTCCTTCACCACAGAAATATGAGTTGCCTGTTATCATTCCAGCCGCCCCGCTTCCACTCCTAAAAAATGAGATGCATGTAATGTTGCTGACGAAGGACTTCTTCTGCTGTAAGTTTCTTTACTATTGATAAAAAAAAGAAGAAAAAAAAAAAAGCTCTACAATCCAAAGTATAATCAGCACTAAATTATACTTAATTAACTTAATTAATAATAGTCTTCTTACAAAAAAAAAAAAAAATCACATGGGTGAATAAATTGGAGAAAATGCTGTATAGCAGTTTTTTTGCCTGCACTCAGAGGATGCAGGGTAAGTAGCTCATTGGCGGACAAAACCCACAGAATCACAATAAACTGAGCCACAATCCCCCGCAAATGCTTCTCTCCAGTGGCAGCATCACCACGGTTTAAGGCCAAGGCTCTGCTCCGGGGGTCTCGCTGGAACATTACAATGCACTGCAGTGAACAAAGCCGGACTACAACGACTGAGGTTTTCCTTATTGGTTTTGAATTGTGCAGCATTTCTATAAAAAAAAAAAAAAAAAAAATGTCCCCGTACTTCCCTCCTCTGCCTCTAAGCACGACTGTCCCTGTTGTGTTATTGCCTGAAGTGGGTGTCCTGGCATCTTGCTAGTTTCATGCGGATGTCCTGCCAGTTCACCAGCTTCAAATGTGTGTGGGTGTGTTGGCATCGTGCCTTTGATTGTGGGCGTCTTGCTACCAACTTTGGCTATTGTACGACTGTAGCCCTGCGGTCAGTTCGCTATGTTTACCAGTCCTGCAGTTATTAGCGCGGATGTGACGGGATGGGATGATTGTTTCCCAGTCAAAACTGAACAAATCTGCACTGATTTTAACTCCAGATTCAACGTGAAGATCACCATCGTTTGTATTTTTTTTTCTATGACTTTTAAAAATGAGATAATTCAACCTCGTGAACCCCGAATTTCTCCAGAAATACAGCTTCAGTACGGGTCCAAAGACAACACGTATTCCCTACAGTATGATTATCACATTATCGAAAGAGCAATCTGCAAAACTGGCCGTCTCGAGCTCTGCTACTTTCTCCTTGTTGAACAAAGAAAGTGTAGGATTTTAATGATTCAATTCAGCAGCCATTCTTTTTTTTTTTTACCACATGCTTTGTGTGCAGCACTGACTGATGACGACTGACTCTTTAACTTGTTTCATTGATTTGGGATATTTGGAATAATTTACGGACATAGTCTCCTATTTATGTTTTTCACCCTTTTATTGAATGTATTGTTATTATGCGCCTTTTAAACTGGTTTATTATTCAAATTGGGCTACTTTAGGATATTGAACGTACTTATGGACATTAGTTTTCATCCTTTACTGTTTCATTCTTTTGAAATGCTCTGCCGCCTCCTCCATGTTGCATTTTGCTTGTTCAACGGAGTACACTCCAGTTTTGTGCGTAGTGAACATTTGCATATGTCCCGGCATACTTCAGAGCGAAGCTTTGTGCAGTGCCTGTGGCCGACATCAGTTTTTCCTCAGAACAATAAAATAATCTTCATTTTTACCTGGATTAGCTATTTGTGCACTCAGGCAGCTGAAAATTGGGAAAGTTCCCATTTGGGAACGTCCCACTTCCGAGTTGAGAACGTTCTCGTGAGGACAACAAATAGGCAACACGGCGGGAAATGTGCTCTAATTCTGCTTTCAGAATACAGAAAAGCGACAAACAACCTCGTCGTTGTCTATATAAAATAGTACAGGGAGGAAATAGAGCTCAGGAAGTGAAGATCATTTGCCGCTCGTGAGATATTCAGTTCGATATTTGACAGGCGTTCAAGTGGATTCTCTCACTCAAAAGGTTGGAACCTTCCCACCTCCCACTCACTCACTGAATGCACCGTTAGCTCAGCTTACTTTCGCCTTATTTCAACACGTAACGGAATCTATATGAACCCTATATCGATGAAAGTATTGAAAGCAAAGATATACAACGCAGAGAGCACAGTCTGCATCAGCTGTGAAATGTGCGGAAGCGTGAACATCCTCGCTGGAATTCACCTCGACGTGTTTGGTATGTCAGCCTTGTCATCTTCAGCGGGTTTAAACGATACTCCAGACGTCTTTTCAGGAGGTTACAAAAGAGTTTTTGTGACATCACTGCAGGCTTACAGAGGTTAGTTCTCTCGGCTGTTTTGTTCACGTTTATTGCTTTCTTTTTTCCTGATTGAGTGTCTTTTCGTATTCCTTGTACGTGCAATTTCTCTTCTTCCTCTTCCCTCTTGCAATTCAATTCAACTTTATTTATATAGCGCCTCATCACAACATAGATTATTTCATGGCACTTAACACATTAAAGTCCTTACAGCAAGACTTTACAATATTACAATATTATACTTGCAGCAGCACGTAGAAATGAATTGCCATATTCCTTAAAGAGGCTAAAAGGATGTTGACATAATTAAATTGCTGTGACTGTTGCATTGAGTTACGTCGAGTTTTGCAAGCAGATTTTTTTTTTTAAATTTATTTTCGGCTTGTTGTTTAGAGGTTCCAATAAGGGGGCTGTAAATTGACATCAAGCTGTTGCTATGGTGACGAAATTGACTGATTCGCCCTGGACCTGGTTTTTGAGTTGGCTTGCGGAAGATGCTGCGGTCTTGGACTTTGAGGAGTCTCAGAGGAAATCCCAGAAGGTTTCCTGGAAAATAGAGACATTTTTACATGGCAATGTACCAACAACCATTTTGATTTCACCTTCTTTAAAAAAAAAAAGACAAGAGAAATACCTTTTTTTTTTATTATTTTCAAAAGGTTCTCCCTCTATCATGTAATATGTTCTATCATACCTAAAAACATACATTTACTTAAATTAAGAACTTGAGTGGAGAACTTCAAGCTCTGCTAATCTATGGTTCCATATTAAAGCCACCGTGAACGATTTAAAAGAAATTTGGGCACTAAAAGGTCAAAACGAGTTAAAAAGTCCTGTTCAATGTCACTTGGCAATATTCGATCTCCATGAGGTTTCCGCGTCGAAGAGTTGAACAGGAGCCCTTTTTGATCCGTGCTCTTGTTGGACGTGACTCACAGGAAGATTTTTTTTTTTTTTTTTAATCTCGTCTACTCTATTACCGCCTTCTAGTTCAGTGGCTAGTAGCTAACTACTAACCCACAATAGCTGAGCGGGGTCCCGTGTTTACCGAGATGAAGGCTGTTTTTCCGGCATCTCCGTTCTTTTGTTCTCAACATATGTTGACAAAGCAAACATTCCCGACACAATGTTCAGAGCTTATTTCAGCACGAGTTCTGTGAAAGCACATTTCCATACTCCTGCACCGAGAGAGCGAACTGACTGACAGTTAAGCTTCAGCTGTGCTGCCAGACTTTTTTTTGTTGTTGTTTTCTCCTTCCTTTCTCCACACAAAATGTTGAATGGCATTGTAGATGTCGAGAATGGAAATTTATGCAAGGGAACGGCAGATTTTGTTGTTGTTGTTGTTGTTGTTGTTTTTTGGTTTGTTTTAACTCTGTAAACGTACATAATAGACTACGGAGATTTCAGCACTTCCTAACTTATCTTCATGAGCTCGATATTCAAGTGGAGGAAACGCAGGGGAGGGGACGACGGGCCGCTCTTTCGGGAAAGCGGAGCAGTCGTCGGGAAAAGCGGCAACATTGCTGACAGGCCATTATTTTAGGCTGCTCGGAGTTCGGACATCTTAACTTACCCGGGCAACTGTCAGTCAATATTGTTGTCCTTGGATATGTTATTGCAAGACAAGTGGAAATGCTGCCTGCTGGCACTGTTGCAGGGCTGAAAATAAAGACTGGGGCTTGTGACCAGAAGGCAAAAAAAGACAAGACGTGTGGATAGGACACCGAATCATACCGTGCAATCCCTCAAGAGCCGATATCTACAGTAAGCACTCTTTTGTGAGGGATTTAACCCATTTTGCTCAGTGCAGCTACTTAGTGGAAAATAGTAGAGGTTTGATTTCTCACTTCCACTGGTGAATGTGCTTTTTAAACGTGAGGCATGGTTTTTCTAAACAGGAGAAGTCTGCTGCTGCTGCTGCAAAAAAAAACTTTTTCATGGATAGATAACGGGTTTACGAAAAAAACAAAACAAAGGATCGAGGCTCGCGTCCCTTTATGCTCGACGCAGTTAAAATATATATATATTTTCTAAGGCTCAAAGACTCCGCGGCCTTGCTTTCTATATTCTGACAGCTGCTGGGCAAGTGCTCGCCTTTTCTATAGTTTTATGAATTCTCACGAAGCCCTGCGAAAAAGACACACTTCTATTTCTGCTCTTGAAAGAACCCTTATATAATGTATTCTATATCCTCCCCAAACCAATGTTTAACTAAGAAAATTAGGCGTGGGATTGCTTTTTTTTTTTTTAATAAAGCACAATTCAAACTCGGTGTTTCGAGTACTTTTTTTGTGTGAAAACATTACACATTTAAATTAAACAATATTTCAATGCCTGACCTCACCGGTGACCCGAACCACCATCAGAACTGTAACTCTAATGTTGTGTTCTGACCGAACGCAAAGTGCATTTTTTTTTTGCATATGAATATGAATTTTTAGAGTTTCTCGCGCAATTAGGGCCGCTCAAGTTAAAAAAAAAAAAACTAAATAAATTCAACTCGCACGGATCCAAATTCACGTCCTTTCGCGTCGCCCGGTGCGAATTCGCGTCTTTGCGTCGACCTCGCGTGCAAATGGCTCTGCGGGAATCGATCGCCTCGCGTTGGGGTCTGAACGCACCACGGGAACAAATCCCTCCAAACCTTGTGCCCCAAACGCCCGTCGGACGAAGCGCGTGCCGGTTTCTTTCTGCAGAAATGTATGAAACTTTAAGTGGTCCTCAGAACGATAGAAGGACCAAGAGCATATCCACCAACCAAACACACGTACCGTCACGCTTCATACCAACCAATATTCAGCAATTCACATTTCAACGTGGCGTTTCGGGAAGCCGGTAATTCTGCAACTTTACATTTCTGTTCGATCATCTCGCACCTTAAGAATGATTGTGCTGCTTAAGTCCAATATTCATCATTTTTGCCACACTGACCACAGTGGGGAAGACAAAGCTGAGATATCTTCTTTTTTTTTTAATTTTCACTTAATAGCTCAAATTGTTAGAAAATTGGCCTGCATGAGATTCATATTGCATCACTCTACGGGTGTTTATGACTTTGACTTTGCTTATAGGCATAAAGAAATTATCGGCGGAAGTGCGACAAGAAAAATATCCACTTATAATATTTCTCGTGTGCCTCGCAGCGCTCCGCAGCAGCCTTTTACATTTTTTTTTTTTTCATTTAATACAACATACTCAGCTGGAATGATTCGAGGGAGCCCAGATCGTAGGAAAGCAGCTGAAACGGTTCGACGTCGGTCGTCATTTCGCGGTTTTTGGAAACGCAAGGAACCGACAGAAAGATGGGAAAACCTGCTTTAACGGCTGAAAACGTACAATGGACCGTTTCCTGATGTCATTGTGGCTGTATTCTACAAGCAAACTACGCGCTGACAAAAAAACAACAAAAAAAGTATTTAAGTCCGAGCAGAATTCATTAAAAAAACAAAAAAAAAAACATGAAACGGTGCTCGGCTCTGACTAAATCAAAGCGTCCCATTCAGGCGAAATTCAAAAATTCAAATGAAGCATTTGTAAACAAAATGGACAAATCAATTGATGTGACAATCAGGCTTAGCTATGGGGATTTATCCAAATGTAATCTTGCATAATATCAACAACTCGTGCTCATTTTATGCTTAATTATTCTCCATCGTGATAAGATGCTCAACAGGTCGGCCCAGAGCCGTGCGGCGACAAGTTTGGGTCCGGCGCGGTGCGTGATCGAGACGGGTCGCGGAGGTCCGCCGAGGACGCTCTCCCCCGGTAACCGGGGGCGAGCCCCGCGGCCCGGCGGGCTCGTTACGACCGGTCGCTACGGGTTTCCATGCGTGGGCTTCTAATTAGACCCAAACTAAATCGGCGGAAATCTTTCGGCGTGGAAAATGGGCTCCTGCCGGGAGGGGGAGGGGAGGGGAGGGGGAGGGGGGGGTTACAATGAACTCCAAACTCCATTAAACCTCTAATGGAAATCATTCATCATGCCCGCGGTGTGTGACCTCCACCTTTTGTACGGACTGCTTAATATTCCACTTGTATTACATCACGTCGGAGTCTTGACGTGGAACATCCTCTCGGCGCCGGGCATTTTTGTTCTCGAGCAGTTTTTTTTTTTTTTTTTTTTTTTTTTACTTTGCAAGGTGAACCTCGAATTTCAAAGCGGTTCGCCGGGCGAGCGGGGGGACGGGGGGGAGGAGGAGGAGGAGGAGGAGGAGGAGGCTTCGATTATTTCATCGCCACACATTTCTATTTTCCCATCGTCGTCCAGGGTTCGGTCGGTTTTGCAGAACCGATACGTTGCGACGCCGGGTTTCGCTCGCCACGAGGTCGTTTGGTAAGACCCGGCAGTAAAAATGGACTTTATTCTCACTTTGACGTTCGATAACGGTCGGTACCCCCCCCCGCCCCCCCGGTTATAAATAGCGCCGTAGCCAATAAACGACGAGCGCGCGTTGACAACGTTGTATTTTAGGATCGTTTCTGCATTCGCCAGCCGCAGCGATTCTTAATTTATCGGCTGTTCAATTCACCGAATTTAGACCAAAAGAAACATCGACGAGCCGGTTATTTTACCCATAAATAGTTCATAAATCCCATTACATTGCTGTACGAATTGAGCACGTGCTGAAACCCAGAACTCTTTCTACATGGCTCTTCTTTCCTTTTATCCCACGTGTCGAGATCGCAGCTGGAGTTTTCTTTTTTTTTTTTTTTTAAATAGGAAACTTGTCGGTCAGTTGTAATTCAGTTCAAAAAAAAGAAAAAAGAAGATGCACTCGTTCACTTCTACGTCGACGGACAATTATTTTCTATCGGACGCGGTGGAAAAATAGGTAAAGCCAATAAAAAAAACAATAATAATAATAATAAAAAAATTAAAAAAAAAAGCAGGGAGAGATCATTTTAAAAATGATCCTCGGCTTTGCGGTTTATTATTTCAATAAGTTCAGGATTTATTCCCCCCCTCCCCCCCCCCCACCGTGAAGGTAATTGGTTTTTTTTGGTTGGTTTTTTTCAAATTTCAGTGCTCCGCCATCTAAACACGACTTTTCTGTATTCGAGACCTTTATTAATACTCGAACTCTAAATCCGTCAAGACCCCCCCCCCCCCTCCCCAAAACTGTGTCGTCACCGACTATCCGGGTCTTCCCCCCTCCCCCCTCCCTCCTCTCCAACTTAAATGTTTCCGCTCAATCTCCGCCTATCAGGAGGAGGCCGGTAGTAAACAGGCAGAGCGAAAATGAATGGAGAGGTGTATTGTTGGAGGTACGGCCAGCTCCAAACAATGCACCCCCCCCCCCCACACACACACACACAAAAAAAAAAAAAAAAAAAATGCCTCTCACCAATAGCTGAAGCTGCACGGGCGCTGACATCATATCACTCCCCCCCCCCCCCCACCCACCCACCCCCGATCTCCCTCTCTTGATTTCAGCCCCACCCGCTCCTTTTCCATTACGGAGTCGGTCCGTGTCCCTGTGTTATTTAAAGCCAGAGATCCTCCCTCTCGCTGAGCCACTGTGTTGCATCTGTCTGCCTCGCTGCTCGTGTGTCTGGGCGCGCGCGTACGCGTGCGCGCGTGTGTGTGCGCGCGCGCGGCGCGGCGCGCGTGTATACGAGAGTGCGCTAAGAAAAACGCAGGCAGCCAGTGGGAGAGCTCGAGAGCGGTGGAGAGAGACGCGGGGGGGGAAAAAGGCACGAAAAAAAAAAAAAAAGAAAAGGAAAAAGGAAAAAGGAAAAAGCATCCGAGGAAGGGAGAAGGAACGGGAGTGTGAGACAGCTATGAAATTCATCCGAGCTATTTGCTTACTGCTTCTCTGTCCAGCTTTGAGCCTCAACACCAGGTAAGAGAAGGAATATCAAAGGACGGGGGGGGGGGGGGGGGGTTCCTCTTCTTTTATTTTTGTCAGTTTCACCCCGCCGGAGACTCTGAAACAAAACAAACAAACAAACAAACAAACCAAAAAAAAAATATATGTTTATTTTTGTTGTTGTTGTTGTTGTTGTTGAAAGCATTAGCGATTTTTTTTTTTTTTTAGATTACTAATCTGGAGGTCCGTTCAGTTCCTGCCAAGTGCTTGAAGCCTTTTAATTCGTCCCGGCAGTGGCTTTCTCTGCGTGCTTAAAAGCGTGTTGGGAGAGAGACTTAAAAAAAGAAAAAAAAAAAAAAGAGGAAGGGAAAAGGGGGGGGGGGGGGGCTTTATCTGTTGAACTGGGCTTATTATCTTTGTCGGTCCCGGGCAGGCTGAGAGACAGTTGTCCTTTTTGTGGTGCGAATTCATGTGAATTCTGCGTCCTCCTCCTCCTCCACCTCCTCCACCTCCTCCGATGCCTCCTCCGATGCCTCCTGAATAGCGGCGACGTTGCTCTTTTTTTGGGGGGGGGGGGGGGACTTTTTTTTTTTTTGCTGCCTGCTGGTGGGAGAAGGGAGCAAGTTGAAGTCAGGGGAACTGAGAGGGAGAAAGGACAAGGGACAAGGCTACTTGTGTTGCGGTGCCTTTTACCAAAAAAAAAAAAAAGGTGTGTGTGTGTGTGTGTGTGTGTGTGTGTGTGTGTGTGTGTGTGTGTGTGTGTGTGTGTGTGTGATCGCGTGTGCGTTTCTGTAAGATGTTACTTATCTGCAACGTAAAGCGGAAGCGGGAGTGACTGACGGGCGAGGAGAACGAAAACCTGGGGGTGGGGTGGGGGGGGCAGCAATGTGCAGAGAGGGACTTTTAATGATTAATTAAATCATTGATAAAAAAAAAAAAATCATCCTTCTTCTCTGTCGGAGCCTGATGACACCGCTGCCTTAATGAGGAGCCGTGAGAGGGAATTCAGGATGGTGGTGGTGGTGGTGGTGGTGGTGGGGGGGGGGGGGGGTGGCTTTGACTATACCGCCGGAGACATCACACGCAGGATACACATGCATTATAAAACTTGCCCCCCCTCCCCTCCCCCCCTCCCCACACACACACACACACACCCTCCCACAACCCCCCTCTCTCTCTCTCTCTCTCTTTTTGTTTTTGTTTTTGTTTCTCATCATTACCCCCCCCCCCAAAAAAAAAAAAAAAAAAAAACACAAACAAAACATTTCCAATACCGGTTCCATCTCCTGGCGGTGGGACGCAGCTGCTCCGGGGAGAGAGAACAATGGCTTTGAACTCTCGGTGCTTCTCGCTGTTGATTTTTTTTTTTTTTTTTAACCGAACAGACAAATGTTTTGGACGCCTACAATCTTGTCGGTGCGTTTTGCTAAACGCCAGAGAAAGGATACGGGGTAGGGGTGGTGGTGGTGGGGGTGGTGGTGGGGGGGAGAATAAAAATAAAGAAGAAGAAGAAGAAGAAGCGTATGTCGCCTCAGGAGTTGCAACAGTTCCGAGAGAATTGTGGAGTAAAAAGTCAAAGGTTACTGCCGACATCCAACACCGCGCCGAGGCGCGCCGACGGCGCGCGAGTCGTAGAACCTCGGGCACCCTCGGGCACCGACCTTCGAGAAGCGCCGTTTCGCCGCCCGGCCCTCGTGCCCCGGAGTTTGCGTACGGGACTCGCTCGTTTTAAGTTGCCATTTCATCGGACCCACGCCGCGCGGGGGCCGCCGTCCCGTCCCCGGGGACGCGCGCCGGGCGTCGTCCTCCGAGGCGACCTTTCGGGTTTCGCCGATTTGGAGGAGGGAGGCGTCGGACGGGCGGCGATCTGTAACCTGGCAGGTCAGCGCAGATTACAGATTACAGGAGGGGGTGGGGTGGGGGGTGGAGGGGGTGTTTCCAAGGCGGAGGTGACGCCTCGACTCTCACTTTCTGAACCTTTAAACAAAAACAAAAAACACCAAAAAAACAACAAAAAAAATAGGAAAACAGAACTCCCTCAGCAGATCTCGCTGCGCCAACGTCGCTGCGTTCGGGGAAGCGCGGGACACCAGCTGATCTTTGAAATTTGCTGTAATTGAAATAAATGACAAAAGGATTTCTGGGATTTTCAAAACGGCGATCGGCTCGGAGCTCCCCCCCCTCGACAGACGGAGCTTTGGCCCGGTCGCCGCCGTGTAACTTAAAAGTGAAGGACCGGCTCGTCGTTGGATTTATTTATTTATTTATTAATTTTATTTTTTTTGGTAGTTGTTGTCAAACAAGATGGAGAGTGAATTTTTGACACCGACGGAAGGACGCGTTCAGGGAAGTACGAGATGATCCTTTAAACGCCGTCATTGAAATAAATGACAACGATTTTGGGGGACTTTATAATCAACTCAAGTGTCCTCTTCTCGCCTTTTTTTTTTTTTTTTTTTGAACGGCGCTTCCTCCTCGGTAAATGGAGTTTTTTTTATTTTTATCATTGCAGACGCGGTCAGCCTTCATTAGAAGCAGATTTTAAGGGTTTTGAACCTTTTTTTTTTTTGGGGGGGGGGTGCGTTTGGCTTGTTTGTTTGTTGTTGTTTTGTTTTCCTCTCTCTCTCTCTCTCTCTCTCTCCTCTGTACAGATCAAACAGCTCCACCTTTTTTTTTTTTTTTACACTTTGAGATATTCTCTTTCAGCGCATTTCTTGAAACAGATTTGACACATTTTCTTGACACTTATCTTTTGATGTCTCTCACCTGAGCAAGACTTCTTCCTGGAAACGGCGATATCGGGCGGGATCTCCGCAAACATCAAATATTCGCCGGCGTTTTGGACGGCAATTAAAATGACTACAGAGAGCCTCGGATTGTACTTCTGCTATTTCGTTCGACCGGCGCTCCCCGAGCCTGAATTTTTCTCTCGCCTCGCTAGTTTAAAGCTGCGGAGTGCGCGCGGCACGCTGTTCGAGTTTGTTCGCGAGCGTCGCGGAATCGACCGGAGGTCGAGGGTGGAGCGGGCGCGGGCGCGGGCGCGGGGCGTCAGACCCTCGCCGTCGACCCGAGGGAGGACGGCCGTGTCGATCCGCGCGGTCCGACGGCGCCGCGAACGGTTCGCGGGCGGTGACGCGCGAGCCGGAAACGAGCCGGAAACGACCCGCCTCCGCTCCTCGGGCGTCGTTTACCGCTCGGGCGACGAAAAGAGCGACCGGGACGAGGCGGGGCGGTGTTCGCGCGACCCGCGGACGTCCTTCCGCGCCCGCCGATTAATTGAAATTCAAAGGACGCTGCGCGACGACCGCGCCGCGGCGACCGCATTCGGCCACATGACAGTAATGGAGTGGGCGGCGGTAAACAGGACCTCGGGTGGCTCCTACAAATGAGAAAGTAATTAAAAGGCCCGGGCTTGGGTGCGCGGGGAGGGGGGGGGGGGAGAGGGTGAAGAGCGGCCAGGCGTTTTATATTCAAGGCCAGCCTTTCAGGCTCCCTGTTCTCTGAAGACGTTTGTTTCTTCTTCAAACACTGAAAAGTGTGCGTCACGGATTACTTTTCATCACGACTCCTGGAACACAAACCTTTTTTTTTTTTTTTTTTCTTTTATCACGGACAACAGCGTCGTCCTCAATCGGCGGGCCGGTTCGAGAAGGCCGTCGGGCCGGAAACCTCCCGGGAGAGTTGAATAGAGTAAAAAAAAAAAAAAACGCAGGCCCGACTTGCAGTGAAACTACATCCGACCTGCTATTGAGTCCATCTTAAAAGGAATGATCATTCTCCTTGAGCAAACAAACGCGCCCGACGTGATTATCAGCCGGGGGAACGAGTGGCATCGCCGCGTTTAACTCCCGACAGATAAGCGCCCCTCAAACGAATAGCGGAAGCTAATTATCTGAAGCTGCGTGTTCATGGGAAGCGGGCGTGCCGCTGCTGTTTCGTCGGTGTTTTTCCTCAGTTAATGACGCGTTTTGTTCAAGTTTTCTGCCGCTGCAGTGTTATGTAACCATATTTCTGCTGGCAGGACATTTTCTGGAGCATTTTTTTTTTTTTTTTTTCCACACTGGATTACTGATACTGGAAAGTTTAATCTGTTAGTTTTTCAATTTGAATGCAAAGCGTTCTCTTTTACGGGTGATCAGAAGCACGATGTCGACGGAAGGAGGGATTTTCCAAAGAACCTGAACTCTGATACTCCTGATTTCATCTCGCAAAGCATCCTGCAAAACCTTTCTTCGAGACAAACCGCGGTCACGGACTGCTGGTACAACACTTTTCTGGTGTTGCATTATTTACTATCACCAAAAAAACAACAACAACAACAACAACTAAAACCAGCATTCGTTACTTGATTTCCAAAAGTAATGATTCCTATGTGAATGGATTTCACCCACCCCTCCATTATATCACAACTCCGTCAAGCGTTTGCATCCTGAGACTCTCGACTTTCGCTCTGTGTTACTGTTCAAACGTTTGTTTTTATATATTCATCGCTTCGCTGTCGACTCCGCGCACCTGTGATTTACCGCATTCGCCCCCTTTTGGCTCCGTGTTTGGTCTCTCCAAACTTCCCCTAAATGCTCCACTATCTTCAGCTGTTTGTTTCTGCGTCTGTCTGCCATTTGGTGCTGAGCAGGTAGTGGACTGTGGGTTTTAAAGTTTTTTTTTGTTTGTGTGTGTGTGTGTGCTGATAACAGCTGCCTACAGCACCCACAAAAAAAAACAAAAAAAAACAAACCCAAAAAAACAACTAAAAAGCCTCTGTTAAAGGGTGAAAGTGAACCAAAGGGAAATAGTTTTGGACTGAGCAGCGAAAAACAGCTTCAAAACTGGGGCTTCGCGCGATCGCACTCGGGTTCATCGCCACACGGGACCTCTTTTCACGTCGTTGTTTGATGCATTATCGTCGCAGAAACATCGACCGGATGTGAATCTTTACCGCTGCATCGTCCGGGCACTTGATTCCGTCAGCTGCAGGGGTATTAGTCGCTGTTGTAATTGGCGGCCACTTCGGCGCTCAGTCCCTGTAAACACGACGCTCGTGCACTCTCCGCGGCGACTCATTAGCGGGAGGGGCCCCGGCTTTTTGTTTTACAGCGAAGTGCAAGATGTATAACCGCAATAAACAAAAGCTGAGCACCGCCGTCCCTCGTCGCCACGGCGCCGCACGCGAAGCGCCGCCGCGTCGCTCCCAGAGGATCGTCGCCGACGAGCGAGCGAGCGGCCACGAGTCGAGGAAGAGGAGCGCGTGCGTGCGATCGTTTTGCTCCGGGGGACTCTCGTCTGATCTTTTAATGTAGATGTCAGTCATGCCGTTCGATTTAAGACGGTGTGTGTATATATATATATCTTATATCTTCTGCTCTTCACAAGACTTCATTCAGTTTCAATCTGACGTCTGTGTCAGTCCACTCAGACTCGCATAAGATTCCTGCTTTTTAGTTGTACTTTACCAGCTGTTCAGTTTTGGATTAAGGGCTGTAACTATAGTTATTATTGCCATTACTGATTAATGAATCAATTATTTACTCTAAAAAATGTCAGAAAATAGTGAGAGATCCTCTTCCATTTTTTCTTTTTCTTTTTCTAGAATCCTCAGTGACGCCTTGAAATGTTTTTACAATAATATCAAACTAAGAATAGCAGCAAATCTTCATATTAGAGTAGCTGCAATTTGAAAATATGTCATTTTATGCCAAAGAAATGATTAGTCAATTAAAACTTCAACCTTGGATGTTAATAAAGTAGCTGTTGATTAATTTTCTGTTGGCCAATCGGTCAATCACCGCAGCTCTAAGCTTGACAAGTGTTATTAGACGAAAATTGGAGTTTGGGAACTTCTATGTCGATTTAATTTTGACATCTTAACCTTCAATTTGCATACTCTTTCTTGTTTTTTGACCACATTCACACCCGTATTGTCGTAAATGAACACAAATAACCAAATGTAAAGTGTACAAGTAAGTTAAAGATACGAGTTGGGTATTTAAAAAGTGGGAAGTTTGATCACACATGGCCACTTAACAGTCCGGTTGCTTCGCCCTAAACAAAACCCCTCACAGCTTTACACCAACAACATGCTGTTGTTTTTCTGCCTCGAGCTGCGTTGCACCGTCTGCACTTGAATAACCCTGCACTTTTATTTACAAAGTTTTATTTACAGGTTCACCTCGCCCACCCTGATTTCCTGACTTCTTGTCTAATCATTAAGCTGACACCAGTAATCTCGCCCATCCCCTGATTTCAGTCTTCTCCAGTGTTTAATGGGCCATAATTGGTTCACTATGGAATGAACCAAAGCGCTCAGAGGCATTATTCACAGAAAATTAGAGAGATCAGAGAAAAAGTGGAGGTATTGGTTTTGGCGTGAACAAGAGAGGAAGATCATAAATTATACAGGTCGACACAAAAATGCTTACATCACATGAGAGGAACAGAGGGAGAGCTCTGTGGTTTGTCTTTTTTTTTAATTTATTTTTTATTAATATATTTATTGTGTTGCAGCGTTCGTCTCTGCTCTAGTTGTGCCGTTGCCTGTTGAGACTGCTCTGTTTTGTAAAAGCTGTCGTTCATTTCCATCAGACTGTGTCCTGGTTTATCCACGTTTAAAGGTCCCTTATTTGAAACTTTTCTTGATGTCAATAAGAGGATATTTTTTTTGTGGTTTGAAGTACCAGAAGCCATCTCTAAACATTTTTGAAATCCCCTCTCTAAAGATTTTTCTCTTCTGCTCTACCGAGAACAGGCTGTTTTGTGTCTTGTGTCTTAAAGGTGCATTTGTGTCAGCGTTCCTTCTCTTCTGATTGGCTGACTCTTTTCTTGGCGACGCACGCTCGGTCCAATCACAAGCTCTCCTTCGGTCTTGCGGCGTCGTAGCTCCGCAACAGAATCACCGCTCTGTGTTTTGTATAAAAGGTGAGACGGTGGCCGAAGTCCGACATATGACATCAGCGGGAATTTATGACATCATCATAAATCATAAAAACATCACGACAAAACTTACGCAAGTCCAAGGGACATATTTGCCGGATAGGGGGTGTGCGCATTTCTCCAAGGACTGAGCATTTTGACAGTTTTACAGTCGTTTATATAGCACGTGGACCCGCTTTAAAGTTCTGAATTATAAAGTATAAATCTGAATTTACACAAAATGGGACCTTTAAAAGACAACGTATTGAAATGTTTGTCATTCATTGAAGCCTCATTTTCATCTCTGAAACAAATCTTTTATACTTGTTTGGTAGATTTTGGCATACAATATAGTCCCCCCCCCCCCAAAAGAAATAACAACCCAAGGCTCCGAGATAAAGGGTATTGTAACTTTAATGTTCAACCACGGCTTCGAAATGAGCTGATTAGCCCCTTGATGGTTCACTTTGAGCAAACAACAACAACAACAAAAAATCTCAACAGTTACTAACAACAAAAGCTGCCCGGAGACTGGAAAACCTTATGAATAATTAGAAAATCTCAATTGGAATAAGTGGTAAATAAACAAAGGGAGACGGGGACAAGAAATCGGTTCCAGCCGAAGCGCCGGGGACACCTGTGCAAAAATGATGTAGTCCAGTCGAGCAGCTGCTGCGCTGCGAATTCAGGGTCACAGCCTTCAAAGAATTTCTCTTTTTTTTGGTATTTTTTTTTTACTTCTTAAGAACAGAAATACACCGACGCCCCGCAGAGACCACCGCAGTAAACCGTGCCCTAGGTCGGCTCATCCTAAGCGTGATGCAAAAATATATCTTCTGTATCCTGTAATATCCTGTTTCCCGCAGAGTTACGAAGCGCACGCTCCGCTCGGGCGCCACGGGGTGAAACGGGCGCGCCGTCTTCCTCGGCGTGGCTTCGGTCTTTATCTCTTCGCAGAACCGGAGGCTTAAGACAAAAAACAAAAAACAAAAAAAAGACTGCAGTCCGTGTTAAATTTATAGCGCACGCCCATTAAATGCAAACCTGTTGTGCAACTCTTCCCTGTGTGCCGCAGTTTTGTACTCAATACATGTTCACCTATGTTTCCCTATTCATCGTTCAGTCAAGTGAAATCACCAAAAATACAAAACACGAGAGACACCTTTATTTTATTTATTTTTGGAATCAAACTTTTTTTTTTTTTAAATCAAATTTGATCTTTAACGGCCAGTGCGTAAAGTTTGATAGTCTGATTTACAAAAACAGTATATCAGACATTGTAAACACATGATGCGGAGACTTAAGTACCACCAGCCGAAGGCAATAGACACGAGCATTAACAAATTACACCACAGAAGTATGTTATGATTGACAGCGTTGTAATGATTTACTTAGTTGGTATTTTATTCATCGGTTTTGAGCAAAAATGGGGAATAATAACTCATGAAATGTTCCTTAATTTTGTATTGTGACATCAAAATGTAAAAGTCAATTTTCCTGTACATTTGTGGATATCTGGTTTTGTTTGTTTGATCCAGTTAAATCAACAGCTGACACTTCAAGACGCTGAATGAAAAACGTTGTAAATCCAGAAATAGCCCAACATTTTTTTTTTTTTAGGTATAAACAATAATTATAACTTGTTATAAACAGATAGTAAAGTTTAGGCGGTCGACAGCTTCTCTTTTGTTTAATTGTAAACGACGTAATTCCACCCAGGTGACGTAAACACGCAGCCGTTGTCTTCAGCGTCGTGTGAACACGGCACGACATTTAGAGGCGGGGATTTTCTTTCTTGCATCTTTCGGTGTGTGTGGGGGGGAGGAAGAGGGGGGGCGGGGGATTCGTGTCTTCATCGCCCCTCCTCCTGTAGGAATCATTGCTGAGCAGGCTGTTTTCAAACAAACAACATCAGCTCTCAGATCCATCTCTGCCGGGTCCGTCCCGTTTGGTTTCCAAAGTGTTTGCGGGCCACTTCACATTCTTCTGGGATTCTTCTGCCCCTTAATAGGTTCCTGCAGTTTCGAGACTGAAACAAATGTGAAATTAATTTGCCGCGGTACGGGGGTGAGGGTGATGGGGGTGGTGGGGGGTGTAAGGCTTCTCGTAGGTACCACGTCGCTGAGTAATTGAGGTCTGATCAGCGTTGAACGTGGGGATTGGACGAGTGTCTTGAGCTGCCAGAATTTACTCCGCGGCTGTCAGCGGGTCTTGAGCGTAACGCTGCAAAACATCTTTGACGCGAGACTTGCCCACTTGATTACTAAGCCCTCTCCTCCGATGTACACAAAGCGGCCGCAGGATCTGCAAAGAGAATCGGCGCGCTCGCCGACGGAGACGCGAAACAAAACAAACTCATGTTCAAGAGTTGAAATTGATTTCCGAAGAGATCGCGTAAAGCTGCCAAACAGGCGCTGCGTTTTTTTTTTTTTTTTTTTCTTTCATTTCCTGTCTTTTATTAACTCCGCCATATTTGCTCCTTGCTCTCTGCTCGGTATACTGTACATCTCGGCCGCGCGCTCCCGCGTACCCATCTTTTCTTCTTTTTTTTTTTCCCAAGAAACATAATATCTGCTTCTTTTGGCGAAAGCTACATAAATCTGAATCCTTTATCAGCCGCCAGCACACCTCCTCCAAAGACGCCCGGGCGGACTCTGTTATTTATTTATTTTTTTATATCTAATCGCTTCCTGAGCATATTCTGGTGTCAGGATCCATCTCGGTTGACAAGTGCCGGTTCCATTCGAGTCCCCCCTACCGTGCTGTGTTTCCAGTGTTTTGCCACGACACCTTGAATGATAAGTGTGCCGCTCGGCGCGTACGTGGACGGGGTTGGACTTCAGCCCGTGGCGTTCGGCGCCGGGGAGCCGTTTCGGTGTCGCGCCCCGCGGCGGCGGCGGTTCATCTCCTGAATGTTTTTGTTTCACATTTCGTTGGAGGATTTTTATGCCCGCAGACCTCGGCGTTCGACGGCGCTTCGGAGACTCGTGCTTATTCAGTGTAAAAAGAAAAGAACAACAAAAAAAAAATGGCCTCTGGAAGCGGGAGGTCTCAGAGACGTCATTAATCCTCAGGCTTCTGGTCAAAGGAGCCACAGTTTGCGTTAATTTGCGGCCTCTGTGAAACCAAAGGCAGATTTTTAGATTAGAGCTGTGTATGTCTGCCTTTTGCTCTATTGTGCGTTTATGGCTTTGAATTAGCGGTTTGCCATTTTTAAATAAGATTGGAAATCGTCCAAACATTCTGAAAATGTTTTTCCCCTTTATGAGCCGGGCATTACGGGGAGAGCAGAACTGTAAACATCCTGCAGCACACATCCTGCAGCACACCTTCCTTGACCCCTGAAACAAGTGATCTTCACATGATCCTTCCAGGATTAAGGAGGTCTTGTCACTTGCCAATCAATTTCTTCTGCTCGGTTTATTATTTGGCCACAAATGGAAACCCGCTCATGCAATTCACTCCCCTGCTGATTGCATCTCTCTGATCAATGTGAGTCTGTCTCGCTTTTAACATTTTTTTTTTTTTTCATCATTCTTATATTTCTGACTGAGCCGACCGCAAACGGAGGAAGTCCGTATTCTAAAACGTGGACCTTTCTCCTTCCGCTCGTACGTGTGTGTGCATTGAACCTCGCCGCCGGGCAGCGAGAGGGCAGCGGGAAGGTGTTATGTTGCTGAAGTCCACCACTCCCATTTGCCTGTCTGTCAGATGTCTTGCTTGGCTGAGCTCCACACAGTGATGGCGTTGACAAAATGACAGGAGAGAGGAGAGGGAGGGAGGGTGGTGGGGGGGGGGTAGGGGTGGGGGCGTAGAGGAGGGCCGGGGGAGGGAGGGAGGGAGGGAGGGAGGGCACACTCCAGTGAATGTCAATTTGGCTGCAAAGCAAGCTTCCCCCAGGAGCACCAAAAGAAGCACTCGCGCACCAAAAACAGAAGGAGAGAGAGAGAGAGAGAAGAGCCCCAGAGAATATTTACAGGGAACAGACCGGGTCACGTACATTGCCGATCCCACGCTCGCACGTGAGGCGGGCACGACGCGGACGGACGGACCCGCGGGTCGGCGACGACGCCCCGGCAGCTGCGATTGGCCGGGCCCGCACGTCGACTCGCCCCGTCGTAGGTGCTGCCGGGACGCGACTGCCAGCTCGTCTGAAGCGCCCGAGTCGCCGTCGTCCCTTCACGTCCCGGGTCCTCCTCCCGGACTCGCTCGCTGTCCCGACTTGACTGGTGGGATTAAAAAAAAAAAATAAAAAAAAAAGCCTCCTGATGCGTTTTCTGATCTTCTAATCTGTCTAACAGGAGGCGCAGTAACACAGCCGCCCTGTAATGTGTAAACGGGGTGGTGGTGGTGGTGGTGAGGGGGGGAGGTGGGTTCGGAGGTTACCGGGGACGTTTTACGCAGATGTGAATCTGTAAACCGCACATTAGAATGCAAGAGTATTCCTGCTCGTGGCGCCGTTAACCGTCTGGAGCCGCTTTCGCGAAAACTCACCTCGGATGTGTAAATAAGTTATACCGAGCGAGCTCCCCTGCCGTGTTTTTGCAAATTAGCATTTGATGACAGGTGTTTGGATTAACACTGATTTAATGAGCTTTATGAAAGTCCCCGGAGGATGAATGCGGGGTTTTTGGGATTACCTACTTCCAGGATACCGTTAAGTACGGGCAAATGGAAAAAAAAAAAAAAAAAAAAAAAATCTCTTTTTCAAACCCATTAAAATGTGTCCACGTCCTTATCTGCACAAATTCCCAACCAGGAACACATCACGACATCACTCCGGCAACGCTTTCACCGACGCGCAGCTGGAAGCAGATGTCTTCATTGCGCAGATGCGAACCTCGCAGCGTGTGCAGCGAAACGTTTACCGTCCTTCGGATTGCAAATCGATTGCCGCGGTGTCGCTCTTTATGGTGACGGCACTCTCAAACTGGGAACGCGAATGGCCTCCCTCCCCTCCCCGAGGCGGCGGTCTCCGAGGCAGGTGCGACCTTTTGAATATTTTGGGAAGCTCGACGCCGGAGTGGATTCTCTCTTGCCGTCGTCTTGAAAAGGAAAGAAAACGCACTCGCGGAACTGCAGCTGCGTCCAGTAACTGCTCACTGAGCGTCGAGCCGACCGGTGCGTTTCCGTCGCGCGTCTTTGGGGGTAACAAAAACACAGCTTCAGGGGTTCGCAGTTTTTCCTGAAGGTCTCAACTTAACATACACCTTGAGTTCAGCCCACGCCGGCTACAACACCGGAGCGTCGAAAACAGCGCACCCGCGCGTGTCGTGACGTCACGTTTCCTTTGAGATGCGGCTCGTAAAAAAACGGTTTCTTTCCTTCAAGCAAAAAAAAAAAAAAAAAAAAAAAAAACGGCGGCACGGCTGTCGGTCGGCATCGCTTATTTTTATTTATTTACAAGTGACAGGTGGATTAAAAACGCGCCACGCGGGACCACGGGTCGTCACGTCGCCGCATTCAAACGTATCGGGATTAAATCTTAAACGTGCATTCGCCATTCAAAACAACTGGCTTTTTTGGGGGGGGGGGGGTTTGGTTTTGTTTATACGGCAGATGGAATAGGCAACGCTCGTAGACAATATTTGATCGGCAAAAAAACAAAACCTTGAAGCAGTTGATAAGCTTCCGCTGTCTACTTTAACTCCTCGTAGGTGAGGAGAATATTCTACCGTCTCTCCCGCAGAGCGTCGACCCGGAGCACGCTTCAGTAAACAAACGGAAGTTCCTACAGTATGTAGGGTGTTGCATTATCTTATGTTCAGGGAGTATTTCACCTGAAGACCCTAATGAGACTCATCAAACAGTCGTGTGTGTGTGTGTGTGTGTGTGTGTGTGTGTGTGTGTGTGTGTGGGGCTGCAGTTAGTGAGAATCTGCACTACAAAGCGCATTGTGTCTTCCCACCTGCAGGCGTTGTGAATAATTTTCTCTCTTGCTCTGAGGGTTTTAATGTGTTCATTCTCGTGAGCACATCATGCATACGAGTTGTGCGAATCCCAAACTGCCAGATGAGGTTGGAGTCTTGAATAAACAAAGGAATGCAGATTTTTTAATTTTAATTTTTTTTTTTTTTTATTGCGAAGCGTCCACTTTCGGGATTGGTTGATGAATAGATTTATTATTCGATCGGAGCCGGAAATTACCGGGCAAAAAAAAACAAAAAACAAAGTGCGGTTTTATCAGTGTGCTGTGGTGTTCTTACGGTAACTTCGACATGATTGGGTTTCGGGACTGTTGGTCTTCCCTTCCTCGCGGTTTTTCTTTCCTTTGACTCCCATTAGCAAAATCTAAAACTCACTCATCCCTTTGGACATTTGTCAACTTTACTTATTGACAAAAAAGGTGCCGCGAGCTGAAAAAAAACATACACATTTTGGTTTGAATTTATTTTGGTTTGTGTACCCTGTTTATTAAATGTTTAGTGTTTATGTCCTTTTTGTTGTTATCCAATGTTACACAACCAGTTGTTTCTCGGGGTGGGAGGGGAGGGGAGGGGGGCGAATGAAGTGATTGATTTGTCAGACCAAGCTAGATGTCTGCAGATGTCACCCTGAGTTCTTTGACACATGACAGCACTTATTAATATTTCTGATATCGCCGATGTATATTTGAAATGCTAGATGATGAATTGATAATTAGTGGCGGCGCAATGTCCGATTTTCCAAAACTACTGGAAACTAGTAAACAATTCTGCGGGGATTTCTTAAGTAATTAACACTTAATGATAAAACGCCATCGTCTAGCTTTTTTTTTTTTTTCTTTTTCTTTGTTGCTCCAATACTTTCGTACTCCGTCACACCAATAAAACCATTAGAAAAGAGAATCAGAGGCCCCCTGCAGGGTCTCGCGCACACTGCAGTGGCTGAGACGACGTCACACTACGGTATCAAGCCGGAAACCTGACAGCTTTAAAAAGACATGAGCAGCGGTCACCTGTGGGAGTTAAAAA
The DNA here is from genome assembly GCF_029030835.1 of Brachyistius frenatus. NCBI lineage: Eukaryota > Metazoa > Chordata > Actinopteri > Embiotocidae > Brachyistius > Brachyistius frenatus. The sequence continues at coordinate 2,268,898 of NW_027210655.1, forward strand.
AAAAAAAAAAATCCACCCTCCCCCTCTCCCCCCGTTGAACACGACCTTGTCAATCTTTTCCTTATCAGCCTGCATCCAGACAAAGGGTCCGTGGTGCCCACCTGCTGTGGGCATCGACCGCCGCTCGGTGGGAGCGACTCTCGCGAAGCGAGTCTGTCCTTGAATTTGTGAAGATATATCGAGGCCCGGTCCTTCGCACCCGCCCGCTGCGTCCAGACGCGCTTCATGGATATATACGTCGAAAAGTAGTCGCAAAAGCGTGAAAAGAACTTCGGTGCTCGGACGGCTGAAACTCTCACAGAACATTTTTAGTGTTTACTGTAAAAAAAAAAAAGGAAATGCTTGACGCCAGTAAAAGTAAACGGTTTGTTTTGAGTCCTCTGTCATCCACATCCCATACCGCCGACTGTTCGGAGTCCCTCCAATCGTGTGTAATAGGTTATACAATTTACATTAATCCAACAGCTCCCAACCTGTGTTAACAACAGGTTCCTCTGAATATAGTGCTCGGCTGCATAGCGAGCAGAATCCCATTACTTAAATGGATAGGACTAATAATAAAATATTACTTCCAACCTAACTGGATTAACAATGATCTTGTGCTCTTGGGAATTTGTCGAGCTGCCTTTTCTACATAAACACTTTTTTTTTATATACAAAGCTTTTAAGCAAGTTCATTTCACTTCTGCTGCTTTGTGTTCATGGATTGGAGGAGGGATAATAAATACGTGCCGGACAAACAAGCAGTGGAAGAAATAAAAAAAAATAAAAAAAGGCAGGGCTCCTTTTCAATAGTCTGTTTATGTGCTTACTGCTGCAGCGCACTGTATAGCTGAATTAATGCCAAGCGCACACAAGTTAGGTCGGCGGGGGAATGCGAGGCATCGGGAAAATACAGGCAGTTTGTAAGACTCCACGCCACAGAAAATGCAGATGAAAGGAAAGAGAAAGACACTCTGAATCAGCAACCGGGAGTCAATAGCGAGGCGCGATGCGCGAAGGACTCCGGTCTCCGTTACGCCGATCGGTATCTCTGGATCTTCTTCGACGTTCACGTCCTGTGGGTTTGAATCCTTTTATGATTTGATTTTTAGCTGCTGAGCACCGAATGAGTTGGCTTTGAAAAAAAAAAAAAGGTCAAATGAATCTACAAATTAGGTCATCGTTAAGCTCTGAAGCCGGATTCCACCGGAACGTCGGCGCTTTGTGTCCGATCCGTCAGTGAACGTCGTTCACCGACACGTGTACTCAACATGCGTATTATCAACTTGATGAAATCTTCACCGCGACTTGCGTTTCATGACTTTGCTTCCGTGCAGTCCCAGGTCCGACAGGGAGCTCGATCGCCGCCGGGCTCGACGGCGTGATTCAGTGACCGTCGGCACTGCGGCATCGTGATCGTGACCGGCTCGCTGAAAAGTACGCTCCCAGTTTATTTTTGACAGAAGCCGGGCGGAAGATGCGTAAAGCCGAACAGGGCGCGGATCGGCAAAGGCGGGAAGACGATCGGAGGGATTTCGGAGATTGCGGCCAATTTTCAAAATAAAACGAGCCTCCCGGTAGTGCGTCGCACCGCGTCGGCGTTCGTCCCTCCGGTGTCTCAAGTAGGACAAGAAATGTGTTCTCATGCTACAGGCGCTATACAATAGTTATGTGAAATCGTATGTGCAGTAGTTTATGAATTATGAAATGAAACCACAGCCAACTGTATTAACTTTGTCCGTAGGCTACAAAAAGAAAAGTAGGAAGTAACACAAAACAGACTACAAAAGAAACGACACAACCGCGTAGCCTACTTTCTGACGCCGGAAGCATAAAAAAATCAAGGAGAAATTAAGAATTCAACAAAATCCCGCAGACGAAACACTTTACTTCTGGAACGTTCCCTGCGGGGAATGAAGTCGTGCCGTCACCTTTTGAAATGGACCCGAGGCACGCTAGCGCTTGCAGTGCCCAGATAATCCACCAGGGGGCAGATAACAGGTTTTTCAGGAAAGCATTGATCCTTTGGATAATTTAGAAGTATCAAATACGATCCAAATGGCTTTAGTTTATTAGCTATACCTCCACCATAGAGTGTGTCTGCAGTTTGTACATAACACTGAAGTATGTTAATTTAAACCGGTGAAATAAAGGACGCAATTTGTGCTCTTGTCTAAAGTTACCAGCTGGATTCTGAAGTCGCCAATAAGTGGAACCACTAAATTGGACTCCCAAGGCAAACTAGATAAAACCTTAGATTTTGATCTCATAATTAGCAGATGAAATACGGCCGCAGTGACAGAATTACGGTCACATACTTGTATGAGAATAATTACATCGACACCACACGTTCACCGCGTAGTACAGACACGATAAGTGTGATTCGTGCCCGTATAGATATTAATGCGGGTAATTCAGGGATGTTGTAACTCTTCTTCTGGGGCAGATCCTGAGCCTAATTCAATAAAACCTCTAAGAGTCGACTACTTTATAATAATAATACCGACGCTCTCGTTCTCACCCGTCTTTACCCCCTGCACTCGAGCCGCATATCACATTTAATTTGCCTTTTACGCTCGGTTTCATGGCACACGTGAAGTTGCATCAGAACCTCTGTATTAATTACAGCATATAAGCCCACCGAGCTCTCGGTGGTTATATGTCGTGACGGGGCCGAGCGTGTTTTTTGACAGGCAAAAGGCGATTGTATTTGCACTGCAGATTCGTAGCTGGGGGTTCCTGCTGCAGAGATCCATATTTGGCATTCCAGTCACAGCCCTCCAGTTGGCCAACATTTGAGATGGAGCGATAAGCAAGAAGTGCAGTAAATGTGGCTGAAGAGTGACCTCCTCAACACGCATGTTTGAATTTTGCAGGTTATAACCAGTGTGTGTGTGCGTGAGGGGGACGACGACTCTATATAATGGTGCCCAATTGGAGGATCCGAATTTTCAGATAAACTGAAACGGTTGAACTGTTCCTCCACTGTAATTGTATATTGATTTTCATCACGAGTTAAGACAGTTAAAATGATATGGATATTATTAATCAACAGCAGTTTAGACTCCAGTCAGAGCTTCACACCATCAGCTGCCACTGTAGTGTGAGGGAAGGTAGTGATGGGAAAAGACGGCCGTGCTCAAGATGTGCGCCCGCTCATTACGAGGGATTTCAGCTGTCTTGATCAATAACGACTCGCAAAAAAAGTAGAGACAGAAATGACAGTTGCAAATTGTTTGCTAAAAACACAATTAATGATTTTCGCCGGCACTCTCTGTTCCTCTGTGTCGGAGTCGGATATATCGGAGCTGTTCGAGCCGTTTGACTTGCCAGTTGAACTTTTGACACGGGTGTTGACATACATGCCGCTTACAAGAGGAAAACTGGTAATTAAAGTAACTCCAATATGGCATGACCGTGTTGGCATTAACTTACTTGAAAAACAAAATATGCTGCGGTTCAGATTCACCGAGTTTAATTATTATTGGGAAATGATGAATTACATACAGTGATTTGAGAAGCTGAGCAGATTATGCAGCATAAAGTCTCTTTGCTCAGAGGTCAGTTCCTGCTTAGGTGAACCCAAAGCTCAAATACACAAAAGTAGTCAGAACTGATTAAAGCCAAATTCATGGTGTAGTTTTGAACACTGTAATCGAACCATTTGATTAATCTGCTGGAACTTTTTTATCATGCAAATATGATATTGTAATCAGCATTCACTACATGTAAACATTACAATAATGTAAATGAATAAATTGTTGATCAAATAAATCAGTGAAAAAAGTTTGAAAGTCACCAAAATCAATCAAAACAATAAAAGCATAAAGTGCCAAAATGGATACAGTATAAACGCATCGCACATAAAGAGACACACTTTCATTTCGAGATGTAAGTAAAGTCTTGAAATCACTATTACAACATACTACATAATGGATCATTTCAGAGCACTTTCCTTTATGAATATGTTATCGTTCTTGAGTGGAGTCTCCCGTTGGTGACTATATTTATCCGACACATTCACAGAATGTGTTTTTATTTGTTCATTTCATTTTGAGAATAATTCACTTTAATCAGTACTTGTGATCATTTCTCCAATTGCACCCCGTATTTAAAAAACCCACAACTGCCAACAGCCATCCACCCAAATGCATTTCTTTATCTCCGGGAATGTATATATCTGTTTCCAGTCATGTATCATGCGCTACTTATTATATTTCAGAAGAAGATCTCAGTTGAGGCTTTGAGTGACAGTATAGTAGCTTCGGTACAGAATCCTGAATCTTTAATATTAGGAAATATAGGCTAGAAGACGGTTTGAAACATCACTATCACCCATCTCGGCACACAATAAGTCACTCCGCCGCAGCCTATGTTTTCAGTGGTGACATTCTTCCGTGGATCCTTCCAAGTAACCGAAAGATCTAACCCACTATATTTAGGAATGACATTAATTTATGTACCGCAAACAATTATAGATGGCTGACAGTTGATAGCTCGGAAAGCCGTTCAAGGACAGAGAGACAGTTTGAGGGGAATGCAGATGACGAGATGCTGAGCCCCTGGACTATGAAACATATTTAAACAAGGAAGAGGAAAATAAATGAAAGGACGGGGTAAGTTTAAGTCTATCAAAGATTTATCCGGCAGAAAGCACAGGAATGTCTAAAGTAGCTGAAAGGAGAGAACTTAGTGGGAAGACAGGAAGAAAAAAAAAAAAAAAAAAGAGATTTTTTGGGCGAGCTTTGAAGATGGCGGAGACGGTGAAGGCAGCTCAGACAGACCCACCAGTAAGAGGTGCTGGAGCTGCAACAGGGACAAAGTACAACAACCATCAGACGCTACTTTGTGCCTGACGTGTCAATCAATAGTTTCAACAAAGCTGTAGAAAAACAGCCCTCTCCTGTAACTCTCTGAGGGTAGAACGCTTTACAGTGAGGCAAGTTTTCAAAAATAAACACTGAAATATACAACAACTGATGATATTCATGCTGCACATCCTTAAACTTCTGTAAAATGTCTCGGTCGAGTCCATGATTTAGTCTATTAGGCTCTTTAGTGAAACATAATGAAAATGGCAGATGGAATGAGTGGTTAACTTCAATCCTTTCAAAAACAAAAGGCAGATTTTTTCCCTCAGGCACCTGCAGCATTCTCCGTGTTGATGTCACTTTTTTTTTTTCCTCTGGCACATTTCCACTAATTGGGGTTCCCCATTATCGAGATGAGATGTCTGACAGCTCTGCTGTCCCCATGACACCAAGTACATGTTCAGCCACGTGCCTCCGAAGAGTTAACCTTTTCTGTGGGTTCATTTCTCTTTTTTTCCATTTCTATTTTAATAAAGGGACAGACGCTCAGAAGTGGCAGCGTAATATATTATAATATACGTAGTGGTACGAGAAATAATATAATCAGGTAATGCATCATGCTTCCCCTTCACATTAGCACTTTTGTTGTATATTGCGCTCGTACTTTATCAGTTTAAGAGACCAAAAGAATAACTGAGTTTAAAAGTTCATTAACATGCACATGGATATTCATGAAGGACACTTCATTAACCACTTGTGGAAGTTAATGGAGCATCATGTGAGGCAAATTGCTGCGAGCAAAATTATATTTTGTCTGGCAATAATGAAGAAACTCTTTTATAAATGTCTATATATGCATATTAATTCAATTTAGGGGGACATTTTTTTTTCATTTTTTTATTTTTTTTATTTAAACATGTTTTAAATGAAGGATTATCCTCAAAAATAAAATGCAATTGTGGCTAGGCTTGCAATTCTAGCAGTCTATAGACATAAATCGAATTTATTTTAATTCAAAAATATTCAAAACAAGAGAATTTCTAAAGCATTTACATGTACTGGCCTATGAAATTATTGTTATGGCATACACTACAGATTGTACACTACAGATACGCTACAGACACCACTGCTGTGCAAAAACTAGATTTAAGTTTCAATTTGTGTTGGTCATCGTAGATTGTTTGCAATGATTACCAAACTGTACATTCGCCCGGGTAATAGTTACTTTAAAATTGCTTTTAATATTGAAAAATCATAAAAAATAATGTCGGCAGCTCCATAAAATTCACTATAAAAATCATGGCCCCTTTGAACGACTGCTGTATTTTATCTCCGTCTACTGTTTCTTTATTGTTTAATTTACCAAACCAATAACAAGCATCTCTGGTGTTTTGCTTCGGTGCTCCGAGGTATTCCTGCCTGAAACAGGGCCGGCCGGCCGGCCGGCTGGCCGGGTGGGTGTGTGGGTGTGGGTGTGTGGGTGGGTTTGCCCTATAACAAACAAAAGCAGTGAAGCCTGCTGCATAGCGTTGCAATCCTCTGTGATTTCCGTTTTTTGCAAACGCGGTGTCCAGGAATAATATTTGACGCGACGGGACGGTTATAGCGGACGTCGTGAAATCCGGGACGGCGGCGCCGACTTTTTGATAACACAATAAAAAAAAAAAAAAAGTTATGAGTTATGGGACCTTTTGACTCGTAAGAAAACGCACACCGGCAGAAAGGAGCGGTTGGGTATCGGTCACGAAGGGCATGCGGCCGTAACGGCCCGCCGGTGGTCAAGCCGAAGGGTGTACACGCGTTGCATCAGCAGGCGGTTTTATCCCATCTCCGACCAGAGTACGGCGCTCCTCTCTGTACGGACCACAGTCAACCAAAGTCTGCTGTCCAACTGCTTTCATCACATCTTCCATCGGGGGCGTGAAAACTTCATTGACCGATCTGATGTACTATTTATGAGGCTGCGGGATGCCTTTCTAATTGCATTTTTACAGGGACCGTGTTGAACAGTATGCTCCGCAGCGCGCAAACAGAAGATGTCACGGTTCATGAATGTTTGCATGCCGGGATGTGATCTGCGTCTGCTGTGCAGCTTTTTTTTTTTTTTTTTTCGATCTACAAATCACGTCCAGATCCGTTAAACTGACAAAATATCCGATTCTACCAGATCTTCAAAAGACACGTATTGTCGCGAATTTTGACAGCGAGCCGACACAATCTAGCTATAAAGTGCATATATTGTTACACCCCGGAGAGATATGCGCGGGGCTTTGATATCGTAGACCATTTCATGTGCAATTGCATTGGAAACGGTGGGGACTTTAAGCTAACAATGAAATGTCCGCATAACCCGAAAAAAAACAAAAAAGAAGAAAAAAAAAAAAGAAAAAGGGGGAGACATATGTGCGCCTCCCAGGGATGCGGAAGGATTTCTTTTGAGCCAGTTTCCAGCTCACCGGGGCCCAAACTCTTCAGAGGATATAAAGGACTGCAGGACAGTGCCTGGCGCTGCCAGTAAATGATGGAATAATCTGGAAACACAGCAGCCAATACTCTGGTCTGATGAGTATTTACCTACAGGGGGTACGCTCATCCCTTCCGTTTTATCTCAGCTAGCACATATGGTGCCCTGTTGCAGGCGCCTCCAACAGGAACGTCTGTTTTCCAGAGGATGCCTGCAGTTTATTTATTATTATTTTTGTGCACTTGTTGTGTGGCTGTGTGGCGTCAAGACTAAAAAAGACCTCTTGTCAGAATAAAGGTGGTGGTGGTGGCGGTGGTGGTGGTGGAGGGGGGCGGGGAGGGGGAGGTGTGTGTTTCCTTCTTCTTGCTTATCCGGTCAAGGAGTGTCACGCTTGTGATATTTTGCAACGCGCACGTTCCGGCCACAGCGACACGAACAAGGTGTCCCCAATAAAAAAGAACGTTTTGGACGCGCTGCGCCGGCGGCAGCCGTCCCGCCCGTCCTCCCTCCTCTTTCAAGACAACCCCTGTTGAGCCGACGTGAGCCACTCCGCTCCATCCGCTCCATCCGCTCCATTCGCTCCGGCGTGCTTTTACCACCGGCGTCTAACGTGACAGCCGGTCCTCAAGAGGGGGGACATCGATTGCAGTGACCGCTGCGGGAGTAAGTAAGGGGGAGGAGGGGGGGATATTTACGTTGCAATGAGACAGGCGTGCTTCAGACGTAATGTAACGGAAGGCCACGGACAGCGGCGGCGAACGGCGGTCCCGCCAGAGGCTTTGAACCGCCCGCGTCACCGTCTCCAAAGGACATGCCGATTCGCTGCGAATTGGTTTCTCAGCACGACCTCGTCGTCCGCCGCCGCCGGTTTTCGAGCGCGCCCCCCCCCCAATCAATCATATTTGCATAATGAGATCTACAATGTCAGAGACAACTGTTCCAAAGTGCCTTCCCGGAGGCAACCGAGGTGAAGGGCGGACGCGTCAGATTTTCTGGAAAGAGTTCAGCACCTCGTAGAATCGTAACCGCATTAAAGATGACAAATAATACGCCGTGCCCTTTGCTTGTCTCTTTAGGGGACATATTTCAAGACAGCGCATTTGTTGCGAGGAGGTGGTGCCAGATAGATCGACGAGAGATGTTAAATGAATGGAAATCAAAAGAACACGTGTAGAAATTCAAGGTGTCGCCGTTCGATGGCACCCAACAGAAAAGCATTTTGGTCTCGAAACGTGCTTTTGCTGCAAAATGAAAGCGAGCGATGTAACCTCTTGCCAACCGCAGTTCATTTTGAAACAACGCCAAATAAGCTGACATTTTAGCAGATGGAAAGCAGACACGTGTTTTTTTTAATTTTTTTTATTTCAGCTGACCACAAAAAAAAAAAAAAAAAAAAACCTACATTTCCTCCGTATTGCTGTGGCATTTATAATGAATTGGCCTCTCCTCTTCACTATAAAATGCCTCGGGGCTAAAAAAAAAAAAAAAAGGTCACAAGTGAGCTGAGAAAATCACATATGTTTGAGAGCACGCTGAATCGTGCTCCTCACATTCACGCACACGTATTGAGAAGATTAAAACGCAAAATTTAAAAAAAAAAAATCAACTGGATCGTTCCAGATGCAAAAAAAAAATCGTTGCTCTAACGACTCCAGTTTGTCGTCTGCAGTCCCATATTTCTCTTAAGGAGTCAAGTGACGCGCTCCTTCCAGCTCTACTGTTGTTGCTGTTTTTGTTTTTTTTTTGGTCTCATTTCCAGAGTTTTCTTCTTTGTCGCTGCGCGCCGGACGTGCTTTAAAATCATTTCCCATAAAAGGGTCGCCGCTGCGCGGCGGAGCTCAGCAACCACTTAACCGCCGTCTTGTAGCAACGACGTGACGGGGGGGGGGGGGGGGGAGGCGTGCTGTTTGTCCCGGAGGATTTATTTTGAACCGTGCGAACGCGACTAAATTTGCCTCTGAAGTTGCAATTAATCACATGAAATTACTTGGAAGGAGTTGATACTGATAGCCAACACCCCCTTTCGTGATTTAAATATATTCATTTGTTGGTGAAGAGGATTTGTTGGGTAAAATATGGCTCTTTTTTTTTTTTAATGATCAACAGGGTCATTTTTTTCTATATTGTCGGTGACCGAGCGATGAACAAGAGCAGCTTGAGAGCCAAAACACTTGTCTGCAAAGCTTTCCGGTTTTTGTTGTCGTAGAGGTTTTAAAGTTTCTCCACGCTTCTCTAGTCATTGATCAGATCGGTAATAAAGCTGAAAGAAACGCTCACCGCTGACGTGCCAGCGCCAATCGGTGCTTGTTTTCAGTCTGGGTGACGTCACCTTTCAGCTGGCAGGAGGTTTCAAATGCACACGTGAATGGTTGTAAAACTGGATTATAAAATGGTGCCTCGTTTATTCAAATGCGCTTATTCAAATGAGGGGGAGGGGGGAGGGATGCTCTCAGGGGGAGGGGGGGAGGGCACCGCGCAGCACACGTTTTTATTACCGCGGCATGGACACTTAGCCAAAACTGCCCAACAGGTGCTGTTCCCGGGGACTTCGTTATCGCTGGCCCCCTGCGGTCCATGGAAATTGGACATTTTGAGTTGAGGCGACAATTATGACCCAGCAACCAAAATCTTTTCTTTCTTTTTTTTTTTTTTTTATTCTTTCAGTAAAACGACAAGTGCAATATGAAAGTAGAGTTCCCGGGAAAAGTTCCTACGATAGAAAAAGGGCCAAATACCGATCCCATTACAGATAGCAGCAAAACGTTGTATCGTATCCATTTAATTTCATTGGACCCACGACGCTACAGACGAACACCACAGCGCTGAACTACTGTCTCAGTCTGAAAGGAAAAACGGCTGAATTCATCAAGTTTATTATGTATTGATTTCAGGTTTTTTTTTCCCGCACGAGAGGTGAACAGATAAATATCTGCTATTTGGGAAAAAGAAAACTATATTTAGTTGAAATATTACCGATCTGAACGCGTGCCTCGGCTTTGTTGCGGTCCTTGAAAATAGAATGCGGAGGTCGTTTGTAACTGTAAAACTTACAGGAACTTTATTCATATTTTTTTCAGCACCATGCGGCATTTGTCAGCAACACTTATATTTTCCAGACATTTAACAGACTCAACAAGCGCTGAATACGTACCTATAAATACGTCTCTCTCTCTCTCTCTCTCTCTCTCTCCGTCTATTCTCCTCCTGTAATATTTCTCAGCTCTGATGTGTTTTCCGACGTCTGCAGCACAGCGATCAAGTGCTTTCAGAATTAGACTTTTCATTTTTTAATGATGGACGACGACGCCCTGTGAATGAGGTGGCGGATGATTTGCACTGTCAACTGAAAAAGTGGGACTTAGAGACACTGACAGGCTGTCAGCGAACACCAAAACCCTCCGGCTGATAGATTTTATTTATTTTTTATTTTTTTTACTGCCGTTCTCAGGCTCTCTGGCTGTCATGGAGCACCCTGCTATTCTCTGACCTTCTGCTTCTTGGTAGGACTCCACCAAAAAAAGATTTACTCGCTTCGTAGAAGGTCTGGTGGCGTACTGTAATCAAACATTAAATAATTATGCAGGTGGTAATGAATTCCATTTTTATTAGCTTCTACCATACTTGTTCCTTAACCTCTTTGTTCCCGATCAATTTAAAAATGATCGTGAAAAGACGTTTTTTTTCTTGTTTTCTTTCTTCTACTCAATGAGACAATTCTTTGAAGTACTCATCATAAAAACTCCAGTTTTTATTTTTTTTTTTTTTTATTTTTGCCCCAATTTGATCTACAATTTTCTTTGCTTGTTTTATTGATTTTATAAAATCAGGTTTTCTCCAGATTGGAAAAAAAAAATCCAACTATATCTGTAGTGTTGAGAGACTCTTTAACAGCTCTTAGTTAGCCTAACAGTTGTTGACTTGTAAGTGTATGTTGTCAAATTAATTTGTATTTATGACTCTCTTGAAGAGACTCTTGCCTTTAGCTTCTGTCACTGGATGTTTATATGATGATAAATAACCATAAATACATGAGTCAGTGTCGTAAAACGAAGCCAACAACAGCTCCAGGTAAATTCATAATTTAGGGCTTCAGCACTTTACCCAGATTTTGAGAGCACGTCTCTGTGTTGTTGTTATTGTCCTTGAAGCCACGTGCTTCACCACATTCAGTCTGGATATAATAGCAGACACAACATTGACGAGCTGAGCCCTGAAATGCGCTCGCAGTCTGGAGTGGATGTCTTTCATTTAGATTTTGTTTACGTACTGATTTGTTCATTTGTGTCCAGGCTTTATTTCACAGAATGCTTTTCAGATGTTAAACAGTTAAAATGGCAAATGTCCATTTTTCCATGCCAGGCTCATACTCACCGCCAGGAGATCAGTAATTGTGCAGAAACCAAGACCGCAGTGTGTAACGTGATTGGACCAGTATGAATCCTGTTCAGCATATTCTTTTGCTTTGAATTCGTCCTTGCACCACACGGGACTGGATTTGTTTGATATCTTGCTGAGGAGAAGAAAAGAGCTTCGGCAAAACTACGCCAAATGTTTTTATTCCCTCGGCGTGCGGTTTCCCTCTGGAAGCTTAGCAGCAGCTAACAAACAGACGTGACCACAGGTGAACCTTCTCGGGGAAATCATGACACCAGATAAAAGCTGATAGTGATGCGAAACTGCAATGGTAACGACAGGAAGCAAAGAAACTGGTTTAACAATGTTATTAGCGATGCTTCAAACAATTTCAACGTCCTGAAACTCAGATGGAAACCCCACCAGGGTTTTTACTCTGCTATAAAAACAGGAAATCTATTGTTGTTTGTTTGTTTATTTTTGTGCACACCACACCACTTTTATTGATTTTTTTTAAATACGTTTTCTCGTGGCTATTTTTTTTTTTTTAATCCATTACGCAGCCCCTCCAGGAAATTGCAATCACAATAATTCACACGAATTCGAGCAATCTCTGCAATAATTGCAAGAGCTTGCAATTCAGCAAATTCTGCATTTCCGTGAAAAATGTTGTCAACAAAGGTTTTGGTGAAAGGATTACGGTATAAAGAAGTCTTAATAATGTTTTTTTTGTTTTATTAACCAAAATAACTTTTTTTTTTTAATTTTCAACCATTATTGTTATTAAGTAAACAGCATCTGAAGCTCTTATTTTGACAGCAGATGCAGTTTTTGTATATTACACTCACAGACGTTCTGTTTTGTAAAGCTGCATCACTTCTATGACTTTTTTTTGTAACTTTGAGCACCGTGGTTTTCTTAGGTAAATGAATAAATAAAAAAAAGATTTGAACTAAAATATTTCTCTGATGATGAATATGAATATTATCAAAGGAAATTATTTATTCCTTTGTCGGGTAGTGTTTAAAAAAAAAGAAAAAAAGAAGAGATTTCCTTTCCCTCAGCTCCCAATTCACAGCTCGCAATTTTTGAGCCTCAAAATCAAACATTTGTGATCGCAATAAACACAACAAAACTCAGCCAAATCCTGGAGGGTTTTGTTATAGCAAAGTAAAAGCCATATACAATGAGTGATGCTGCCGGGTTACATTTAGTGGTCTACAGAGTTCACTTAGTTAAACTGATTGAAAACCCTCCATCCTCAGTAGGACAATACATTTCAGCAGGTTTTAAACTTACCGGAGAAAATGTATTTTCTGTCCATTTTGCGATCCCAACTGTAACTGAAATACATTATAAATATGTCAAACTTTAATTCTAACTAATTTGTCACATGTCTTGTATCCCAATGCAATGATAACATGCAGGAGAATTGATCATAACTGCACAAAAATGATAAATCGCTTACTGAAATAGGCGCACGCCATCAATCCCATATTGCGTTATTTGATTGTGTGTTTAGCATTAGCCTGTCTGCTTCCTCCTCATTATTTATCTGTCTGCCTGTCCCTGTCCTCCTCCCATACTGATGCTTGAGTATTTATCCGCTTCCTACTTGTATCCTCAGCGGATTGCTTTGTCCTAATTGGAAAGCTGAGTTAATTATCCCCTAGCCTGTACTTGGCACATCATCTAGACCTCCCCAGAGAGACTGTTAGGTTTGGCTCATAACCCTGAGAAGAAAAAAAGAAAAGAAAAGAAATGAAACTTGCACTGGGTGGAAGAAGGGAGCTCTCTGACCTGATTTACCCCCCTTGATTGATTGATATGGATTGAGAATGGAGAAATCAAGAGCGTCCATCATATGTTTCAGCTGTCAGTATTCACAGAGATTTCATACAGCTAATTGGAAAGGCCTGCATTGGATTGCAGTTTTTCCATTTTTCATTTTGCTTTCCTCAGGGCCCCCCCCCCCCCCCAAAAAAGCTCGTCTTCTGTTTATTTGGTGTTACTGAACGTCAGGTCGCAGAGTGCCACCGCATGAGAGGACGTGAACCTCAGTTATTATACTGCAGTAGTTATCTATATTGTGCCGTACATCTAACTCTTCAGGCGTAGATGCTCTTCCATAGGACGACGTTTGGGATGAAAAAAAAATGTCTTAATAACCTCAACATGTTGGGAGTTTTCAATGTTTAAGCAGACTGTAATTAGTGGCTGCATCTTTCTGCATAACCCCTGGGCGAGGAAACATTCGGCTGAGAAGGCTTACTTGGCTCTTCGCAGGCAATTTAGTGACGCTTTCATTTTAGTTCATCACAAAAAGTCAATACATAAAGAGCAAATTAGGTGGCATCCAAATGTCTAGTGACATAATTGCTACCTAATTAGAGCAAGTCAATGCTGACGGTGTTGAAAAACTGAGAAGGAAAAGCATAATGTTTGGTACGGTGCCCGGCTCACTGCTGCTTTGGAAGAAAGTCACAAGGCAACACACTGTATTCAGGCATAATGAACAAATCTACCTTTTTCTACCACTTAGTATTACATTTACTTTGTCTTAGCAAAGTGGTTTGAAGTTGGTTCAGTTCTTGAATGGCATTGAGGTGATTGCCACAACACACCCACTCGCCTTGTGGGCTTTGTAGTTCGGTGCATTTGTAGAACAAAATAACACTTTCAGTGACACGAAAACATGAAGAGCAGAGCATCATTGGATTGATCGTGGCACCGTCCCACATGGGACGAATTGTATTCAATTTTCCGAAAAGACCTGACGTTGTACATTTTATATTGTAGATGACAGATCCCGGGGCAACCCCCTGAAAGGCTCGTGTGAATTGACAAGACTGCATAAAGCATAGCTCGCAGATGCTTTTCTCTACCAAGTCCTCTGCAGTCTGTGTGCCATTAGTCGTCTTCGCTCCTAAATGAATGATATCTAAGAGTCATTCTAAAAAAATGAATGACATCTCAGACTTATTATAATTTAATAGCGTTTCGAGATCCTTTCCTCTTACGATTAAACACAAGTTGAATTCAATTTTTATTATCGCCGCACTCTGAATAAAATATCAAGAGCCAAAGAGGCCGTTTCAAATCTCTCGCTTGAAAGACTATCTTGTTTATAAGTGTCGGCAGCGTATTATTGCTGAAGCTGTTTGTCACAATATGGCCGACATTCTCAGCTAAAACAAATAGCAGCTAAATACCTCTTAGACTGATTTTATTTCATATAATCTATGCAGGAAGAGGTTTCAGTTAAACACAAAGTTGAGCCAAGTTCTACTGGCTCGGTATAAACACGAGGTATAATCATGTTTAACCTGCTGGTTTCTGGTGGCAGCGAAACGTATTGATATTTTAAGTACCTTTAAATGTCACCAAAGAAAAATGTATTGATTAGTAAATATCCCTCACGAAAGGAGACTTCTAATATTAGTCTGGGGCTGCAAATAACAATTAATATCATCATGGATTGATGTGAAACACTCAGTTCCCCAGGGCCCGCGGTGATGGCTGCACGTTGTTTATATTGGCAGACTATTGGTCTAAAATCCAAATCCAATGTTTATTCTTACAGGAGACTAAGGAAAACATATTTGGAAACTGAAATGGATATTTTTTGGGGGGTCATTTTTACTTAGAAATAAATCAATTAACAAAGAAATTAACATAAAAAAAAAATACTTGCAAATGAATTTTGTGCATTGATGACTCAATTTGTAGTTTTAGCTCTAACTTAATTAACATTCCCCGTGGTTAGAAATGTTTTGTGTTTGTCTATCTGGGGCTTCTGATTAAACTCACCAGACCAAACAATAACAACAAAATGAGATAGAAAGAAATACAACAAAGTACAAAATAGCAAAGTGCAAAACCTTTTTTGCCTTTCTAGCCGAAGAGGAAACTTTAACTCCAGTAAAAACACTGAGTTTGAAGAAAATATTGCTATAAAGGAAACATTAAAAAAAAAAAAAAAAAAAAAAAAAAAAAAAAAAAAGGTCGTTGAAGAAAAGATAGTAATTGGATATGTGAGAATGAAAATTAAAAAAAAAACAGTTGGGCAGCAAATACGTTTATTGCCCCTCTAGATTTAAAATCACAGCCTCCGTGGTTTCTTTTCAGGGAAACGCTTTCCCGGCAGTAAGTCGAGGTTTTGACGTTACACACTTCAGATAACTGTGATCAGATGCTCAGCGCCGTTCAAAATGCGTATCGACTATCTGATAGCGTGTTGACTATCTCCCGGGCTCCTATGAAATCACATGCTTCAGCCTAGTTAAGAAGCCTGGAGTGGCCATCTCCTAATAGAGGAGTTCAGTTCAAGGAGCCGCAGAGATGCAGCGGAGGAGATACTTGATAGAGTGTCCGTGTTGGAAAACTGATGAGAAAGACGAGATGCCTCGAATGTGATCAAAATACCAATACCGGCTCAAGTCTCCTGGTCATAGGCAGATTTGTGTGAAAATTGAAAAGCTTGTAAAGCCGCCCGGCCAAGTGAGTGAGGTCTTAAACGAGTGCTGCTTCACATCGGTGGCTCGTGCACACTCGTCACGTTATCATGCATGGCGATGCGGCTGGCTGTGAATACCAAGTCTGATCCACTATAAACCAAAACGCTCACCTAAGAACTGCATTACCGAGGTGAAATGTTCACTGTCCTGACCCAACCAATCCCTCAAATCAATCTGACACACGAGGCAAAGGATTTTCCACCTTGGGGGGGGGGGATGGAACCAACGCTGTGCTGCTTACCTGCCTTCTGTAGAGGACTGGAGTCTATTCGAATAGCTTCTTTACAGCTAAGATCATGTATTTATCAAACTGCCATTTTGCAGATACGTTTTAAAAAAAATTTTTTTTTAGATATTTCATATCTTTCAACCTTGGGTTTTTTTTAATTTATTTTTTTTAAGACAATTGTGATGCAGTAAGGGCTTGATTTCAATCTAAACTTATAAAACGTAACCTCTCTGTTTATGAGTCATCTCTTATGTAAAGTGCATTGTTCTCAACCTCTCAAAATATAATTAAGTCATTTAATATTGTTGTAAAAGCGCACCAATAAATGGTGAAGGTCCCGGTTTGTCAAGCAGTTTTTAAATGATACTGGAAAAGCGCCAAAAGCTGACGCTGCATTCTAATCATTCATTTTTGTACCATCCTATAATCAGCTCATAGAAACATGTCAGTGTCAAAGTTGAAAACTATCGCGACGCAGCGACTGATCATGCTTCCAACTTTTCTAATTTTAGCCCCCCCCAAATAACAATGAAATATATGTATAATGGAGTAAGTCTAGAAATGCAAAACTTTATAGCAGTATTACAATTTTCAAGGCACATTTACAGTTTACGGTTACTTAAAGGTAACCGATCAACTCTTGTATTAACACGTAAAGCCATTAAAAAAAAAAAAATGTTACAGCAGTTTATAAACATCAGATTCATCTCTGAGTTCATCCAGTTTGAGGTTGTATTTGGTTTGTTTTTGTTATATTGTTCCTAAAACATGAATTACTGCAAAATTAGTCACATCAAAAAAAAAAAAAATTCTGTTTAGTAAACTCCACATCCAGTATCTCAAGTTGTTTAAATTTTTACCCCCGGCTATCTTTCCTTGTATCCAGCCTTCACGCCCCGAGCCTCTTTGACAAATTGTGATTAAGTTACATGGATGTAACATAAATTCCAGCGCGGCAACATGACTGCAGTTTATGACAGGATGGACGTGATTGATGGTGCCGGTAGCCGGAGGGCATCTGTACACGGCAGTCGACCTGATTAATAAATACCGTGAGCTGCTTTAAACACGGGAATATTAGCGGAACCTATTTAATCCGTGCGTTTACACGTACCTCTATGAAATTTGCATTTAAAAGTAAGCATGGTGAGGATACTGCAAATGTGCTGGAAATGTTGTCCTCTCTTTTGTGTGAAAATACATTTTTCAAAGTGGCTTTTTGTAAGGTTAACTGCATGCATTACTTCGAGATTATTAGCAACCAAGAAGCTTCAGGAGGCCCCAAATGTTCCTATAATGTATAATGTGTAAGGCAAACATTGATAAACCAGACAATTAATGGAATTATACTTAACATTCTGCCCCAATTTAACAGGTTGGCCACAAATCCTGAGCGCCTTTCTTCCGACATAATTTGGTTTTGAACCCTGGCTAACATTCCTTGATTAGATTTCTTTGTTGATTCTGCTGGAGCCGTGAAGGTCAGACTATTACTTGACTCGCGGAGACTGACCTTCAGAGGAACTCTGGCACAGACAGTTGTCTCATTTGACTGGGAGCATTTTCAGGGATTGATATTTCAGGATAGTGGGCATGTGATTTTGTTAAAAAAAAACAACATTGTTTGGAAACATGTAAGCGCATATTAAATGGCCACTGCGACGTCTACCTCTTTTTAATCTGTGAAAATATTAGCTTAACGTGCTGTGTGGCTCCAAATGGAGCTCTACAGTGTGCTGGAAAACAACTTTGATAATCTTATTAAAGTTATTTCGAAATTGGGGTTGTGATTTTTTTCATTTTAAACTTTAATAGAAAAATGTTGTTATATAATAGAGGTGTGGAGGAAAGACACACAGTCCTCATAATGCAGCTCAATACCAAGTTGCATAATGAGGACTGTAGAATCCAGTGTTTTTGGAACTTTACACATACTGGGGACTAAAAACTCTGCTGCTTCAAGTTTAACTGTAATCAAATAGTCTCTCAACTTCATGAAAATGCCCTTTTAAAGCAAGACAATGTTAAATCAGGTGGAACAGCAGCTACTGTAGCCAACAAGTGGCCATTACAGAATAGTGGGACTGAGTTGTATGGTTCTTTTTTTGTTCCACTTTGGTAATGAAGCCGGTTGAATAGTTGCGACACGGTAGCGTAATAGTGGCACAACCGGAGAGGACTGAGCCAACTCGAGACTCAGGAATGTCTGAAACACAACTATAAAGTTCACATATGAGCCACCACGCCTGGTCGCAGCAGACTGACCATCTACCGAAGTGTGTTGGGGTGCGTTTATCACCGACGATCTGTTGCGCGAGTCGATTTTTAGGACTCAGTGAAGTGACCTGCGGCAGTCGCATAAAGAGAAGTAAAAAAATAAAATAATAATAATAATTCTTGTGAGGAAGAGGAGGGTTGGTTGAACGGTTCGATGGCAACGGCGGAGAAGATTCGCTCTTCGCTTCCCATTTCAAACCACGAGTCGAGACAAAACGCAGTTACTGTTGCCGTCACGGCAACGGTCGCGTACCTTTAACTACGCGTCACAGTTGCTGCTAAGAAAGTAACGTATCATCATCTGAACCCACGCCATTATCTTTCCCTGACCAAGTGGGTTTTATGCCTGAGCCTAACCGGGGGCCGCCAAATTAGGGAACACTCCTGTGGGTCGTA
Organism: Brachyistius frenatus; assembly: GCF_029030835.1. Classification (NCBI taxonomy): domain Eukaryota; kingdom Metazoa; phylum Chordata; class Actinopteri; family Embiotocidae; genus Brachyistius; species Brachyistius frenatus. Next base: position 2,287,927 of record NW_027210655.1, read on the forward strand.
TTTGAGGGGAAGCAACAAATTACATGCGGGTTGGAGAACTTGAGAAAGACCGTTACTTCTCAAAAGATTCACAGTTTTGCTTTAATGTTCAGCTCATAGGAGTTGTTCTGATGCAGGCAATTTGTATCCCCGTTTTAAACAAACTAAATTCATTTGGAATAATGATTCCAATCATTACAGCATCCATGATAACGAGTTGAAAGTGTCCTTTGAACTAATAATCAGATTCATGCATTTCTCATATCTAACATTTGTTCTCGCGTCCTGACAAATGTAGGACTCTGGGCCATACGTTTTCTCATCAAACAGCAAGCGTGAAAAATTGCTCCGAGCTTCCACTGTCATCCAAGGAAAGTCAGGCACCATTTCAAGGTTAATGACGAATCTCTTTGAGGGATTTTGGGCAACGGGGGTGGAATTTGTGCAATGTCACTCTAGCTGTTATATAAAAAAAATTAAAAAAATACTGCCCAGAGACAACAGACATTAAAAAAAAAAAGAAGAAGAAGAAGAAAAAAAAAAGCCCTTGGGTTCCAGAAACTACAATGAACACACACACGAGCTCAATCTGTTGGTCCACCAGAAGGTTTATTGACCTTCTATGAAAGACTATAGTCACCCTCGGATTTAATTTAGTGGAATGTGACAGGGCTGTGAGCCTTCAGCCTGTCAGTGACATAAAAACATCATTTGCACTTTGCGCTCAGAGTGCGAGCCTCATTTAGTTAATGAATATCTTGTCGGTTGAACCAAAGTGTGCATTTGTTGTATTAAAATAATGGAAATGTGGTCAAACACGAGCATCGTTGCGTCACTGCGATCGCATCACATCCCTTGTTCGGTCATTGAAGGAGTGCGTACCGTAACAAGCAGCAGTCTTATGTTATATAAATCGAAAAACACACGTCCCTCCTTTATTTCCAGACGTGACCATATGACAGCTGTTGAGTAAGGCTGTCAGAGCGTGAATACATGATATTCAGTGCAATGAGTGGGAGGAATCAGCAGTACAGACTCGGAAATGGAATCTTCGAGCGGATCAGGTTACAGGCAGGATTACAGTAGGGTGGCGGGTTGATAAAACACAGTAAGCACAACAGATAAGGAAAGAGATGGAAGCAAAGAGCAGGATGGAAAATAGAAAAGCAGGGACGCTATGACAGCTCAGACAGTCCGATAAAGGGAAAGGCAAAAACTGCCATACTGCACGACAAATGAGCTCACGCAAAGCAGCTCTGTAGACAGGCGGTGGATCACAGGAGGAGTCGGAAGAGAAACCGTCTGAGGGCATCTAATGGACAGGTGTGGCATGACATGGTGTAAAATAATCGGTATAAAACAACAAGCCGAGGCTGTGCGAGTGGCGCTTTAGTGCATTCCCACTGTCAAGTATGGACACATGCAGAATGAGCACTCGGATCGTGGAGTCCCACTGGTCCAGGATGGAACGCTCGACCCTTTTACCAAGCAATCGTAGCTACGCAGCTGTTGTGCGACGTCGCACGAGACTAGCCCGTCTTCGCCAGACTACCACTTACACCTTCAGTTTTCCTTTGCTGGTAAATCCGGAAAACCCATGTTCACATTGACATCCGCGGCACCGCTCTGAAAGGCGTACCCGTTCAGCGACCAGCGGGGTCGGCTGAGTGATGAAATTGATGGCAGGCCTCTTCCTTCAAAAAGTAGCTGCAGCGGTGGTAAAGTGTTGGTGCATTTGGCGGTCAATGCCGATTGGTTAAAGGCTTCTCCAACAGATTCAGAATGAACCCCTGCGGCCATTAGGGTGCAAGGACTCTAAATAATTCCCTATGGAGGCGTCCAGACGTATATATTGACACGGTAAATTTCGGTCTGGTTCCACCAGGCTTTGACTCTACTGCTATAGAATCTAATCCATCAGTACGTTTATTGTGTGCATGAAACAGAAAGCATGAAAACACAAAACAGAGCTGGCAGATATGTTGGTAGGTGATTCATTCATACGAAATTCATACGCGACACAATAAGTGTGCTAACATGTAAGTGTACCAACGGAAGTGTACGATTTGAGACAGAGCTTGAGGATACAATACACTGAAACAGACTCGGGAATCAGAGACCGAGGCAACACGTAAGTTATCAGTATCTAACCTCAACCTGCCATTTTAATGCATCAATAATTTTAATTAATATTTTCATTTCAGTTGAATTTTACTCATTTCATTCAATTTCACAGTCTAATCTGACTTTTCATGGTCATGTTGGCAGCCCTTCTGTCAAGCTTCATAATGTCATAGTACAGTGAATAACATCAAATTAAGCCTTCTACTAAACCGTAGTATATTAAATGGTTTGGATTTCATATTGCGCAGAACCCTCTAACCTGCCTGAGGCACAACTTTCAAAATGACTGCTACTGCTAATAAATGCATAAATGAATGAATAAACAGCTTAATGGTCAAAGCTGTGCTCTGTCGTCAGCTACAACAATGTTTAAACAGCATGATTACCACAGACTGAATATAAAACTGGACGAAACTTCTGGTGAAGCGCCTTAAGCTGCAATGCCGCTGAGTGCCACTCGAGGTTGGCTCCAAAAAGCCTCCGGCTCCATAGACTCACATTCAACTTCTCCATGAGATTCGAAGTCAATAAATTTTTTTCCACGAGTTATTTTGTGTTTTGCTCGCTAAAAGTCACTCCGTCTTCTTAGTTTTGTGGCAGTCCATCTGAAAATAAACCCGTCGTTAATTTGAAAATAAACGTTCAAAAGCCGTGTTTTTGGGGGCGTGTCTGTTTGATTGACAGGCTATCGGCGGGCGGGATGTAGTATCATCGGGTTTCCAATCAGATCGAGTCAGATCCGCCGCTTACTCCCCCTGAGCTCGTCCAAATATGGTCATTTCTGGCTCCAAACTGTGTCAAACTAGTAAGATGTCGGCGAGCCAACAGACAAACTCGTGGCTTCATGACGGCTGTTCACAAACTCAATGGATGATGTCACTGTTGGTTGCTGTTTGATGATTACAGAAAAAAAAAAAAAAATTACAAATGGACAAAACCTAATTTAGCTGACACACAACCCAACCAATGACGGTGCTCCGGTTACTCTGCAGATTGTCCATCCATCGCTGGTTTACCCTCTTTCGGCGTCCTCCTGGTCTCTCGTCAGCTATAGTGTGTTTTTAATTTAATTTTGAGTTGTTGATGGATGTACTTTAAGGCTGTTTTGGAAGAGGTCTGATTTTAGAGGAAGAAAAGCGCCGGTTTAGTCTGGGCAACGGGTTCAAGAAATGTAATGTAATGTGGACGTCTTATTTAGTTTTTACTTTGATAAATTAATATCTTTGAGATTTGTAGTGTTGGTGAACAAAACGTTTGAAGATATAAACTTCAGCATTGCTTTTGCAAAAATTGGCACATTTCATCCTTTTTACAGACGTGGCAGATTAATCAAAGTAATTGTTAGTTTAGTTGCTAAACAGGTGGCATTAAGTTGGTGGTGTTTCATTTGCTCTCTTGTACACTGTTAATAATAATTTAAAAAAATGGACCAATGATTGACAGCGGCACACTGACACCTGAAAAGATAGAAATAATGAGGCAATAGCCAGCTGAATTATCATTTAAAGGTAGAAGTTGGTCAATAGTGTGTGTGTGTGTGTGTGTGTGTGTGTATGTCCGCGCGTGTGTTTATGGGGGTAAAGCCAACAGTCTTATCTTATGAGTGTTTTTTGATGGAAGTGGACAGATACATAACTCAGTGCCTCTCTTCATGAGTTCCCCATGATGTCTCATCTCAGGGTGAAAGCCTCCGTTTTAAATCAGCTTTGTGAACAGGCGTGCGCTGCGTCTCTCCACCCCCCCCCCCCTCATGTAGCCATCTGCTCCCCGACGATACAGTAGACGGTCGGAAACCACCCAAAGGCCAGTGGCTCAAACGGAAAGCGAAGGGCATCAGCAGCGTGCACGCAGGCACAGAGCTGGAAAATCAATACACACTGCATCGCAGATATGCCGTGGAATCTTCTTTGCCACACCGCAGGTGATGCTTTCATGGATAACCCGCTGCTTTTCTGGAATAACTCCAGTGTCACGCAGAGTTATTGACCACTGAGGGCTGTCTGCAAATACTTCGTGTAATTCGTATTTCACCCCCAAACACTTTCCACGCACGCCGCGTATTTTTTTTTTTTAACGGTGTCACGGCTCGAGACAAAAAAAATCGGTCCGATGGCGAGTTCGCCTCTTTGGTCCGGCTCGCAATATTGGATAGGTAACATTTATGTTCCCCAGAGGTTGCATCCTAATGACTTGGCTGATTTACAGCCATTAGCAGGTCGGAATTTCACTTATCCTGCAAAATAACTCCACATCTCCATATTGGACATTAATGGTTTCCAGTCAATGGGCGCTATTGATTTTGCTGATTCCCTGACTTTTCATCCAGCGCTACGATGAGGTGTACATTTGTAACTTTTGCGTGATGTATCTTGACAACTACTGAAGGGATTTCTGTGACATTTGGTGCAGACACTCATTTCGCCCTCAGGAGGAATTGTAGTATCCCTCAACTTTTCATCAAGCGGCAAAAGGTCAAAATTGTATTTTTTCCAGCTAATGAAAAAAAAAAAAAAAATCCACAAAATCAGCAGTGCTTTGTTTGGTTCTATTTACCATGCTAGAATCCTGCATGGTAAAGATGATATCCACTAATTGCTACCTGCAAGTTGTGTTTACACTGTCATTACAATTGTTTGTGATGTGGAGTCCGCAGCTGTCCGTCTTCTTGTTGGCCTGTCAATCACCTGCGAAGCAATTTGAACTGCACTAACCTGTATAAAAGGTGCTGTATAGATAAAGTTTGATTGATTGATCAACGTGAGCATGTTAACACTGTCGCTGTGGCCATGTTGGTTTTCTGATGTTGTCGTTTACTTCGAATCATCGCTGTGCAGAGCAGCCCCACCGAGCTGTTAGCATGTTAGTCTTGTTTCAACATTTTGTTGTTCTGTTTTTTGTTTGTCTGTCTTCCAAATGACTTTGCAGTGTCAAACACAGCTTGAAATTTGGGCCTTTAACAACAACAACAAAAAAAAGCCAGATTTTTCATTTGGCCTGGTGATACGCTTTGGACAAATAAACACCTTCATGTGCAGCACAATGCAGTTTAACAGCTCCACAAACTGCAGCTTTCAAAATGACCATAAACATGATTCACTGCCTCTTCAAAGCAGTTGGCAAAACTATTTTACAACAGGGTCTATTAGTCCTTGCTCCATGGCTTTCAATCATATCACACAATCATCCTCAGTAAATTAGGTTTGTCCACTCATCATGGAACAGTAGATTTTTTTTTTTTAAATGTTCTGTGTGTTCATGGCCTTTTTTTCTCGTCAGTGTCGGCTCAGAAGTTGAGACTGAGGTCATGAACAAACTTTCAATGTGAACGCTTCACAACATTTTCCGTAAAACCGAACATTATAAGGTTCGAGACAGGAGGGAGGATCGATTGCAGGGCTGTTACAGTAGCCTTAGATGGATGTCCCTAATAAACTGGCAACTGAACTTATTTCTTCTCAGCCGCCATGTCTTTCTGTGGATGTCACTTATAAGCAGAGCGTCACTCAGGCGAACCGAGGGACTCCAAAATAAAGCCAATTAGGGCTTTATGTTTACTGCAGTAGATTATCTTACTTGGGCAACTTTAAAGTCTTGGAGGTTGTTTTTTCTATCTGAGAGAATGACTGACAGGAAACGGCTTCTTCTAAGAGGAGGAAAATGAGCCCTGATATCCAGCTACTCTGTGCAGAAGCGAGCAGGATTACAGAAGAGGGCACCAATTTCATTCTCCCAATTTTAAAAGAAGCAAACTGTATTATTCTTTTAACCCTGTCCTGTAATAAGAACGGTAATGAGACCAGTAAAAAAAAAAAAAAGGCTTCCTGTCTATCATGAGTGACTTCTTTTTTTTTTTTTGACCTGTCAGTATTATGCAGATTATAAACAGGAAATGCAACGCAGCAGGTGTGCGGTTCAAAGACGGCTGGTAATCAGCCAAAATAATAGCAGCATGCCCAATTTTTGGCAGGGCCCTCAGTAATTTAAGAAACCAGGCCAGCCTTCATTACCTGTGTCACAAGAACCTGTTCTGTTGATCTGTTGGTTTCCTGTCGGCCTCCTTTTTTTTTTTTTTTTTTTCATCTGTCACTTATTGTCTTTAATGCTTCATTAGTCCGCGAGTCAACCGACAATTTTCGATTTCTCAGCAAATGACACGACTTTTAGCTTTTCTTGTTTGGTGTGTTTTCAACTGCTCGTCTGCTGAACCAAGACATTTGGACAAGTTCACCTTGGACAACTTGGGAAATTGCGGTGGCCCTTTTCAACGCGTAGACCGGCGTGTCTATTTCAACGCAAAACGTGAAATAGCTACGCCTCGGCCTAGCTCGGCGTGACAGTAACACGTTTGCCTGCAGTGAATGCAAATCAAAACCGTGTGAAGCCATGGGATTTACAGGAAAATTAAATTTAGAGCTAAAGCATGTGGTTGGGGTTACTAAATAAGCAGAAAACAAAATATAACAACGCAACAAAAACCTCCTGGATTTGGACCTCATCGTTCCACATGGCGGTCTGTGACTAATGCCAGCAAGCCACCCCTCCAACCACGAAAATATCTTGTATTGCCTCTGTTGTGGGACCTTGGTCACATGACATTTATGTGTGTGTAACTTTGAAGCTGACAAAACGTGTAACTGTCACGCCAAGACAGGCCAGAGCATTGCTATTCCACATTTTGCTGTGGTGAACCGGCCTTTCTATTTTACGCCGTGATACTAGGTTCCCCCTTTTTCAGGATTTTTACACTCCCTGGACCCAATGCCTTATCGATTCAATTTAAATTCAATTTGTAGGTTAACTGATAATAATCATGAGTCACAATCCTATTGCATTACTTGTATTATTAGTGATAGACCGCATACTGTAAGCTGTTTTGTGATTAATAAGAAACAAATTCTCCAACCTGCATGACCTTTTGATTTTCCTAAATCAACGCCCCGCTTAGAAAACCTCTCGGTCAGGATCAGGGAAGGATAACGTTTGGGTTTTGAAATGACGATTCGAACTGCGTTGAACGTTAAAATGACCGCGCCCCTGAAGTTATGCTGCCTGTTGTCATCGTGGCAACGGTAAACCGCGTTTAAAAAAAAAGAAAAAAAAACAAAAGCGGTCCCGATTCATGTTTGGAAACAGGAAGTGAACGCCATCCTGCAGCAAAGTCCACCGTCACAATCGAACCACACGCTCCTCCTCCTCGCAAGCAATACTCGCGCCATACGGACGTCCTCTGAACAGCTTCACTTCTCCGGGACACCAGGGCCGCCGTTATTTATACCACCACCAGACGTAGCTTAACTTTAATTGATAGCTGCGGGTGGTAACGAGCTGCTTGCACAAAAGACCTATGGGGTCAGTTTTTGGGTGGAGGACAGCGTCATAAAACGAGTCTGCCACTCTTCTGGGTTTTTTTTTTGTTTTTTTTTTTGCCTGTTGACATTCAGGTGGAGTTTGCGGGCCTCTGTATTTACCGGTACGCTCTTGTCAGTCTTAATGTTTCCTTACTTGCCGCGATGCCACACATGTGAGCCAAGTCGGGGCAGGACTGTACCTGGGATCTCACTTGAGATAGCGTTCCCAGACTTACATGCTTCTCTGAGTGTCTCCCTGTCACCTGTAGTTTTCTTTATCCAGATGGATAAAAGCACACTCCCTCCGGCCACTTCTCGCCTTTGCCTCTCTTGCTTTTTACACCTCGCAGCAGCAGTCTCTTTCAGTAGGGGAATCGCTAACAGGATGCGTTAAGGTTGTAAAACTATAGCAATGAATTATTTTGTGGCTTGTGATAAGGTATATTTGCCTTTTTTTTTTTTCTTCTTCTCTCTCTCGTGTTATCCTGCATTGGAAATGAAGAGGGAGTCACCTTCGTGTATTTTCAGGTTGTTGTTTTTTTGGGGGCTAAATCTTTTCTGTTTTAAGCGGGAGCGGTATTTGTTGTGTGTTTGCTTCTCTGAATATTCTTGTTGTTCGCTATCTGTAAACATGAAGTCCATTGTTGGATGGCGTGTCAGTGTAGTAACAACAGGTTTTTGCCTATTTTTGGGTGGGGACATTAATGTCCTACCGCTGATGAGTCCTAACCTTTCAAAAATCGGAGTCACCCACGCTGAGCACCTTTCTACCCCAAATGTTTTGTCATCTCAATATCAAATCTTTTGAATCTAAAAAAAAGAAACATCTTTTCCCAAATTCAAGCACTGCGATGCACACAGCTGACAGTCATATAACTGGCAATAATCTAGGTCTCGCTTGTCTTTACTTTGAGGGCAGTTTACAGTTGGTCTGCTGCTGCTTGGCAGCCAGTTGAAGGACACAGTGGATGTTTATTTTATTGTCTTATTTAAATGAACTCCTAAGTAGCAGGAAAGGCCTAATCCTGGCCGTGAGCATGAGATTAAAACGGCAGGTTAACTAGTCGGCGTGAAACCAATAATTACACGGTGGGTATTTAACTCTATTTACAGTTTTTTAAATTCTTAAAAATATAAACATCTAAAGATAAACATTTGAAGTTGTGACCCTGGGAGAGGAGACAACTTTGACAAAATGTGGCTATTTTTTTTTTTTTTTAATTTTTTTCCCCCAAGGCTGCATTGCAGTCAGTCAATTGAATTTGCACGGTTGTCGTGGTGATGTCTCGGTCAATAAAAGGGGAACTTCGGTCACGTCCTGACGACTGAAATTTGACCATCTCCATGGCAACGGACCAAATTCGGTTTCTTACTTTGTCAATTTTTTTAATCCGAAATATGTTTGGATTAAGAGATATACCTCGATATTGCATTATTTAAACGTGGTGAACAGTTCTAGAACAATAGCTAAACACAAACACAGCTAGTTTACCAATCACTGATGAATACATATTTAAATAAACCATAGATAATTTTAAATAAAGTCAAGTATATCAAACATTTAGATGTTTGAAACATTTTAAAGGGATTATATTAATACCCCAAAAAATTGTTTTCATCATCTATTGAAGAATGCTTAAGTCACCATAAGCACTATTTACCAGAGGTGTTTGTGTGCGGAGGGCAATCAAGCAGTTCAGTTATTAATATTAATAGAAGATTAAAAATGACACAGACACACCTACTTAAACAGGATGAGATTTTCACCGGGAGGGGAGGGGAGGGGGGGGGGGCTGAGGCAAAATAATAAATAGATTAAATTAATCAACACAGATATCAAATAATGACTTTTTTTTTTAAAGTCTAATGACAAGTTGCTCGTGGTAATTACAAAAAAAAGGGCAGGGAGTGGTTCAACTTTTTCCACTACCATTTAAACCAAAAAAAAAAAAGAAAGAAAGAAGAATCAAGCACCAACCTCTTTAGCGAATGACAAATGATGTAGAAACGTGCAGACAACAGAGCCCCTCTACATGCGGTCGGTCAACAGCGGCGTGGCGGGGGTATCTGCTTGATTAATGTATACATACCGGCCCGTTCAACCTCTCACACGGAGGGACAACGTATTCAATCACGATCGGCATTTTCAACCGGTGCCCGTTTTAGTTATCAGCCGTTGCATTAAGAGTCAGGCCAGTCATTTCTGAGCAGGAATTGCAATATTAATACTTTTTGTGACGCGGAAAAGTTGCCCGACAACGCCGAAGGGCAGTGCATCGTAGCCGCGGCAACATTCGAGATTTATTTTCAGCATGAAAAGAAAAAGAGAAAAAGCCTGCCTTGGGTCTATATGCATACCCCCCTTTTCATCAGCTCCCTGGAGGTTACAAACGCGCAAGACTGCGTGGTGCAGACCTCATTGTAGGCCATTAATATAACAAATGAACACGGCTCCATGCGTGTTGTTTATCATGCGCGTTCCAGTTCGCACAAGAGGCTGCGATCCAGCTGAGCAAACCTTTCCAGCCTTCCCCGGTAGAGTCAAATTATCTTTTCGAGGAGTTTTTTTTTTTTTCTTCTTTTTTTTTTTTTCTTCTTCTTCTTTTTTTGTTTCCAGTAATAAAGAGTAAAGGGCGGCACTTCGCGTTTACAGTAACGCCGGGGCGCTGAGCGCGGCGTCGTGTTAAAGACCCCGTCGCCGGAATTAGCCGCGAAATCCGTCTCCTGACGTATTTAAATATGATTTCATGAAAAATTCAACAGCGGAGATCGCCAGCTGCATTTATCCTATACCAACCGGCCCTGATTAACGTCTTTTTTTTTTTTTTTTTTTTTCAATCGGATGTGGTTTCGGAGCGACGACGTGCAATCCGCCCTCCCCTCGCTCTCCGTGGGAAGATGCACGGCGCATTCTCACAAGTGATTACGACACTGGAAACGGATCGCTCGGTGAGGTGGATTTGCCTGAACGATTGCGACGGAGAAGGAAAATGGTCAAGCTGTGTGTGTGTGTGTGTGTGTGTGTGTGCGTGCGTGTGAAGGTCAAACACAAAGTTGCCCGTGTGAATTATGCATCTGACACACGCGTGGAAATAGTTAATCTGGCGAAGCCGCTGTCACGTACCGAAGGAGGCTCCTCTCAGACGGCCTCATGGGGCCCAATCACTCGGTTCGTGTCTGATTCGGGCGGGCTGCTGCATTGTTTGGATGTCTGGTATTTAATTAATAAAATGGATATGAACACCCGTGCGAGCATTCATTAGCGAAGGGCTCTGTAAAAAAAAAAAAAAAAAAAAAAAAAATCATCAGGTATCGAAAGCGGCAAATCACACCGTGCGACGAGCTGAATCGGCCGCCGAAGCGTGCGGCCGCCCGGCCGGGCGTCGAAAGAGCCGTTTGAGTTGGAGCCTATGTTTTTTTTTTTGGGGGGGGGGTCTGCTTTGCCCCCCCGTCCCCCCGTTCTCCCCCCTCCCGTATAACTTGGTGTCCTTGTGAATCAACAGACATTCGGGGATAGATTAGAAAAAAAAACAACAACATCACAAATAGCTACAAAGTAATATTTTGCCATCGTGACAGGAGGCTGTTGAAAAAGCTGGCGTCTTCCATTAAGTAAAGCTTTGCCTTTCAAAGAGAAGCCGTAGAGAAGAAGCTGAGAACAAGTATGAATCCTGTCCTCCACACGCTCACTTTTCCAAATAAGGTAATGGACGTAGTGCTGCGCAAAAACAACAGCTGATGGGCCGATTATTTTTGTTGTCTTGATCTCAGCCCCCCTCCCCCCGAACGTGTTTGATTGACAGCAGCCGGCAGGCCGCCGGGGTGCCGCTGTTGCGCGCCGGCGGCCGAGAGAGACAAAACAGACACGCTCGCGCCGGAACTGCGAGCCGCGGGCCGACAGCGTGCCATTAGCGGTTTTTTTTTTTTTTGGAGGACTAAGGGCCACACGGGCGACTGGCTGCGACCGAAGTGACATTCGCAGGTGTGTTTACACGCCGTTGAACGCGCCGCAGCCGAGCAGCTAATTAGTCATCGCCCGCCAACCGATGGCGGCGGTGCACTTTCCCGCGGCGGATGTTTTGTCTGGGCGCTCGTTCGACAGGCGCTGCCGTGGGACGGGGTGCGTGTTCGCGTCAATTAGATGCGGTGAAGACTTGAGCAGGAAAGCTAACGTGGCTCTTGTTCAAGCTGGCAGGATGCTGATTGGCTGAGGGTGACCTGCGGTACAATGCCGACGGCAGACTTTTGTTAAAGGCGCGATTCTGATTGGCTGCTGTGAAAGTAGTTTTCCATCTACAAAGCTCGGCAATACGTTGGATGTTATATATATATATATATATATATATACGAGACTAGGTTTTGGATACTGTGATATCATTATATCATATTGTGGCATGAGTGTTGTCTTTTCCTGGTTTTAAAGGCTCCATTTCATGAAAGTGATGATATTTTCTGTTCTGGCCGTTCTATTATATTCACAAAAATGATGATTATTTATCAAAAATCGAATTGTGTAGATATTTCTGTAAAAGCACCAGTCGTCATCCCTACAATATCAATATCCAGGTATTTGGTAAAAACTATTATGTTATTAGATTTAATCCATCTTGCCCCGCTCTATTCAGGGACCCCACTTGTCAGGGAATTTCAGGTAATATCAGGGAATTTAAAAATGATTTCCCAGTCAGGGACAGTCAGGGATTTTTATATTTTTTTTGGGGAGGGCTGTCATGGAATATCAAGAAATTTTGTTTGCATGTTTAAATTTTAGTTGTCATTTTTTGTCCAAATGTAATCTTTCCAAATGTATGCAGCTACAACGTTAGTTCATAATTTAACTCTTATGTTACAGATTTTTTTTGTCAAAAAAGCAAAAATGACACAAAAAAACACCCCACAATATGAACTTAATTTCACATTTTTGTGACTTTTCTCAATGACGTGAGATTATTCACGACTAAATGAGCAACACTACTCCAGAAGATTAAGACCCGTTGGCCGGCAGACTTATTTCTTGGCTGCCGTGGAGCTCGCTGTGGACTCTGTCGTGTGTGGCAACTCTTATCTCATCACAGTCATCTGATCGGTGTTGTTACATCCTTCCAGTGAGCCTGTCTCATGTCCCAAATCCTCCTGCCAATCACCCCTTTAACTTGGATTTACAGTGTGTCGGAGCACACGTTCTGCTACACTTACAGCATGCCGGGCTGGATTATCACAAGACCGCACGCGACGGCCGATTACGGACTTGGACACTTCCCACTCGAGCAACTCTTTTCCTCGTGTCGCTCGATGTTTTCCTCTTATATTCCTGGTAAACATTACCACCAGATGAACCCGACAATGTAATTTTAAATAAGGATTAATCGCGAATGTTGTTTTGTTCTCCGTCTCTCTATTTGCCGCCGTCCGCCGGGGCTCCTTTACAAATTGCAACGCCGGTGAGCCGGCGACGTACTGCTCTCGCTCTCGGGAGGGATGTCGATCGGCTGAGCACAAAAAAAACACAAAAAAGGAAATCGGTTTTTTTTGTTGTTTAGTCCTCTTGGAAAATGACTTCACTTCAAGTTTATTTGTGATGCTTTTAAAAGACACGGTGGAACGTTCCCTATGTAGTGTTCTTAAGATGTGTCCCCCTCCCCCTCCCCAATGCATCATCACTATGTCTATTTTCATTACCAGTGCTGGCAGTGGTTTTTCAAGCTCTTTGAGCAGAGAGCACAGAAAGACATATGCCTCAGTGGCTGTCATTTATTCATGTAGAATGCAGAGCTATTTCCAGCCATTTAAAACACTATTATCTGAGTCGTTTGATGTGAAAAATACGTACAGAATGCATTACGTTTTTTTTTCGCGTACGCGAGTGTTGGGTAAAGGAGTTATTGTTTACACGACATTATGAAAATAGTGTTTGATGACGTGAAATCTATCAAACGAGGAATAATTTTCCAACATTTATTTTTCATCAACGCTAACTTCAAGGAAAGGCCCTACAGAAAGTAAACCAAAACATTCCCCATGAAACAGAAAGAGAGAAATAAAAGCATCAACAATTAAAAGCAGCTTCATAAGAACAACAATAACAAATACCAATAAATCTTTGATGACAAAGGAAAGTAAACTAAAAGTATGAATTCAAGTTTTTTTTTTTAACTGTTACACCTGGTAATTTCAGTTTGAAATATTTACATATTGCTCATGTAGCATTTATTCACTGTGAGTGGCACTATCGCCATAATTCAGTGCAGTGACATCAAATCATATTTAGTATGCTGCTCAACTACGTGGAGGTTTTTCGGCTGGACGGGGGATTACTGTACACAAGCAAGCCTGTAGGCATAAGAGCGTCAAGTCTTGGCAGCGTAAAGACAGAGCGAGTGGGGAAACGCTTTTTTTTTTTAATTTATAAGTCTTACAAACTGGCCATGTGTCAATTAAATAGAGGACATTAATTGAGATGCCAAGCACAACGAATTAGATGAATAAAGGCATTCCAAAGTGTTGTCACGCAACCAACAATAGAAGTATTTAATTCGTGGCCTGTGTTTGTATTTTCAGCCTACTTTATAGGATGGATGTGAAACCTTTTATCGTAGCAAAATATCAAAACGCACAATTTAGAACAAAATATTTATATATATGTAAAATTGAGGGGGCGGATTGACAGAAATGTGCACGAGCTACTCTCACACTGAGCTGAAATGAACACGCAGGAGCAACTAACGCCCAAATAAAACGTAGTTACTGGACGTAACTGCAGTTCTATGAGTACGCTGGTACGAGTACGATCCTCCCAAGACGACGGTCGGTGAGCAGAATGTTAGAAAGTACTTTTTGGGCAGCCAACTTTCCCCTCAACAGAACGTCACTCTAAACTTTGACGTTTTGCCCGTGAAAGATTCAATTCTATTTATTGCAATACTTCAAAATAAACATAGCCATGCCTAAAGTTTTCCACAGTGCATGCAGCAGCCGAGGTGCATTTCGTATTGATGGATTCAACCTGATTTGTTTCTGACTGCAAAGAGAAACATTTGAAAGTCTCTGGAGTAAAAGTCAAATTGATTTTTCTCCACGTACGGTTGAATTTTGGCGTTCCAGCGGGGGTTACTTTTTATTAACGGGTGAATAATAGCTGGCCGTCGGTGTCGCTGGTTACACTGACGAGAGCTTTGTTGTTGTTTAATTGTGAAAAGCTGGTGGGAATGACACATTTATGCTTAATTACTCAACAAATCAACAACAACAACGAATCTGCTTTTGTCTTGCCAATGGGGAATATGCCATCCTGTATTTTTTTTTATCCGTCCATCACAGCCTTTCGCAAAAGCCAGCCCTTATTCTATTCTTCGCACCTATTTCCCAGGATTGAGTTATCAGCGCACAATGCTTCATTTGCACATCAGCCCACTTTGAAGCCCCTTGAAACAAAGATTCTAAATATTTAATCAAAAACCAACCAACAGAAAATGAGGAACCGGAGACTGGCAAAATGAAGCTAACACTTTGTGGCTTATCTTTAATCTTAAAGGTCATGAATGAACTGAGGACCCAAAGCAACCAGAATGAGAGATTTCTCTGACTTTGACGCTCACATAAAGAGACATAAGAGCCAAGAGGGAGGGTTGAGCCTCAGCCCGCTCCCCATGCTCTGCCTTTGTTGGGAAGTGGAGACGCTGCGAGGAGCTTACAGCGCCGAGTCGTGCTGAGAGAAGAATGCAAAATTGGGAGCGACAAACGGGGCATCCTGACCCCGGACGTGGTGCGAGCTTTAGCCATTATCTGTCTCGCTTTATCACGGGCATCGAGCTTGTGATCGTGTGCTCTTCAGTCCCTCAGCAGAATTTATCCAAATGTTAATGTGCTTGGCTGCGTGGCAGCAGCAAAAGAGCCTCAGTGTTGTCACTGGCTCAGCCAATATCTCAAGTGGAAGGCCGAGCCCCAGCTTTTAGTAGGGGAGACGGCTCCTCGGGGAAAGTAACACTATCTGTGCCCACGGTGGATAAAAAAAAAAAACCCGCTCGAGAGATATTTAAATAACACGCGCGTGTTACGCTGATCGGATGCAGCAACAGGCCATGCCCTTGGAATTTGAATCTTCATTTTGAGTCAGCATTAATATTGTATAATGAGCGTGTAGTAATTCAATATTTACAATTTAAAACATTTTGACTTTGTGGTGTCAAGTCAAGTCTGATTTATATTGTCGTCGCTGCGCGTGCAAGGCGCAAACAGAGGGCGACGAGACTGCATTTCACAAGGGACCACAGAGTAGATAACGGGCAAATAAATATATATTCTAAAGGGAAGAGTAAGTAGCTGGAGAAAATACGCAAAGTTCAACACATTATACAGCAAATTCGTCAACACTTAACTTTATGGTGAACGAATTGCCAAGGATCCCTCCGTGATTTCAGCATTACTTCCTGCTTTAATACCTCAGTAAAATCATCAGGAAGTAACACAAGTTCAAAGGTTTTCAATCATTATCTCAGGCATGAACTACATTTAAAGCATTCAATGATTATGAATTATTAAGTATTATCATGATGACTTCTTTGCAAAAAAAAATGTTGGACTACTGAACCAAACTCTGCAGCACCGAACACATCTGAAATCATCGCGAACTAAGTATTAGTCTGAGTTATTATATTTACGTCATCTTCACAATAACCTGAAGGTAAATAGACGGGACACAAAAATTGCCTCACATTTTTCTTCTTTTTTTTTTTTTTTTGTTGCAAAGAATTCATCACGATCGCGCTTCGTAATGAATCAATTAAATCACAATCATCGACGAGGCACTCGCCTTAGTTTAATGCGTTATCTAATGTGTTGTTCATGCATGAGATCATAACTCGTGCTGCTTCCTGATGATTCATGACGTATTAATGCATGAATTCACGATGATTCACACTGTGCGCATCAAACGTTGTACTCACAAACATAAACGAGCAAACTTGACCCTGTGTGTGAGCGCTGGTTCGAGCAGCACGACTTGTGCGACACTTCAGCAACAGCTAAGCAATCGTTGAGGTACTCGTGTGTGTCTGTGTGTGTGTGTGTGTGTGTGTGTGTGTGTGTGTGTGTGTGTGTGTGTGTGTGTGTGTGTGTGTGTGTGTGTGTGTGTGTCAATTGGATAAAAAGTAACAGTGCAGTTTATTGTGTAAAAAGAGGAAGGTCAAAGGTCACGCAGGAGTGGTGTGCTCCCGGCAGCTTCTGTTCGGTGTTTCTTCCACATGTAAACATACAGTTCGGCACATTCAGATACAGTCTAACACAGTTAATGAGAATATTTCGCGTGAACAGCGTTGTTAACATCATGAAATCTTTGTTTATTCAAGAATGCGATTGTTTATCTTTAATATTGATCAATTCTTGTTTTAATTGCTCTATTAGATAAATAAAGAGGCAAACACCTTCAGTCTTTTTATTAGGACTGTACCTTTTGGCCGGGACAAAATGTCGGGACAAGATGTCACAACCACTTCTTCCTCCAGGTGGTGGGACAGCAGTGATGGCTAGTCACTGCCCATCTTGTCCTGGCTTCCAGTTCGACTCCTCCCGCCCCGTTCTAGAGCCAACATGAGCCCCCCCAACCCCCCCCCTCCCCGCCTCCCACCCCCCTCCACCAACATCCCCCCAACCTGAGAGCAGCTGCCCTCCTCTCCCCTCCTGCCATTCCCAGGGCTGTGAGCGTCTTCCACACAGACTGCGCCAGGAAACCTCCATTGGAAACAACCAGGCCTGCCACCCTTTTGTCCCCGCATTGTTGGACCAGGTCCTGGGACATGGCGGCTTTCCTGTCCGAGGCCTCTTATGCCTCGGTCTTCCCACGGGACTGTCACTTCACTCAGGATTAGCCCCTTCACCTCCTCGGACCGTGTGACCGTGTCAGGCCTCGGGGACGTTTGGACGCCCTGTGGAAATATAGTTTCCTTCCCAGGTCCACTCTCATCTCCCACACAATGGTGCCGCCTCTCGGTCTCTTTGGAGGAGGCCTCTCCCCCTCCCTGATGAACTGGCTGGACGGAGCTGGTCTCACGTGGGTCTGATGCTTTTCCCAGCTCTCCTGCTCTAAGATGTCCGCCAGTGCTCTGAGGACAGGAAATCTGTATCTTCCCTGGCTAAGTGCACTCTTGAACTTCACCAGTCGGGTGCTTTGGTTGGTCCCACTTTGTCCAGGCTCCTTTTATTCAAACCCCCGTGGCCCTTGACCTCATCCAGGTGTCGGACCTTGACTTGGATCATGCCGTCTCTACCTCTGGTCTGCTGGAAGTGAGCGGTTCCTGAGTCCCTGTCTCCTCATGCACGGGTTCCTGATGATGTCCTTCAACTTCAGTCTGCTCTCTAATTGTGCCACTGATGCATCATCTCCCCGCTTGTGTCCTGATCTTGTAATGACACCTTCATCAAAGACCTTTTCATGGCCGGAGTCTCAGTACATCATCACAGCCATCTCTTTAACCACTGATTATGGGGGCAGCTATAACGGTCCATACCTAATATATAGCTCCACTGATGTAGTCTAACTGATATGTATTAACTATTTAGTGCACATAATGTATGACAATTGTACAAAGAATATGCCCAAAATAACATCGGAGCTTTTTTTTTTTTGTCTGATCAAAAGTCTAAAATATTAAAATATTCAATTTAAAATTAATATATACTGAGAAAAATAGCAAATCTTCATATTTAAGAAGCTTGAATATTTTATTTTATATTTTATTTATTCCTGATAAATGATATTACTAATCTATCGTCACGGTTATCTTCATGTACCTGTTATTTACTTGTATGATTACTGTTGTTAATTTCTAAACGGTAATAATGATTGTTTTAATAATTGTAATGATTCTAATTAGTGGTCTTATTAGAAAAGCTCTCGCTGCTACTGCCATCAAAACAAACAAATAAACACCTTCCTCTCCCTCCATAAGAAATACAACACAAACCAACTCCTTAGATAGTATTTATTTTGTTCAACAGAAAAATCAGCACTCATCAACATCACAATCAGTGTTTAATTATAACTCTGGTTTTGGTAAACATAGAAATGAGAGATTGGTAAAGAAGCCACGTAAGCTTTAGATACGTGATTGCCTCACTGCTATCCATTTAACGTGACTCATTTTCAACAAGGCCCGGCCACTGATCTATTTTTGGCCCCATTCAAATTGAAAAATGCAGATGAGGCATCATTAAATACTTGTCTGAGATGAAATTGTCTCTCATGCCCAGCGTTCACTTCTTCCTCCATTTGTCCAATTTGAGAGGAAAAATGGGGCTCATCAAGCACATGTCAAATTTAGTACTGTTCGCAGTAGAAGCACATTGTCCGGGTCTCCGAAGTAAGATGACAGTTCAAATCAATACCACAGTGGTAAAAGTCACGACCACTGATTCACAGGCTTCCTGTGTGACAACCGGTATGTGTGTTCATTGTACAGCACGGAGAGCAGGTTAAAGACATTTTTTTTTAAGCGAGAATTCGTTGAAGGCTCTTCTGGTGATGAACTGTTGAAACAAAACTTTCTTTAAATAGTACTAGATTGAGCACCGTGAAGAATAAATACAACTATGTTTGTGATTCAACTGGACCTTTAATAATGGCACTGACTGAAAACCTTTAAAGTGAAACCTTGAACCTTCCATTACTGTTTTGTTTTTTTAAATTTTCCACCTTGGATGCTGCTTACATCCACATTTTACACCCAGCTATTGTAGATAATGTAGAGCCACATTATTCTATATTCAGAATCATTTCTCCTGCCACCATGGTGATTGAAACTCCAACTCTTACGGTCTCTGCTAACCCCCAAAGGAAATACGTGTACGGCTCTTCAGCTGCTAAATGCTCCACTATAACCAACTATTTACTTTGATCTCATATTTGGTGCTAAGACGTACAGTTTGTTTTTTTTAGTTTTTTTTTACGCGCTTATTTGGATAACACTGTAATTTGTTGGAAGTTCATCACTGGCTGTGAACCCTCTTACATTGTTTTTACATTGTCGTTTGCACTTGTTATTATAACAAAATATCACGGGGTGAATAAAATGGGCAAAATTTGATTTAATCATCCACGGCTTCGTCAGAGTATGAGCGTTTGTCTCAAAGCCAGCGGTCTGTTTAACTGACTGTGGAACATGGAGTTCGAGGATGCCAGGAATCTTGCAAAATGTCATGTGCAATGGCGACATTACCATTCATGAATGTTAAACCGAGCTGAAATCACTCGTCTTTTGCATATGCAAACCTTATATCAGCCTTCACGACATGCTCGTGCAACATGCTAACCAAACAGAGGGGTTGTTTCAATGTCAAGATAAATGTTCTCCTGTCATATTGTTTCCTTACGAAGAGTAAAAATAAAAGAAAACCACATCTCTTGGGATTATCCATGAAAACAAGTGCTGCGAACCTGTTTACTAGACATTGTCTGTTGGCTGTTTGTTAAATGCACGGCGACCTCTTTTTTTCTTTTTTTTTTTATCAGAAAGTCTTTCATGTTCCTCTCCTTTTATTTTATTAACTTGTGTTCACAATGGAAGTACAATGGATTAGCTACTGCCAGTCCTTGCTCAGTTAATTCATGTCATTGAAGACGATGGATAAGCTCTGAACAAAGCAGTGACAGCACCGAGTGTGGAAACAGACTTGCTTCGTTCAAATTTGATGATACTTCTGGCTGTTTTTTTTTTTATAGATGAAGAAAAAAATATGTTGGAAGATCTTTTCTAGCGATTTGCAGAGGTTGTTTTATAATTTGGTGTGTGCTCGGTTGAATATGAGGCAAACGTGCATCGTGTGAGACGCTGCAGCCACGATCGTGGTCGCGGGCAGAGCAGCGCCGCACCTGCCGCACTGCTGATGGTATGAGGAAGTCCTGCTCTCACTGGGGGGGGCAAAGCTCGCAGGCTGGATGCTGACTGCCCTGCGGCATGAAGTGATATTCTTACCTGGAGCACCGAGGAGCTGAGAGTCCATTAAATGGCGGAGGGATGCGGTGAAGGTTCAAATTGGTTGCAAGCGCTGGAGGCAAAAACTCCGCGACCGATATTTGTTTCAGACGTTTTTATGTTATGTGCATATATTGTATATTTAGGGTTATTGAATGTTACCGTTTTTGGTGTTTTTAAGGCGAAGTTGAGGCGGAAATTCTCTTAAAACACAAAGAACCTGCTTTTAGGGGTATACGAGTGTTGAGTTGTAATCCGACTTAAAAGTCCTAGCGAATGCTAACTTGTGACTACAAGAACACTATCTGGAGTTACGGTACAAACAAATGGCGTAAACTAAATGGCAAATGCAAGAAAACTACACAATGTGTGAAGGAAACTCCATTTATTTAGCTAAATACTTGAGGAAATAAGCTTGTAACAGCAGTGTGTCATCAGCAAATCATTGATCAACTTCATAATTCTGCTAAACGGCAAAAAGTCTTGGGAAGGAGGTCAAGGTGGAACTTAAAAGTAATCCTAAAGAAACTTTAAAGGATAGGGTCAGAGTTTTTCAAGTGCACATGGATACTAAAATGTATTTTGCTCACTTCAGTTATTCTACTGTTAAAGTTGTATTACAATTTGGACAATTTGAGTGAACGTGAGGTAGAAAAACATCCAGTCTTTTGTTTTGTTCCAAAATGATTTCAAACATTTATCCAAAGCTAAAACACTCTGTCATCTGAGTTGTTCAAATGAAGTGGATATCTTCCAAAGTTCTGTCTTTTCAGTATAAAATGCACTTGTTCCGTTTCCCTGTACAGCGTTTCCCTGTTGAGCTGCAGCGGAGGAGTTATGCTAAAAAGGCTTCAGCTGTGACAGACATCAACTTGATGAAACTAATTTGGATGGCTGAAAAACTGCCTGCGTAATCCTCCTGATCATCTCCACAGGATCATATCAACAGGTTAAACCTCAGTACCCATTTCATTAATCACTGAGATATGTTCTTGAGAGACGTCGTAACATTAAAAAGAGATCTACGGTAGAAAAAGGCCACAGGATAAATCTCTAGAAAACTAAGCAGTGACATTATACCGTGTGTAGGGTGTTCATACTCTGTGCACTTTACTGCATTTGTAAGAGGTGAGCATTTGAGGGACAGCAGAAAGATTTCATCTTCTTAGTAAATTGAAAGGACATTTGCTTTCCTTGTTCGCCTACTAAGACAACGGTCACCTAACTGTTCACCGAATCCAGAGTCATAGAAGATGCTGCTGAAGGGTCACGTTTGTTGTTAAAAGTTTAGTACAATGTCGCACTTCACTTATTTCTTGAACATTTTTGATAGACACAACTCCTTTTAAACTCTACCTGCATGCCGTCTTTCAAGAAAAAAAAAAAAGAAAAGCAGAATGGCAAGAAAGGTTTCACTGGGGCAGATTCATGTCCGCAGACTCCCCTGGCATTTCTGGGAAAGTGCCCTTTTTAAAGACCATTTTTATGGCATTTCGGCTCTATTATACAGTTCACAGGGAACAGAGACAAAAAGATGGCGACAGCAGGGCGCAGTTCCTCGACAGGATTTAAATTGAAGATTTTATTACCGTTCACGGCCAGAACTGTGGGCAACTGATCTGCCAAGAACGTCAAGAAGGGACCTCTTAATCCAAATTTACCCCGTGCCCTGTTCACAGCTTGTGCACCACACTGCCAAATCCCATGTTTACTCAGACAGTTACATGAATTATTCATCTTGTCTATTATTTTGTAATCCTCTAATGATTTTGTGTTCATGCTATCAACAAACTAACTTTGCCTTAGTGTCAGTTTGAGGCTTTTAACATGGCAACAGTTTTAACCATTTTATTTGATTCTCAAACTTTCTGTTGTGACAGCCGAAACATCAACCTGTGATGTATCCCTTAAAGTACATCTACTGGAGTACTGTAGTCAAATAAAGCTTTGAGGTCACACAGCAGTTGGAGATATAGAGCTCTTTGCCTGGCTTTGTTTACAACCCTTGAATTAGAGTTTGTGTAAATGTGTACACATGGGATTATGGTATAACCTTTAATATACTTTATAAATACCACTGAGATTCTAGTAATACAGATTCAATTCCCCAACAGCATTTTTCTTTTTATAATAATGTCTTTCCTTACGAAAACAATACCAATACTAATAAAACATTTTCTTTTAAAAGTCCATCCAGAAAAAAAAACTAATATAATATAAAATAATAATAAAAGTCAATTTTAACATACGGAGGGAAGGCCATCCTCCGAAATGTAGAAATCACAATGAAGGGTCCAAAAGTTAGACCAACTTATAAATCTATGCAGCGATATACTGCGTCTAAAGTTGTCAAGACGCTGAGATGATTCTCGCATGGAACCAATGTCACCTTCACCAGTTCCAGGCTGAAAAGTGGCTGCATCCATCCTGGCATTTAAGGAAAAACAAGTTTTATTCTTACAATAAAAATTGAATCTCCACTACGGCATCAAAATGAGGCTTAAAAGAAAGACAGTCATCTATTGAAATGCCAAGATATTTAAAAGCGGAAACCAAATCCGTTTGTTCCCCAACGGGCGTCTGAATGTGGCTCCTATGTTGAACGTTTTTCTTATTCCCTGAAACAACATTCATTTGGTTTTTCCTGCGTTAAGAGACAGATGAACCACCCAGATGTGACTGGACTACGTCAAAAAAAAAAAAAAAAAAAAAAAAAACTGCCTGCAGCTGAGACAGAAACTCAGTCGCATTAAAGGACAAGGAGTTCAACACTGCCGCAAAAGTGTCACTGCCCACAACACAAAAAGAAACAGTGAACAGAACGCGGACCCAGTACGGAACCCTTAAGGTCCACTGCAAGAGACATGAGGGCATTTTGAAAGAAAACAATTTGCTTTTGTGATTGAAAAGAAGAATGATGATGAATTGCCGGGAATTGCAAAAACAATATGAGGCAGTTTGACTTGACCAGCTTCGACAATGAAATGCTGTGCACACCTAAACACACAAATAACTCTTTAGAATACGGATTTTCCACTTTAAAGTACCCCGCGGAGTCTTTAGACATTAGTAGGACCGTGGAGTGAGTCTTGTGTTTTGTTTGTATGCCCTGCACATGCGTGCAGGCAACGCGATGCGCATTCCCGGTCTAATGCCCCTTCACAGGCTGAACGGTTGGTTGCGGTTGGCCATCAAGACACGCAGCAATGAGAACTGACCGAGGAAAAGAAGATTAATAGGTCGCTAACACGGATTTAGATGCAGGATTGGAAAACCTTCGAAGAATCACTCCTGTAAATATTTTATGAGGAACACACACACGCTGCATTTAGCTTTGTTTACAAGGCAAAAACGGACTAGTGGTAGATGTTCAAGTGAACATTAGAACATCTCAAGTAATCATATACAATGTGTGGGTTTATACTGTTAAATCTAATCCAGCAAATAAGTGTGACCATAATCTTTCCATTTAGAAATAAATCTGTATAATCCCGTTTCATGCCCAATTAAAGACAGCAAATGATGCCCATATCTTACCTCAATGTTATGCAAATAGCACCAAAACTGTATTTTCATCAGCGCCTCGCTGCAAGATATGACAATTTTTTTTTTTTTTTTTTTTTATGCGATTAATATTCATGAACAACTATTGCAGGAGATTTGAAAAATGAATGATGAACCCATTTCAAAATGTCCCACGCCTGAGGGTAAAGTGGCTTCCCCCAGCCCCAAAAAAGAATCAAGTAGTAGTTTATTTTTCAGATAAGCCTTTTGAGAAAACGTCCACTGCAGTTTACGTCGGTGGAAAAAAAAAAAAGAGACTGAGCCAGCAGAGTATAAACACATAGAGGTGGCTGCTTGTTCAATGCAGAAATGTGCTTTTGAGACAGGGTCAAGATGAAGGAGGATGTAGGACATTAAGCATGTGAACAGATGGCAAAGCTTGAGAGGCCAGGTAGCAGGGAGCATAGCAGCACCGCTTGATTGACGGTTTCACTTAAGCAGCACAATAAATAGGAGCTGAATTGTGCCCATACAACTGGCAAGCTGAAATGCGCCCCGCGTGACCGGCGGATTTGTATTTCAAAGTATACTTCAATTTTTGTTGTTGTTGTTGTTCCTGCTCTACACACAGATTTCTTTCAGTACTATTTCATCAAATGTTGGGGAGTCTCATCCAGGAAGAAAAATTAAAAAAAATTAAAAAAAATCCTACAATATGGATAGTGTAACGGAGAAGGATTCACATAAACAAAAAAACACAACCCTGGGTTTTCATTTAGTCTGAAACAATGTTGTTTGATCCAAATGGCTAATTTTTGATGACATTTAGGTCCGATAAATTGTCTATATTTCATTCTGGATGCCACATAAAAATGCTATTACGTACCTCTGTGATATGCTGCTTGAAGTATGTCCTCAAATGATTTTTGTTTAAAACCGGACTGTTAAAGGATGATCAGCCATGTGTTCTTATTCCTCTGCTCATAAAATAATCGATTTAGAGAAGCCTAATTTTCTTCTGAGCTCGTGTTTTCTGTAAATAGCCCTGCTCCAGTACGCGGCTATTAGCGCCGAGCTCGCAGCACCAGCAGCTATTAGACAAGGCAATGACGGCACCGTCTCATGAAGGAACGTATCAAATATGGTAACCGGATAATTATCTAAGTAGGGCCGGAATGAAATGGCATACTTTTAAAATGGTCTTCCTGACACTCTTGAGCAAGGCCACATCGACCCACATTCATCCTTATCAACCGAGGGTGAAGACCTCCATTAACCTTGGTTCCTTTCAGCCCTTTTTCTGATTGGTGGTGTTTGTGGGCACGATAGATAATTCCCCTTTCAATGCAGCGTAACGTGGCCGCAGTTCATGAAAGGCAATGCAAATGGGCCGCAGATTAGGGTTGAATTTTGCACTTAATATGCTAATTAGCGTAATTATAAAATTTGATATGAAACCCGGGCAGATCAAAGAGAGAATCGTCGCCCCTTCCACGCGACACGTCGACGCTTTCAACGCGTCTTGTTTCGCTGCGAGCTCGTCACTTTCGACGGAATTCCTTTTGCCGTGACGCTCGCGGCAGCGTTCGTTCACAGCCAACGGGGATTCGTATTCAGAGTGACACCGCGTCGCCCGCCGCGACTTCACAGGTTGAGGACGGCTAAAAGCTTGTCGGACCGGTGCGACTGAATCAATGCACTAATGAAACAAAATGTCCCCCCTTGTTAACAACGACGCTTTGATAATGCGGCCCTTTGGCGTTAATATGTTTGAACGCAGCACTCCCTTTTGAGTCCGTAATGTAAAAAGGACATACGGGCGGCTGTGCGTTAAAGGCACTTTAAACGCCCGGGCAGTCTGTCATCACTCTTCCCACCACCTGAAATCTGCTCGATCGCACGACTGGAATGATTAGTAGGAGAGATAGTTCAGCTGGAAGGTTACTTACACTTTGGATATCGGTTTCTCTGTAGCATTTTTCACACCGTGGCCGATTGCAACCAAAATGTGTTTTTTGCCACGTGGAAAACCTGGTAGGAAATTGTGTAATTTTTATTTTTTTCCAGTAGGCAAATATCTGATCGACACTTTCAATGTACTAATCTTGTCGCAGTTCTACTTGTAGCCTTGTTTTAATTGCTTCTTTACACATTTTCCATTCATTATTCATTGAAGCAGTAGTATAATAAAAGCGTTGGAATGCAAATCGTGATCAGTATTATTCCTAATTGGGTATATTAATATCATAAACTGCTAGCTGTTTATTTCAGATGGCTTGTAAATATACCGTATACAGTATTACCTGAAAACGGGTGGTTTCTTACTGCCTGGTTAAATGTGCCTGACTAACTTGCCCAGTTCAAAGATTTGATTGGTTTGTAAGAAACCAACAAGTGTCCTCAGTGAAGCGTCAATACATTCTGCTTCAGCGGTTAATTGAGTGGTCTGTGTCAAATCTGCTGCCGAGGTCGTACAAAAACAACAAAAAAAAGAAGCTGTTTGCAGCTTGTAACCGTGCAGAAAAATCACAGTCCTGCAACTCTTGTGTGGGTTGGTTCTTTGCCTGAGGATGATATGTGGAAAACTAGCAACAACATCAGAGACAAAATACCCAAACAAATAACCACCAGAGACAGTGGTGCTTTCCTGAGCTTATACACTGCACTTTTAATAAGATTTGCAGAAGAGGAGAAATGAAAATGCACAACTTGCATTGGCAGGTAGATTTCTTTGGGGGGGAAGTGGGAGGCATGAGGTTCAAACATCACACAATTATTATCATTATTATTATTATTATTTTAATATAATAGTGAGCTCCAAACCCATCCAGGGTTGTATGCATGTGGGTGTTTCAGACTGTGGCTCAGTCCCAACTCAGTAAAGTGCAATATGTTTGGTGGAACTGGCAGATATGTACTTGTTGTGTGTTTTAAGTCTCCTGACAGTAAATGGGTATCTAAACAGTATATAGAAATACATTTTTCAAAAATATCTCCACAAAGTGAGTTCTCTGGCAAAAAGAGGCATAATGTTGTTTTTAGCCTTGGTCTGTGTCTCAAATGTACGATATAACGCACTACATTTATTGCCTTGTTCTTTGGTTCTTAGAATTTCCACTGTAAAACTAATATATCATATAGTGCCGTTTGCCATTAATGCAAATTTATGGAAATTGTAATTAGAACCACTTTAGCTAACAATTCGGCAGTACAGTGAACTACAAATATTATGGGTGCAGAAATGTAACGAAGGTGTGTTTTTCAAATATATGTAGAAATATGAAATTAGTTTCAGGCTAAGTAGCTGTTTAAATTTAGACACTATTGAGACCTTCTATCCAGCTAATTTCCTAAACGTAGCACTTGGCTTCAGATGAGAGGTGCTCCAATGAAAAAGTATCTCATGGCGTCAAATCTGATTTATTACAACAACAACAACAACAAAAATCCTCTTATCTTTATATGTCCAGCCTACAATTGGTGGGTAACCTCGTCGTGTCAAGCAGTGAAAGTATAGATATTTTTGTTACTTTTTCACACATACATGAATTTGGAGTTATTCTCCCTCCGTACTACAACGTTTTATTGTTTAAAATATATGCTCTTTAATAATCTCTCTTTGATTCTACTCTTTAAACTTAAAAAAAAATAATCCTTGATACGTATATTGCTGCAGCTATACCAGAAAACACACGTCAGTTTCTACCTTCCACGCTGCTCGCGGTTCACAGGATACACCAAACCAAAACGGAGCCGGGGTCTCGTTAGCATTCGGCGTGCAAGTTTGTGAATTTCAAGCTGATCAAAATCTCTTTGTGTGTCGTTCTCATTCTTTTCTACGATGCTCTTAAGTTGTGGGACTGTATTGTGAGACGAGACTCCCTTCTCTCTGCTGTGTGAGACTTGACTTTGCATTTCATCACGTTTTGTCGCCATCAGGTTAGTGCGAGAACCTGGAGCGTTGTGTCAGGCGCAGGTGCTCCAATACACCGAGCCTAACACGAATGAATTTGACGAAAAAGCTTGATAGGGGAATTTTATTAAAGAGGCCGGTGAGCGGTTGCAAATCTCCGAGGCAAGTCGAATCCGGGGAGCCAACTTCTGGGTTCAGTCAAAGGCAGTAAGTGTCGGTACGCCCCGGAGTGAAACAATAGATTCAAATAGAGTCTCCAAAGTGATAGTCCAGCCGCCAGCGGTTTCTCATCCAGATCGGAGTGCTGCACCAGCAGGGTAGTTAACCAGTAATCAAGTCACATCCGTCATCCAATTCCAAATTCTCCACCTCACACTCCCCCCTCTCTACCCCCGCCCCCCCCCCACACCTTTCCCCACCTCCCTCCCTCCCCCTCTGCCCGGCTTAACTCGTCCTCCTGTGTTTTCGCTGAGTGACACTTGGAAGTTGGGAAGAGGCTTCACTGATTGCCCTTGATGTGAATCAGATGCATATGCCTGCTTGTTGCCAGCTCCCAGCTCCTCAGCCATTGGTCAGACGAAAAGAAAGGAGACACAGAGCAGCAACACTAGAAAGAGAGAGAGAGAGAGAGAGAGAGAGAGCTATTCTTTTCGATAAGTGCCAATTTTCTGTTACAAATGTTTACGTTGTGTAGATTATACCCGTGTTACAAAGTCTATAAGTGAAAACATCCTGCTGTGTATTTTTAGACCAAACAAACAGTATATTTGTCAAGAAAAACTTGCGAAGGTGCTACATCACACAACAAATATCACTTACTCAGAACGCGAGTTAACTGTTAAATCTACTTGCTGCACTGTAAACAAAACAAGACGCAGTTTTGAAGTGATAATTGGGAAAAGTAGAAACGAACACAGCTCAGTCAGTCACAGTCTGGTGGGGGATGTTTGAGCTACACGACGTTACTTTTGATCACCGTCTGCTTTGGTGCATGTTTTACCCGACAGGATGTGTGCATCATGTTGAATCGTGTTCTAAAGAGGTGCTTTGAGGTCGTCCTGTGGCTGAAATCCTCCATTAAGCACTTACCATCGCTCTTTTATTTGCTGAAAGTGTTTTAACTTGTCAAATCTTCCCCCCTGAAATGCATATAAATGTGGTTAGATGGGGGGGGTTTGTGGATTTTGGCGTTGTGTCGCTCCCCCTGACAAATGAAGTCAGGAGCATTCAGGATTTTTTTTTTTTTTTTTTTGAGTTAATGTCCCGAGGATGTTGCCTCTGGTGTAAATCAACTTGTCTCTTGTAGCATTCTCACAAATAAACACAGGAAACAAAGCTGGATTAGAGGTTGTCATAAAATGTCTCTGAGGGAAAAGGTGATGCTCTCCCACACACAGAGGGAGCGCTTTAGCGTTCGCAATAGCAGCAAGCATTGATGTCTGGCGGAGTGTGCCTTTCAGAGTAAACAAAAAAAAAAGTCCAAGCTCAACCCAGCTTGATTATAGCACAACAATTACTGAAGCTGGAATCGCAGTGTTGCACAGCTTTGAAAAACAAGGAAGGGCGGAATTGCATTAGATACACTTAAATCCCAGATTTAATTGAAGCTGGCAACCGTAAGAGGTTCCTTGGATGCTTTTAAAGCCGTAATTTGTGTGATATAGGTCCCCAGATGAGAGATTCTGCCATAGGAAGACTGAATGAGTCACGTCAACATCATACATCAAGCCGCAGAAACGGAACATCAGCAACTCTGTAATGCCAGATATATGTATTATGTGAAATACTGGAGGAGAAAAGTATATAAAAACAAACAGTATGAATATGTAATTAGCCAGAAAACAAGGGTTTGGCTTTGACCCGGTTAAATTTAAAACGAATGCAGCTTCAGGAGGCATGTGCCTGGTTTGACTGAGTGGGTTTCATGTCACTGTGGACATGATTTGGATTGTACATAACTATGGAGGGAGCAGAGTAGATTGTCTGATGAGCTCAACCCAAGCAGAAAATGGAAAAATACTCTCAGGATTTAAATTTCACTTTACGTATGGCTGAAGGTAAAACTGAGCAGGAGGGAGGGATGCAAAATATTCTTTAGGTCAACTTTAAATTCAGTGGAGGACAGTCAAGAATATACACAATGAAAGTTTCATACTCCATATGTCCGTTTTTGTACAGTTATTATTATATTTTTATTGTAGGTGTCAAATTTCTGTGGAGTATTATGTCTCATTTGTGGGTTTTTTGTGACAGCAGCATTTCATTTTGGTGTAAAGTACCTCATATCTACAACCAGTATTGTTTCTAAGTACATGCAGAGAGTGATAGAGTGTTAAACGTCGAGGGAAAGTAATTGGCATCTACTTATGCATGAAAATGCCTGCGAGTAATCATTGAATTATTCATCTAATATGCTAAGTATTTCTATTTCAATGTCTTAAACCTCCCTTGGTGGAAAATTACATAACTTAAGTAATGAGCAAATTAGAAGGGCTCACTTTTCAAGGATGAGAAAATGGAGGGATCTTATATCATTTATATATCACAATTTGCAGCAACTTTAATATCAACACCTCAAACACAGCCTAAAAAGAATAATATTTTTTTTTTTTTTTAAAGTCCGTCTATGTGTTTGGTGGACAGTTTAAATGATTCATCACATCTCAGGATTCTCTCAAGTGGTCTTTATATCCACATGCAAATAGAGGGCAGTAAACTTGGCACCCTATAATAAAAAATAAAAAACAAGGTCCAAAGTTATAGCTTGAACCATCTTCAAAATAGAAGAGGGCTTTAAATGTGAAACATGGGCTTTTATTTTGAAATGGATACAGGAAGTTGTGAAATACAGCTGACCAAATGGTCTCAGCTTTAACCAGATATGTACCATTCTTATTTTAGCTATTGCTACATAACACTTCATAGATTCATTTGTTCAGTAAAATGTAAAAAAAAAAAAAAAAAAAAAAAAAAGTTCTCTTTTTGACACCTGTTATTATATCCTCAACAAAAGCCCAAAATGAGATGTTAAAAGTCTTAAAAGTTAATATACACTGTCTTATCCAGTCCTATCTTTTATTCCCCGTCAAGGCCACCGATTTTTATTATCAAAGGTTTTTGTGTGTGACTTTTGCAAAAACTGGCAGAACCTTGTGCGAAAGTCATACGTGCACCTTGAATTCAGTTTTTGTTATTATTGGTTCATTCATCCATTCATTGAGATGATTAATAATGGTATTATCAGGAATTACTGTCGTAAATTGGGAAGTACTGATAAAATAGGTGATACGTGTCATTAAATGTATCCACATAGTGAATAAACTCCGACCTTAGTTGTCTCCACAGATTTTCACTGACACTGTTCAAACGTTTGCCACTAAGATGATGATAGAAATAAAAATGTAAAATATCATGAAAAGTCTTAAATTGAACTCGGTGAAGCCTGTAGAGTCCCAGAGTTGGGCTGTAAAGAGACAACAGTTCTTAACGACTGTAGTGTCAGTGACATTATGTAAAGAGGGCAAACGCTCGTCTAAAAAGAAAAAAAAAACAGAATTAGTCATAAGAATTACCGTCAGCAACACATGAAAAGAAAAGGAAAAATACATAATTATGTAGCCGAAGCCACAGAATAACAACAGCAAGCTGCATGGGGGATCATTTTAGAGATTTTGGGGACATTTTCGGGTGCTACGAGAAAATAAATAGTTTGATCTTTGATGCTCAACAGGCTGGAATGCCAAACGAAAGAAGGATAATCATCGTGTATTTGCACAGATGATAGATGTCCTGAAACGCCGAGGCGTTCAAGGTCTCTTCGTCGCTTTGACCTTCACTGACGGAGCAAAATTGGCTTCCTCATCACCAATTGTTTCATCACACCCCTTCACTAAGCAATTAAAGGAGATTTAGTGTCAGACACCCTCTGACATATGCAATTAATATTCCCTGCTGTCTGCGTTGTTTATACAACAGTTGGTAAACATGACTGACTTTTGTTGCAGATGTTGGATGGTTGTCATGCTCTGCTAGAGGAATATATTAATTCACTGACAGGCCTTGGGCAGTCTCCCTTATTAAAACTATTTATTTACCCCGTCCTAATGGCATAATTAATCCAGCCTGAAATTGGAAGTACCACACACTCTGCCCGTAATCTGCATGACGGCAAATAAACTCCTTTTATGCTGTTGGTTTCTGTGGCTGCTGCCTTGTAAAATATGAAATATTTAACTTCGATCCTACAATCAGGGACATGGTATATTTGCATGCGTAACACTGCCACTACGCTCTCTGTTGGAATGTATTTTTTATTTTCCAATCTAAGACCTGGAAGCAATAGTCACCCATGAACACTGACTTAATCTTTTATATCCACTTTCATCAGATTTTCATGTAATACGTTCATCACGTGTGACAGTTAGTACAGTAACGATATCTTACAGTTCAGATTCAGCTCTCACCACTCCGAGCTAACGTTCCGCTCGTTACACTGGAAAAGTAAAAACCAAACCAAACGCACTGCTGCAACTTCATCTCAACTCATCCACAAAATTACAAAATATTAGGGTAAGTTCAGTTCATTGTAAACATGGAAACTCATTTAAAAATGATGACTTTGCTTGCTGATAAACAAGGCTTTTGCAAAAAGGGCCGGCTTATCGTAATAAGATTTCTGTCAAAACTGATGGGTAATTACAGCATGGTTTTTTTTTTTTTTTTTTTTTGTAAGTGTGCTGTATTATAAGGCTCTGGTAGATAAACTGACAGACCAGCATGCAGAGTTCAGCACAACACCTGGGTAGAAATGTGGACTGAAGGGCATCATAAGGCATCTTTGGGGACTAAACTTCAAAGGGAAAGCTTGTTAAAGAGACTTTCTTGACCTGAATTGACCTGGTCGTGTTGTGCATTTGGCCTAAATACGCTATATAACGTGTTATTGTGTTTGATTCACATTTTTTAAGTGAGGCAGAAATTTGCCGCTGATAAAAAAAACAGAACAAGGGAAACCCGGTATGACGGCAAAACGTGAAAGGGACACGCTTTGGCCTCTCCGGGCGTGACAGTTTCACGTTTCCCTGTAGTTGATGAAAATGAAACCTACTGCATGCGTACAGCCACGAGATTTACAGAAAAACACAAGGTTGGGGTTAGGAAATCACCGCATGGTTGGGGTTAGGAAATCGCCGCATGGTTGGGGTTTGTCACATTAAACATGGTTGGAGTTGGGAAACAAAGAACAACTCAAGAACAATGTTGTCACCTCCTGGATTCGAACCGCTGCCTCCTGCAAGGCAGTCTCTTGAATAATTCGCTTCATTTGGTAAAGGAATTACAGTACATAATCACTTTAGTTTGGGTGGTTTAAACTCTTTTGAGTGTTACATCTTTCAGTAATAATTCTTAAAAGAAGACAGAGAAGTAAGCGAGACGGCATCTTTCTCAGGTTGGAAGGCAACTTGTTTTTGTTTCCAGGAAACCATGCAGTAATGTAAAAATGACAGGTTGCTGGCTGAGTATTTATTATCGTCATTGAATTATGTGCATAGCTGACATGTGAAATGAGTGATTGATGGAGCGCAGACCCGGCTGTGTGTGGGGGTATTCAAATAACAGGTCTGGAAGTGGAGAGGCCTCCAAAGACACTGAGCCCAGGGGGAATCCTTTAATGTGTCCTTGTCTGAACTACTGACTGTCTCCTGCAAATCTTACAAAAATAGCACAGTGTATATTTGGGGAGGGGCAGACATGAGGTTACTCAACCTGTACAGGCCGAGCTCCTCCATGATTGTTTCCTGCGGCTAATTGCAAAGCAGACAACGCTGGATAATACCCTCAATGTCACTGTATGCAGTTTTACTGGCCTCTACAAATGTGGAGCCATTTTCTTTTAATTTTTTTAAAATTTATTTTTGGGGGATTATTATCAACTCATTTTTTTTCCTGCACAGGCAAAGGAATTATTCCCCAGTTCCACCCACTCTCAGACAAAAATATAACAAAGCACAAGAAAGACAGAGGAAGAAAATAAATAGATAAAGATGAAAACAGATGCAGGTACAGCAACACAACCAGTTTACAACAGGGTACAGCAGACAATATGTCCTTGAGTGTTAAAATAGACGTATGCAGAGAGACGTTACCATCAAGTCTGAGCACCGAGGATACTGGGAATAGACTGAACATTAACGTCATGCCTTCTCACATCGTCATAAAATTCAGTGTTGTGTTTGTTCGTTTTCCTCCGTGCACCTTCAGCTTCAAGCCATTAGTTTTGTTCCTGGATTGTTATTGTTTATCTATTCATGTATTCCAGTTTTCATTTTGAGTAATATACACTGATGAGCAAAACATAATGACCACTCCTGCTTGATATACTGTTGGACGCTCACTGCAGATCTAACTCACTGAGACATGGACCCCGAAGGTTTCCATCTGGCACCAAGACGTTAACAGCTGAGCCTTTAAGTCCTGTAAGGTTCTAGCTGGAGCCGATTTCTAATTCCAACACTTCCCCTAACACCCTGTCTCAAATTCATGATTAGTTCATCCTCAGACCACTGGACGCATCTGGACCAAACAGTTCTAAGAACTTTCCTGAGAGGAGCTACCTCCCAGAGAGTTACACCTAAACCAAAATAGCTTCTAAAGTCTTTTTTAGGTTGGATTCGCACCGCCAGCAGCAACTCTGAAATGACGTCAACAAACTTTTGATATTTTTTTTCTTCACCGAATCCAAGTCACGGCGTATTTCCTCCGATGTGTATAGGCTTATTAAAGCCTGGACTTTGTTGTCGGCCCATCTCTCAGTATTCTGGGCCTCCGTTGGAAACTCTTTCCTCTGCTGTTGTAAATGTCTTCGTTCGTAGCTGTAGTTTACCGGGCTGACTGTTTATATGGCGTTTCGAACATGCTAGTTGCCTGAGCTCCTGCGTTCGACCAATCAATGTCCACTTGCCTCACCTCAGTTGCTATTGTAAAGGGGAAGGTACCTACCCAGGGGTAGAAGCTAAAAAAAAAAAAAAAAAGTAACCCAAAATACAGTCATAGGAACTTAAAAGGTTCAAAGTTCCCTCTGTGTAGACACACAAGAAAAGGGGAACGCCCTCCTCGCGGTTCTTAGAACTGTGAAATAGCAGGTACTTAATACTCCTGACAGCGAGCAACTCACAAGCCTGTTGTTATGCGATAATAAACTTTTGCTCACAGGGGTTTTGGTTTCGTTGGTGTATCCCAGCTGATATAACTGGTGGCTGTCTGTAGCAAAATTGTGTGGGCACAAAAAAAGAACTTGCTGGCACAAATTTTGCTCATGTAACAGCGTGTCATCGCAGTATGTTCCTAGCTTCAGTGTGTGCAGAGAGGCTCCACTTCACATGCAAATTACCGGCGATGTGTTGGTCTGTCGTGGCAAGTGAAAACATAAGAGTAGGTCATAATTTGTCCAGAAAAGCTGCACTCAGCGTCGTATTGCGTCTGTCATTAAAGGTATTTACGGGCCAGCTCTCGTCAACCTCGCTCTTGTCTTGTCAGCTCCCTTTGTGAGCTCGCAATACCTCAACCTCGGCCTCCTTTATTGAACCATTGCGTGGATGTTGACTGCAGCGTTCGGGGGCGTTTCCTTTAGCCTCAGCAGTTCTATTTCCCACTGCAGGGTCAACCTCATATAACTCAGAAACCTGCTAAGACACCAAGGGTAAAGAAATATTTGTCCTCAATAACTGGATCCCATAAACGAGCCCCCCCGCCCCCAGTCTCAGGAGTTTGATGAGTTTTGTGAAGACTGCCAGGGTGTGATTTCAATTTGCAGATGTCTGAGAAGAAAGATTTCATTATCTCATCCCCGTTGCTTTATGGCCGCGTGCCTGGTGGTGCCATTTTCTGATCATAAGCCTTTTCTTGTCGAGCGTTCGGGTCGTCATTATTGTAATTAACGTCACCGCCTTTGGGGGGAGGGGGCGCGAAAAAAGAGCATCTTTGTTTGGGAGGAGCCCTGCGAGAACGTTGAACTCTTGAGGAGGTCATGGTACAATGACGCAGCTGTCACCATTTGTTTGTTGTAATGAGCAATTTAGAGAAGATTGCGTAGAAACTAAATCCAGACTTTATCGAAGAACCTTAAGATACGCATGTTTCTGTGTCAGTGGGCACCAAATTATGGGCCTTCTTCACACCACAGACACCCAAGGGCCTATTCCATTGGGTAATGAATAATATGGCAGACAGGGAGGACTCTCTCACCCTATCTTCCCCCGTTGCTTGAACCTGTAATACATTTCCTGCCAATGCCATATGGTAGCAAGTCATGTGTGGGACTCAGTATGCCGTGTTATTTATTTATTTCCCAGGTGTTGCTTTTCTATTAGTGATTTATGTGTTATTGTGTATGATCTGCTGCTGGGATCTATGACATGGGGTGTGTGGTTTTTTTTTGGAAGACGGCCCGGGCTGAAATGAAGCCATGGATTCAGAATAATGTGGCAGCGGTCGGCTCCGTCCACGAGCATTTCCTATTTTATTTTTTTCCCTATTTTTTTCTTTGGACCTAGCAGGAGAGAAATGGTCAGCCAGATTCCATTATAGTGATTCATGTAAAAAGAGGGAGATAAGTGAGAGGTTTTTGTGAGCTACCAGCAAGTATTTAGCAAAGAGTTATTCAGCCACATCGACCGCATATGTTTTGCTTGAAGCTATTGCTGGCATTTGGAGTGTCTGATTACATAATCAAAACTCTTATCTTTTGAATTTATTGTTGTGGAGAACAAGTAAACATCTGTTTATATCATCTTTTAACAAGCCGTGTTGTTGCGCGCTGGGGTTGTGATGGTTTCTCGATCTATTGGCCGCTGTGGTTTACTTTTAATCAACCCTATCTTGGAAAATTACATGTATATATTACTAATTTACAAATACATCGTCAAAGCAGCATGGTGCCATGCACATTTTCTGTCAGTGCAATAAAAAAAACATACAGTTTTTAAATCTCCACTGACAACTATTTTATTTAGCCTGGTGTGAACCAGACCAGATGTCAGTGTGAATCGGTCTGGCGACTCTCCGTAGTGAATTGTTTGCAGTCGCTCCATCCTGCTGGGCGTAGACCTCTCAGTTTGTCCAATCAGCTGTCCAATGTTTGACCAGTCAGCTACTAGCCGACACTCTGCCACTGCTGAAACTACCCGTCTCCACCAAAGCAATTTTTTTTCCTTATTACAGCATATTTTTAAAATAATTTTATTGAACGCCAGACGCTTGACGAGGTGCTGAACGTTTATTCCGCTCTGAACATTCGCTGTTCCCCCCCCCCCAATCACAGAGTTTAAAAATGTTAATGCCGCGCTCATCACTGTCACCAGCCGTCCAATCACAGTGAAGGAGGGGTGGGACGCTCCTTCGAGTTCCCAGACTGTGTTCACAGCAAAGAAAACTGATACTGTGATCGATCCAGCCAGGTTATATTTAATTAACCTAAATCATAATTTTGATGCTGTTAGAGTCAAGTGAAAATAATTACATTCTTTGTGTCACTCTTTAGATGTTTTGTCAACCTCAGGATGCAATTTTGTTCTTAAATTAGTTTTGTTCACAAAAGGAATTGGCCAAAGTAAATTAGGGCAAAGTGAGGTGGCAGGGCCATTTTACTCACTGACCTCCTGATAAAAATACACCTTGTCCAGGAAAAGAAAAAACAACAACAGTGATTTCAGCTCCATTATTAACTTTACATGATGGCATTCACACACAACCCCCTTCTTTTTACGTGTCAACCACCTGCTATCGGCAGACGAGACAGGTGGATGGGCTCGTTTGAGGCCGCTATTATAAATCATTACAATTTGATTCAAGGCGTCATCAAAGTAATCAAATCTGTGGCTTCAGGGGAAATTTAGGGTCCTTTATGAGCAGGGTAACTACATTTAGACATACTCAATTTTAGACACCTCCCAGAGGAGTTGTTGCTGTCCTTGAGTCATTAAACAAGGATGTTATATTAAATGAAAATTGTATTTTTTTGTTATTAGATTGGTGCCAGACAATGAAAGGGAACATACGGTAAATCGTAACTCTTTTATCTCTGATGATGTATATTAACCGAGTATAAAGGAAATCAGGTTTTTAACTTGCTGAACGTGTGAGGTCATCGTTTCAGCAACTCTGTGTTTGTTCACCACATTGCTTAGATGCTGATTTTTACCAAGTTCTTCAGAAAATCACTCAGTGGGAGTTACAGTATTTCCCTTAGAGAGAAAAATACAATTTTTGTTATGTCTATAGTTCACGCAAACATGCTGTTCAGTAATATTTGCTTCTCTGGGAGCACGGCATTAAATACCATGCAACGCCTCTGCAGTGTCATTCAAAAGGAGTTCAGTTTTGCGAAGAGTAAAACAGGATTTGACAAATGTGCCCTGTAGAATTTCTCCTTAATAATTGGATGGAATATTTAAATGGAAATGCATGGGTATACCTCTGGTCAAACGACCTATCTCTGTAAAACGAGCCTTTACTAAATTGGTTGATTGAAAGGAATATCATATTTTTTTTTCTGTCTTTTATTCATCCAGACTGTGCTGAGAAGATATTAGTTTTCTCCCCTATTGCTCTACCCTTTAGCTTTAACGACGGTGCTTTTAATCCAGTTTAAAACACCTCTTTCTCCCAAGGGTGCCAATAAAGAGTAAATTTTCTCTGCTTGTGGCAGACATTTAATAGTGAAATCTCTCATTCTCTCACCAGACAAAGCTATGATGGGCTGGAACAGAAGCTAAAGGAAGTCTTCAGTGAACGAAGCAGCATCCTGCACCAGCTCTCCAAGACATCAAAGGAACTGGACAGCATAAAAGGCAACCTTCAGGTTGGAATTTCACTCTTTCTCTTTGCAATACAGCGATTTTCTGGGCCGCGGGTAATTTTCCCGGCATCTGTTTTCATCCATGTGAAGACTGGGAAACCCCTGACTCCGCTCACTTATTGTTTCAATCAATCAGGTTACAACAGGATACAATCAAATATTAATGTGGAAATGTTTTTCAATTCTTCGAGCCCACCCATCGCTACATATGTAATTTGTTGCTGGAAAAGCAGCTGCTGAATGATGGAAATACAGATCACTTAGGGAGTGAGTAAGCATTTTATAGGAGTGACAAGCAGCTCGACTGAGGCAGAGAAACAGAAAAGAAGAGAAGACTTCTCAAAGCCTTTAACTGTAATCGTAAATACTCCGCTTAAAGAAACACTACATTATTAGAAATGCAGCTCTATCAGCTATGGGAACACAGTGCTCAACAAAAGACAGAAGCTGAAATATGGGAACCTGGCAACATCACTAAAAATAGGTCTAACAGGGAAACAAGCCCTTCCAATCAGACGATCATACACAAGAGGAACTCGAGGCCAGTCACATCATTTTAAGAGAAAAAATAGAAGCCACAGGTAGAATTAAAACCCCCAAATATCCATTGTAAACATCTATCACAGAGTTCATTCCCTCTGTGTTCGTTCACCAGGTCGCTTAGACTTAGTCTTTGTACCCAGTTCTTTAGAAAAATCACTCAGTATGGTGGTTACAGTATTTCACTTAGAGGGAAAAATAACATTTTTGTTCTGGCTATAGTTCAGGCAAACATGCTGTTCAGTAAAATTTGCCTCTCTGGGAGCGCAGCATTAAATGTCATGTAACGCCTCTGCAGATGTCTATCACAGTTCACCGGCTAACTTTTCATCTGTGATTCATAGTTGGGTGCACTCCAATTTTACCTTCGTGATGAAGC
Source organism: Brachyistius frenatus (assembly GCF_029030835.1). Classification (NCBI taxonomy): domain Eukaryota; kingdom Metazoa; phylum Chordata; class Actinopteri; family Embiotocidae; genus Brachyistius; species Brachyistius frenatus. The sequence continues at coordinate 2,327,534 of NW_027210655.1, forward strand.
ATAATTAGTGGCATTTCGGGGGGTCAACTCGCTTTCACTTTTACGTCGATGTTACATAATCTAGCAAAAGTGCCACCTTGTTTACAACCATTAAATGCTCTGACAGCCTGTGTTTCTTGCCCTGTCGGCTCTGGGGTTTTTTTTTTAGTTTTTTTTTTTTTTTTTTTTAGCTATGTCGCCTCGGAGAAAATACTGTTATTGTCTTGGGTCAGAGATACAAAAATGAAACCTCAGACATAACCTGTATTTTCCTTTAATTGTGTCCTTTATTAAAATATTGAGATATGATTATCTTGAAAGAATGTCATGTTTTCTTTGATAGCAGACAAAGATAGCTCTCACGAGATGTCCACACAGGTTTCTGATGTTTTTTTGTCGTGTTTTGAAATTTAAAAAAAAAATGCAACATATTGTCCTGTCCATATGTGGAAAGTTTTGAAGATGTCTGCCCTAGTTAAATTCAGCCTAAAAAAAAAAAAAAAACCGAGGCTGTAAAAATACGTATCCCAGCTCCTTCAGTGAAGGAGATTTTTGCATAAAGTAAGAATAAAAATGGCCTCATAAGACAACTTTAGATAGATGATTGTGAGGATTATTATCCCTGTTGCAAAGGGCTCTGCCAAATATTGGTCTTGGACATTTCATCAAGTAATGCACCTTATTATACTGTAGATATTATAATGCTGTGAGAATTTGACAAAATACCATTATCTCGCTGTGCTGGATACCGCACATCACTCCCTACGTGTCAGTTTAGGTCAACTTCATTAGGGGTCTTGGCAATAAGAAGAAATGAACAGAAACTCAATTATAGATTGTTTTTTTTTATTAATCATTTAGTATTTTTCATTCACATCAGTGTATGCAACAGTGGTCTTTTAAAACGGACATTTAAATCCTGGGTGCCGCACGCCGTATACAGGTTTCCGTGCAGCGCTCCCAAAGTCAGACTGACTGATAGTTTCCTCTCTGCACCATGTTGATGTTTTTCAGCTTCAGGCGAACCTGTGGTCCACTCAAATTGTGTGAAAATCGATAATCGAATAAATGATAGGCACACTTCCCGGGTGTGTGCGTGTGCGGGAGATGTCCCGTGTGTCTGGGGGAAAAAAAAAAAAAAAAAAGAGGCTTGTGTCGTCTGGCTACCATCATCCCCGGGGCGGGCTTTGATGTCTATTCACTCCAGGCTAGCTAGGTTGGCATCTATCTTGTCCCTGGGCCCCGCGCCAGCACGCTGGGCAGGGCAGAGGTTGGGTTAGATTTGAAATAACGTGCCGTGGAACTCATTCTATTCCTGAGGGGTGGAAAAGAAAAAAAAAGAAAAAAAAACAGCATCTACATAAACATCAGCAACTTTTAAAAAAAAGAGAATTGAGGCGACGGGGAGCAGCGTTTAGCGTCTCCGGAAGGAAATGATGGAGCAAGTGTTCATGATTTTAACGAGTTGCCCTCTAGGTGCAGGTCAGCAGCCCTAATAATTAAACTTTGTGTGATGGGGAATTTATTCTTGGCGGCAGCTCCCGGGATGTTGTGAAGCAGTTAACTGTGGGCTTATAGTAGCTTTTTTTTTGTGTGTTGTTATTTAAATTCAATGTCACGATCCCATAACCTGAGGGGATTTGCACAAAAAAAAAAAGGATTGGAGACGTACTCTGTAGATACAACAGGCTTGGCAGTGATTTTATACAGTAGATTATTGTATACTACTTATTCCTTTCTTATAAAATGAAATCACTAGTACAATAAAAACATGATTTATCTGTAGGACGATCCCTTACATGATCCGATCAACATTTCGTTTGCTTAGTTATGACCTCAATTATCACCGCATCAGCGTTCGGGACATTTGTATAAGAACAGAAACCTCGACACTTTTACTTTACAATTTTGGAACGCTGTGCTAAGTTTGGTGTGAAATTGCTTCATGGTACGAAGTAATTGAGTTACAGTGGAGAATTAAGTCACCGAAAAATGTTGAGTTTCTCACAACTGTGCTCGAACTTTGCTTTAGTTTTGTCTTAGATTAATTAATACATTTCATATTTGTCACACCGAACCTCCTTTAAGCACTTGAAGAAGAGATTTTCACTCCGTCCCCTAATTCGCAATCAAGTTATTAAAACAAACAGAAAACAATTAGTGTGATAGATTACATTTTTCAAGGCCGTTTCAACCGAGACGGGAATTTAATGTCACACCGTAATGAATGAGCTCTCTGTCAGTGTGTTGAATGCATGTCTGTACCTACCAGTCCTTGGTCTTCTTTTGGGAAACGGCCAGAATGTGTATTTGAAGACTCGAGCATCTAAACATTAAACTGGAAGTGCAGCCACACTGTAAAAAATATATTAACTTTTTTTTTTTTGCAACAGTGAACCTGCTTTCAGATGACAAAACAAGGCTTGTAAAAATTTGTAGCCGGAGCTTTTATCATCCATTTGTGTGAACAACGATGCAGGGAGAGGAAGAAATGTGCCCATTTGACTCGTGGCTTTATGACAGATGACACAAATCACTGAATTCACTAGAGAAAGAGAGTCGTTCCAATTGTACAGTTTCAACTCGACATTAGCTTATTATCTAGAGTGAATACATTCTCAATTGTCAACAGAAGCTCGGGTTTTTCTCGTTCTTCGTCTTCAGCGTAGATTTAAATGAAGTGAAGTCGGTGCGGTGGGGAAGGCTGGGAGGGGCGGGAGGAGCCTGTTTCAGGCGTTATTGGAAATGTGGCGCTAATTGCTACAGATATCACCTTCAAGCGCAATTTGAGGAGAAACCACGTCTCCCCCTCCCTTTCCGAGTCCACGTTTTCTTAGAAGTCTGGAAAATGTCTGTTCGACTCGTAACAAATAAAAAGAACTCGGAGGGGCTTGTAGGGCAACTGGAGACCTGACTAATTCATAATTACCCATCAGGCAGGTGTTCGGGCGCCAGTGGAGCCCAATCTGTGCGCCTGCATGTACCCTCATTAGGACATTCATCAGTAGCTATATAATTTGTGCGGGTGGGGAGGGGAGCGGGTGGGCATCAAGCAACATTTTACATCTGCTGCGTCACTTTATAATACTCACCTCAATTATTTAACGTCTCTGGTGCTTCTCTTGCGTTGCGATATTCCGCATGCAGGACTCACTTAGTTAACGGTGGGGCTTCGGCTTAACTGGGGACCTCATGAAACATTTACCACGCAGTCCGAGGACTGTGCATGCCGTAAATATTTGTGTGCTCCCCCGCCCCTCCCTCCCCCCCTCCATTTGTCTGTTGTGGGTGCTTTGAACTAATTTTGGAGTTTGTGCCAAACTGCGCCTTTGCTGAAAAAAAAAACAGAGTGTCTTCTGTTCTTCTCTTTTAGTCTCTGAAAAACGATGACTCAGTAGCCAAGAAGGACGTGCAGAGGATTCTGGAGCTCAGCCACAAACAGAGGTAAAGTGGGGCATCACGCGTGACTTTCGACGGGATTTACCAACAGTGTCGTGCTGCTCACAAATACCATCAAAAATGTCGGTCAGCGGTCGCTAGTAACGGATGATGATTAATAAAATGTAAACCTTCTCATGTGTTTTCTGCATATGTAAGGATTAAATTATAATTCATTACGATGAAGATGGTAAACGTTTGCTTTAAACCAGCATTTCTTTATAAAGTTGAAAAGTTGGAGGGGATATTTCTTTTTTTTTTTTCCCATATATATTGTTATAGTGGAATTCTCCACATTACGGTCACTTATTGGTATATAAGTGCGCTATAAACGATCTGGTTTGTTGATTAGAAAGCATGCATACAAACTAACTGTTAGTATACTAACGTTAGCTACTAGTTCTTCAACACACAGCCACTATAAATGTTAACGTGCGCTTGTAGCTTATAGCTGACAAGACAATCTGCAACTTCAACCAATTAACGTTTAGATTTTCACTTAGTTTTATAACTACGTTGGTGTGTTTTGAGCACAGTTTCAATCATAAAAAGTCTTAAATCGTTTGTCTGACTGTCTTCTTCGCCATAGCAACAGCAGCAAACGCTTCTTATTTTTGTCATCTTTTGAACCGGTTGCCGTGCGAAATGACAGCTGGAACATTTTCTTTTACTCTGTTGAACTAATTCAAACTGATGGTTATAAAATCAACCTATAGAATTGTTACATTAGTCCCACATTTCCAACATTAACTTGTCTGACGAAAAAACTTAAATGTGAGTACAAAATACAAAAAATAATAACATTTTTATTGACCTTGGTGTCACATTTTCAGATTCAAATGTTTAACTCTTGATCGGTGAACACAAGTTAAAAAAAGAAAAACTGAAATTTCAAATAGTGTCTTTGTGTTGGATCCAATCACTTTCAGCAGGACGCTGCTCTGAGAGCCTTCGAATCATAACTTATTCACTATTGATGCTGCTTATTCTCAGGTGGTGTCCAGTTTGTTTATACTGTACATATATAAGCAGGTGGCTGATGCATAATTCAACCACGATTCCTTCTTGTATGCTTGACAATAAAGTGCCTGTCTATGTTTTGAGGGGGGGAAAAAAGGCACATCAAGCATCTGAGATTTAAGAGCTTAATTTTATTTGCGAGCCAGCTAAAACAAAAGTCTTTACTCTAAAGTGCTTTACCATTTAAAATGGCCTTATTAATGTTGTATGTAATGAGACTGGTAATGATTAGGAGTCATTTGTGGCCTCCAATGCTCTCTGAAATGTCAAGGCTGATTGAGTTCCAGCCTCCTGTGTGCAATATCTTGAGAGCCAATCAATAGCCTATCACTGGCCCATGGCAGCTCTCACATGTCATCAAGCGAAAAAAAACAAAAAAAACAACAACCATGAAGCTGCAACCATGGCTCCACGTTGCCTACCTAGCATTTGTAGGTTATTGTGGGGTGCTGGTTGTTGTTAATCCACCTTTGGAGTTCCATGTCTGCCGAGTGTGATTACTGGCCGACTCCATCACGGCAGAAGCAGACAGATGATTCATTGCAAGTCATTTATTTTTGACAACTCTTAACAGAGATTTGATTGCTTTCTGAAAATAATTTTTGCCACAAGCTGCAATGCAACAAAAATGTTTACCAACAGAGCCGCAGCACAGACAGGAAACACGTTACATTTTTGAAAATAGCAACAATTAATTGGGCTGCGGTTGAACCTGCCGTTGACCTATTTGTGCTCATTTGCCGTACGCTCACTACTCCTGATCCTTCAAGGTATGCGTCAATCTCACATTCGCTGTCAGTTTGGATACTTCTGATCTTGTTTGTACAAAAATGTTTCCAAGTCTCGGCTGGGGGAGATGGGATTATAAATGAAATGCCAAAGTGGTGGTTGGCTGGTCGCCGTGAAGAGAAATGTTTGCTAGGCTGAACTTATGCAAAGAGACAAGACCACCGGCATATCAAATATAGGAGTTTTACGGCTGTTGAGCAGTGAGATCCTTTCCACACTAACACTGCTGTGCTGCCTTTAAAAAATTTTAAAAATAAAATACCACCGCCTGACTGCGACCTACGTCATACCCTTTGCAGCCACACTTGGAAACAGTAAACAAACTGTTACTTTTAATTTCACTAGTCTGCCTTGTGATGTGATTTCTACAAGTGTTTTTTTTTAAACCGCTGACCCACATCACTTGCCTACTTGATTCATAATTCATTGTGCGTTGCTGTAATCTGCGTGCAGGAGCATCAAACGGTCGCTGAAATACCCATCGCATTCTAATGCATAACATTTAACATTTATGTTAAACCTATAACGAATGCAGCACCAGTCTTCATACAGCATGCAGAAAATCAGCATGGAGCGTTCAAGTACTACATAATACATCATAAGCACGATGTCTTCTTTATGCGTTTTATTCACCTACAGCAGAATCTTAATAGCTTTTTGCATCTATGATATCGGTGCTACGTTAACTGCACTATGTGAGAGATAAACAAATAACAGAAAGTGACTGCAGTTGAACCTTTTAAACGCAAACAGGTAAACAAACAACAAAAGTTGTCGAGTTTGCTGTAAAACTATATAAAAAGAAATACATGTATTTTGACATCAAAGAATAAAAAGACTCGGTCCATAATTAACAAATCTGAATGCGTGAAAGTGTAAATAATTCCAGAGAAAATAAACAAAAGCACTGAACAGTACTGTTGGCTGTCCGTTCAGCGACGGATATTCAACAAATACCCCCTCATTCACCTCATCATGGCTCAATCAACAAGTTAGTGTTTGTATTATTGTGTCAATCATTCCTAAGGTGAAATGGTCAAATCTAATTTTGATGGATGTGTCAAAATAAATGCGTGCTTCGGGATTGCTGAATATGTAAAACATGAAATTATAGTATTTCGTCAACAAACCTCTTTGCATGACTGAACAAACGATCGTGAAAACATTCGTCAAGTGTTTTGAGTTAATCCAATCGAAGAGATGACAACAGCAGAACTTTTCCCAAAGACGACAGAGCGAAAATTGCTTCGCACAAATTCGTTTCCGTGCAGAAGGAGCCTCCACAGCGGTATATTCAAGAAAGCCACTTTGCGACGGGGCGGAGCGGGCCGCTCGGAGCTCGGGCGGGATGTGCTAACAGAGTGTTTCTCACTTTCCTCCCACTTGACAGAGAGGAGATGAAGTCCCTCCAGGCAGCCTTGCAGAAGCAGCTGGATGAGGCAAATGAGAAAGCGGAGAAGCAGCAGGCCACGGTAAGACCGAGCCGACCTGACCATCAACATCCGGTCTCCTCTAACCAGCCCCGTCACCTGTCACACCGGCCCCTCAGTGATCCACACTCGTTACCCAGCAGCCAGCTCTCGCCTCCATCTCTCACCACCTAATTGACCCCCCCCCCCCCGCACCCCTCTTATTTTGTTTGACCAAAGATCAAGAACCCAAAGATATTGAGTTTACGATCACAGGAAATAAATAAAAACAGCAAATCGTCAAATTCAAGGAGCTGAAACGAGTAAATTAATTTTGTGATGATCAAACAGTCAATTATTTCAAGTCATTTCAAATGTAATGATTTCCAAAAGCACTCTGCTTATATTCAACACACTTAACAAAGATGCAAAATGAGTGCAACTGAAACAATAACAACTTAAATACGTGTAAATCCAATAAGTGGCAATTTAGACTAAGATGCTTTCAAAATGTGTGTTTGGATCTGGAAATCAATAATCAGACAGCTATATCCTGCTGTCAATATGCCGCATTCTCATGGCGGCAGCACATTGACACTTATATTTGGAAGAGGCGTTCAGTGTCAACAGAGAGGACTACCTTTGTTCCCTCGACTTATTACGACCAAAATATTTTAATTAGAGAACAAATTGAAAGGAATTGAATCGCTCATTAACTCAAATAAAGCTGCTGCACAGGTCCTTTTTTTTCTACCACACAATATGAGGTATAATAAGTACGTGTACAAATGAGATTAATATTTTCTAATCGTTCTCACGTGTCTAAGAAAGGTTTTTGTTTCTGGTTTTTTTACACATTTAAAAAAAAAAGACAAAAAAGAAAGCCGGGTAATCGGATTTTATTGCCAAAAATATTAAGGTTTAAATTAGATTATTTTACTGTGTGCAGCCCAAGGAAGACCAGTAGCTGCGGATGAAAATGCAAATAAATACAAATAAACTTGAAGCTGCTCTCTGGTGTCAGCCCGAGTTCGCTAGTACAATTTAAACACAAATGTACATTAGTGTTTAGTCAATGGAGGGGTGCTATTGGAAGCTGTGTTAATGCATGCGCTCCATCTCACTGTATTGTCCCATATTTATATCCTCTCTTGTTCCGCCACCAAACTCCTTATCAACAAATCAGCACCAAGCCTGTCCGGCCGCTCTGACTGTTACAGCCCTGCAGGATTTTCAATATGCTGATGAAAAAGCTTGTCCTGTCATAGTTCCGGCTTCTCATGCGCAGTCACGACAGCTAATGTGCACCGTGACTTTACAATCGACAATCAAATCATCAGAGCTGTGAGATAAACAATAGTACGGTAACATTTCACGTGGCATTTCTGGCATTTTCCTTAGACCAGTGACAAATCCCAGCGTCTGAGTTTTATGGTTTGACTTTGACATTTATGTTCCGCTAAATGGTATTTATCTCCCCCACTGAGATTCAAGATTAAGAAGAACACCTCAGCAGCATGCAAATTCCCCACGAGTTCAACAAAACAATTAAATACTGTTTATGGTCTTTGATCTTCATTTAATTTCATCGGAAAACAAGGGATTCCAAAAATGCAAGAGAAAACTGGCATCAAGAATGTTATTTCTTTCAAAAAGATTTACCGCTACTTCTGGTGTGCAGAAATCACATCATATTTCGAGAGTTGGAGGCAATACGATTTGAGCCAATCTCTATTTTAGGCAGTCTTCTGCATGAGGAAACTTTTTTATAAATATTTTTGCAAGCAAGACACCTCTCTAACTTCTTTCTTTAGAATCCTCCTGAAAATATAGAGATGTTGTGTAAAGCATAATAACCATGCTGCAATTTACAATTATCTTGAATAGCTTGTTTATTCAATAATATAATAATAAAATATTTCTAACTTGTCATTGGATATCTTCATAATATATATATATATATATATATTTTTTTTTTTACAATGAACAGTAAAAATATAGACATTGAATTTCAGGCTCTGTGGACATCAGTCTGTTGTTCAGTCCACCACTTTGATCCAGACTGAAATATCTCAACAACTACACTGTCAATGGACTCGCTGGGAATATACAGATGTTCATGGTGCCCTGAGGATTCACCACTGTTACATTAGTGCCACTGTGAGTTCAGCTTTTGTAGGTTTGAGTAAAATGTCTATTACTATGAGATTAATAGATCTAAAATGTTGTACAGACATTCGTGTCCCTTTCAAGGCACCGAACTTTGTTCTTTGACTACATCAACGGCATTCCCATCAGCCTCAGATGAACTCTGTTTACGTTACAACTGTCAGCAGGCTAATATGCTCAATTAAGATGGTGAGCATGGTAAACATTGAGAGCATGTTAGCGAACTGACATTAGTATTTAGCTCAAAGCACCATCGCGACTGTCTTTACTCTCACAAAGCCACTGGCATGGCTGAAGACTCTTCATTTTTCACTCTGAATTGTAGAGCATCTTTTTTTTTTTTTTTTTTTTTTTTTTTTTTTTATGCATTTCCAATAAGTTCATAAACTAATTATTTTATCACTGCAGGGTCAGTTTTGATCAAATGTTTCATTTAGTCGTCCTGCTCGGCAGTCCAACTGAACCGCTTAATTGTTTGATCACATATTAAAATCCATATACGGTAGAGCTAGAGCTAGCTGATTTGTGTGGCTAAAAACACATGAGGTAATGAAAACCATATCTTTCAGCTATGTGGCATTCAACGCGCTAAACTGCTACTCGAAGCCTAAGCGCTGCGGCCGGGATTTATTTATTTATTTATTTTGTTTGTTTGTTTGTTTTGCTTCTTTTTTTTTTTTTTTTAACCATTCCCCTGGGCTGTGGCGGTGACTGAAAGGCTCAAACATGAACCTTGATGTTATCATGCCCTGCTTGGGGATGGGAGTCAACTGTTGAGGCTTGGTTTACTGTTCCCCGGGGTGTATACCTGGCATCAGGTCACCAGCCCATGAATCTTTTCCTCTTTGTCCTCGGGACTATCTCGATGACCTCTCTCAAGGACACGCAACGTTTAAAAAGCCCTTTTTTTAAATTTTTTTTTTAGAGCAGAAAAAAAACAGAGAGAGACGAAACCTTGACCTATCTATCTCACACACACACACACACACACACAGGGATTTCTTTGGTTTAGATAATGTGGCAGCCCATGGCAGCAGTTTTCCATCTGCAGTTGGTGTTTGAACCTCTGTCTGGCTGCTACAGAGCGCACAAACACACGCCACAGGCCCGAGCCGGCAAGACATGCTGAGCTCATGATAAAAGGATTGCGATAAACAAAGATATCATTGTAACCCGTGATAAGCATATGGGCTATTAAATCAGGCACGCAGTGGAAAATAGTCAGCCGCTCTCTGCAGGTATAAATGCCTCGGCGCTTCGCATGTTCCCGCAATCAGAGAGTCTCCCATGAAACATTTCAGGTCCCTTGTTATGCTAAACTAACTTTTGTAAGACGTGAGAGAAATATTATATGTGACAGAAGTAAAAAAAAGCTTTTCAGTCGTGACGGGTGGCCGGCTGGAAAAGTGAGAAACTGCGGTTTAAAATTTCACGACAGCGAAGGGCCTCCGTGCTGCCGTCAGTTTATAAGGAACTTCAGTTATTGCCTGAAAGTAAACTTTACCAACACTGCTCATACTGGTTTCATTAAAAACACTAAATCAGACGCTGACAGTTATTTTCCTTAAACATTCAGTACACTTAACTGTCGCATAAAAGCAGTCTCGACCGGCCTTTTTTTTTTTTAATTTATTTTTTTATGCGATGACTAACAACCCGACTAAAGGTTGAACAAGGATGCTCTTCCTTTCTCTGTTGTATAGCTTTATTTTTCTTTATTTTCTCAGGGGCAGTGACAATGATTGAATCTGACCTTTGATGTTATCATGGTCTGCTTGGGGATGTGAGTCAACTGATGTGGTCTAGTTTCCAGTTCTCTGGGGTACCTCGCTACAAAGTGGGGAAAGAAATGTGACTTTGAATTTGACAAAAGGAAATATTTTGTCAATATATGAGCGATAACATTAGCTTCATGATAATACCCTGAAATATAAAATATGAATCAAGATCAGCAATAGAGGTTTAAGGGTGAGAAAGGCCACATTTTATATTTGTATTAATGTCAACAAATCCACTACAAAGTACACCACCAACTATTGATTCTACCATTAAGTCCTGCCTGTGGAGCAAAACCTGATTTGTAATTTATTCTACTGAGTCATAGAGCTCCATTGTTGTTCAAAAACCATCAAAAAAAAAAAACACATCAGCGGCCACACTGTTGCAGTGACATGTTCTTTCATTACCATTGAATGTGTGATATTGCAAATGTGTAGTCATCCGTGGGTGAAATTGCTCCCCCTCTAGAATTACTTTTCAATCCGCTTTGCCAAAATGTACATTTTCCCATTAGTTTGAGGAGATTATTTAGCATTTATTTTAATAAAGGTGTACATTTGTGACCCATTTTTAAAAGATTTATGGAGTCGGTAGGAACAAACGAGCTTGCGGCTGCGATTCAGACACCGAATCGCCCTCGTTCAATGCAATTAATGACATGTATACTGCTTAAATGGGCACACTTAACAGCCACAGCCTTCATTAAATGATTAACAAATACACATGCATGCTGGGCTTTCAGTTTGATCGTCTTTCTGTTGTCCTTTTTTTTTTTGTCTTCAGATTAAATTTCTGAAAGTGGAGATGGAGAAAAAGACCAAAATCATCAAGGATTTACAGCAAGAGGTGAGTCATCAAAATATCATGCGAGGCTGGTTTGAGTCACACTTATAGATTCAGGAGCTATATGTAACCACGGAGGTATAAATTCAGTCTAATTTACTCGTCAGGAAACCACTTCCCCGGCCTTGTCTCCCTCCGATTCCTTTAATGATCTGTGTTTGGCAAATGCCTCCTGACAATCCCACGGGGAGAGCTTGTTGCTCTCAATCAAACGTGGACATACGCTGGCATGAATATGTCTATTTCACCGAGTACTTTGTAAACACTGCAATGTGTCTTTGATCACGACTTGCGATCAGGACTGCCTCGGCTCGCGCTGGTTGGGAAATTGGTCTCTCTTCTTCCGCGATGGGTTTTTCTCCCTGCATGGTTGTTTAACATCAGTGAAAAATAGTTCATCTAAAAAGAAGCTTTTTTTTTTCATTTTGATTCTGAGGGTCTGACACCAAACTCTGACGTTTACGGCTGATGCCTCAGACAGCTGGGAAAAAAAAAAAAAAAAGTTCTGCTAGCAAACACAATTGTAGCTGTACTGAAAATATGTGGCACCACATTATCTGCCGTTTGTCTTGTTATCTGTAGGAAATCAAAACCATACAGAAACTACATCTACAAATAGGATCAAAACAACACGGGCCCATTATATGTTACAGCTACATAGGCAACAGCTGCCTTTAAAGGTGTTTGTGCCTCGTGAGTTGGATGGTGACATTATTATTTTTTACCCATAGTTGTCTGTCAACTATGTAACACGAAAGAAAAAAAAAATAGCGGGAAGAAAATGTCCAAATAAAACTAGTCAATGGAGGACCAGAACGGTGACAAATGAAAAGACATCATGTAATGCCAGACACTAAATTGATTTCACTGAATTTTATAGATATGGATGACCTTCAACTCCATACAGTGTGTGATATTGGAAAAGGTCTGCTCCCGAACGACATATTTTATACCATTTTTGACTCAGATTGGAATCCAGAACTAAATTTAAACTCATCGTTAGTGGTTAAGCCTTTGAGATGATTCTCTCGTCATCTGAAACTTTAATGACAAAACTTAATAATTAACTTCCAAGCAACATACATGTCTTTGTGACAAGAGATCATAATATGTTGCGTCTTGTACACAGCAGCTATTAAAATGTTCCGTTTACAGTTAAAAAGGTTGTATAGGCACATAATGCTCTGTAATGGCACCTATGAGCTCAGTGCTGTCGTTTTCCTTTTCTCCTTTTTGGTCTGCCGGCAGCCATTTAATCACATCACGAGATCATGAGAAAGGATGATGAAGAGATACTGAAAATTACAACGCCATATTGCTCACTGGTGCAATGGGGAATGTGTTTTTTCGCCAGATGTTCAAATTAATTTGAGACCAATTTTGACTGAACTCTGCTTTGGTAGCACGAGCAAGTGCTTCAAATAAAGAACCAAACATTGACATAATGACATCAATTTACTGCCATCCAGCTGGTTAGAGACGTACCTGCCAGAGCGCGACTTTCTGTGGATTTTTCAGACGTGCATGTAGACAACACAGTGGACAACAAAAGAATTTGATTCATTATTTTGTTATACTGGCCTGCCTCGGGATGCAAAAATGTTCATAGTTTTAAATTTCTCAATCTTAAATTGTGTCTAAACCACCACATGTTCCAATCATAACATGTAGTGTGCTGCTCCTAAATGTGGGATGTTTGACCTGGAGCTTTTGTGTATGTGTGTGTGTGTGTGTGTGTGTGTGTGTGTGTGTGTGTGTGTGTGTGTGTGTGTGTGTGTGTGTGTGTGTGTGTCACACACGAACGTGATGGATAATATTTGAACGAATCAGACACACACACTGAATCTCAAGTGCATTCAGGTCGTGTCCGAATCCACCTCTGCTAGTTTAACAGCGGCGAATCTGAACACAAAGTAAGATGCACGGTTCAGAGGGGTTGTACTCCGTCTATTCATTAATCAAAGTTTTTTTGGGGGGGTGGGGCAAAACATGAAATAAACGAATCAGAGTGTCAACTCCCATTTCCTTTAAGAGCCAGGTGCAGTTTAATCTTGACAGATTGTGATTATAACGGCTCATTTTCCAAGTTGTAGAAACGAACGCTCGAATCCTTTTGCATGTTTGTTCGTTTAATCACATTATGAAATTATAACACTTGGTCATTTTATAAGTTCCTACTGGGTTCTGTGAAGTTTTTGACTCTGAACATACTCCCTGCTTTCCTGACCAAACATTTAGATCTGGTTTACTGACCTGATTCTTCCCAAAATATAATAAGCGGAGTCCATTTAAAAGCAATGGAGGTTCTTATATTTCAGCGATACTGTATGGGAGGCAAAATCTGGAACCAAATGCCTTGATTTGTGCTTGCAATGTTACCAAAATGCATCTTCACCGTCACCCACCCGTTGTGACATTTATCCTTTCTAATATCTCATTCTGTTGCACAGTCACTTCCCCGGTGAGCCGACATGACAGCGACATATCCCGGGATCTGTTATCCTCGTCCACTACAGAAACAGACATAACATCTAAAGTAGATAAGACTTCAAACATTGTGTCGTAGGTGCTTTAAGAAGGCAATTTCTGAGGTAGCAGGACATTTCAATGAATGTTATCTATTGAGTTTGTTCTCACCTGCTAGACTCCATGCGGGGCTAATCGGCAGTAAATGAGACACTTCTATAATCAGTCAAGTGATTTTCACTGCAGGGGCTCGCGCAAGTCGGCAAAATTGTGCAGCAGATACATTTTAACTGACTAAATGACCCATGAAGACGGCCACGGTTTGACTTTGTGTTGAACAATTAGAGAAGCCTTTACTCTTAAACAACATCTTTATTTGGAAATAAATCCAAGGCACTGACGCCGAGGCATGAAAATGATCCAACGTTGGTTTACAATTGGTGCAGCTTCCGTAGGAGTTCATGTTATTACATGTTATGATCCCGGGCCTCCTGCTAAACCGCATTACCATAAGCCAATCACCAACGTACACACTAATCTTGCCAAAACAAAGAGCTAGCAAAACAGCTTTGCCAACTGTTAGACTGGAATTGGAGTTAACTGAACTGCATTGAAGAGACTCAAAAAAATAAGCAGCACTTTTCTTTCGGTGGAATTTCCGTGTAAATGCTTTTTCACACCAGCTGAAGCAGCGTTAAGGTTATTTACTCAGATTTACACTGCAGGCAGGAGGACGAGGCAGCGGCAAAAACTATTTTACATCGACCCTGTTGCTCCGCTACGAGTGTCTCGTTGTTGACATTTTGAGGTTTGCCTTTTTCCTCTTCCCGATCTACATGTCCTAGAAAATATCTCCGTAGGTTTCGAGAGCCTTTTATAATAAGATACAGTAGGGGTCACTTGAGGTCAATAGAAGTCTGGGAACTCCACTGACATCTGTGCCACTGTGACATTTAGGTCATGACTGCATGTGGGGAATCATGAGAAACATTTCCCTGCATCTAATACGCTTGTGTGTAAATTCTGCGTGCAGAAACCCAAAGGTCAAAATGTTCAAGCATTATCATTTTTCTACCACTCTCCTCGGTGACAGACCAACCTCAATTTGTAACTAATGTATGCTACTATAGCCTCCAGCATGTTTTTTTTCTGGAAGTTACTGTTTCATTAATATTGTGATTTGACCTTGAGTTCTTTGTTTTTATACAAGTCGTTACTCATTTGTGGGGTTTTTTTTTTTAGTTACCATATTAAGGAGATCAATGATTTCCACCAGAAGCAGATAGAAGATACAACGCACTCCGTGTAAGCAGCTCAAACTTAAAGTATTATTTTCTCTTTTGAGAAATAAACTTTTAATGAGTGACTGCATGGATTACATCACCATGTGCCTACTATTTTATGTTGATCATTAGTCTAGGAATAATTTACCCTGAGTTTCCAGTTTATCAGGTGCTCCAATTTAAAACTAATGCAGTCTAATGTAGCAACCCCGGAATAAATTCTAGCTTCTAACGTATTTCAATTCGTCAAACTTTTTTCAACCATGTACGTGGTCAACAACCTGTTTACGAGTGAGATCTAGCCATGACAGCAGCTTCTCATCTTCAGATGAAGTAATACAACATCAGGCATCAGGCACTCTGATAAAACAACACTAAAAACAAGCTGAGAGAACGTGTGAAGGTTCAAGGAAAACACAAGGTACAGAACAATTGTCAGTTTTAAAGAAGCTAAAATGAGCTAAAAAAAAAAAACAGAAACAATTCACAAAGGATTGGCTTTGAGTTCTTTAATTTCTTTCTGCAAACTATTCCAAGTGACTTAAGCAGAAAACATGAAAGCCTTTCCCATCTCCGCTCGTATGCCACGAAGCGACAGCAGATGTGTGTTTAGTGATCTATCATTGCGATTGGAGGATGCTCTGTTTGTGCTTTGGAGAGGTTGATTGTGGCGTGTCATGAAAACCTCCTACAACATGAATCACTTGCCGGCTGTTGATTGAGTGAATCGTACACTGTGGAGACAATCAGCAAACATTTCTCTCAGAGACCTCAAAGTAGAAAACAGAAACACTGTTTGGTTTTTTTTTATAGTTAAATGGAGAACAAATTAACACATTTCTATTGGTCAGTATTAGCCATTAATATTTATTTGAAAACATGTCACAAGATACTAAACATACAGCTATTCTAAGGATCTGGAGCCTCTTTGACGACTTATACCAGGCTGACACTATGTTAGTCACGCTACTAGAAGCAATGGCTAAGTTATAAATAAGACAAAAAATATCTGCATCTAATTCCTAAAGGATCAATCAATATGTGAGCAATATGCTAAGAAATAAATCCAACAACGCACAGTGATATCTCTGCTGTTGTGTTTTTGACTGCTCTTACGATAAAATGTCCAGTCCTCTTAATTTGAGGCCCAGACGACCGAGCAGAAATTGTGTCCAAGACAACGCAGAACCTTCGTAAAGTGATCTTGGGACCAAGACCACTCTTTATTACTACAAAAATAATAAAGGGGAATACAATTTTCATGACAAGGCTGACGGTAATATATGTAAAGTCAATAAGTTCCATTGTTTATACCAGTATTAGGTTTTAAAATGTGTTTTCGTGTCGCATATCCCTGTGAGTCGGGTTGTGGCGTCAGTGGGGAAGCTTTACGGCTGCAATGACTGTGAAGTCATTATCAGTGATTTGCTTCCAGGGCTTATTATGAGCATTTTGAGGGAAAATGATTTACAGGCCGACTTGGATCCCGCTGGGATTCATCAGGTTCTCACGGAGCATTATAATAGACTTCTTTTGCCACACACTCGGCTCCTTGCTGCTGATGCTGATGTTTTTTTTTATTTTAAAATGGCTTCCCGTCATTGTCTTCTTCCTTTCATGTCATCCCGATGTAATTTCACCGGCTAAATGGCAGGAAGAAGAAGAAGAAAAAAAAATCACACACCAGGACATTTACTGGATCTCTCTGATACTTTTACCTGAAAAAAAAAGAAGTGACAAGAAACTGAAGTAGGCAGAAAATGGAAATTGCATCATTATGTGTGTTGAACGGGACGAAGACAAAGCAGATGAAACCACTGAAGTTCATAGAGGCTTAATGTTATGGTCCAGCAAACTATGCAGCTCTCGTTTTAGAAGAACTTCAGATTGATACCATATGCTCTCCTGTTATGAGCATCAAAAAGAGATAAAGGGAAAATATTAAAAGTCACTTGTATTGCACTTTAACGTGATTTAGGCACAGCAGAATACATAGAGCTAACTGTTGTGAGCATTTTTCTTAATATTCAGACTTTAAATGCCCACATGTTTCAGCCTCATGCAAAATAAACTTTAATAATTACCCATTTTTTTTTGGTTACTTCTCCACACAACAGCTGCGTGTCATTACTGCCTCCTCGCTGATCCACCTGAACACTATTCAACCGCTGAATAGCCACTGCATTAACACAAAGAGGCTCTCAACGCCATCCAGACTCTATTAGAGCTAATTTCACACATGCCGTCGCTGATACGCATTAAGAGCCAAAGTCTGCTGATAAAAATGGAGTTTTAAGTGAAATGGGGTGAGACGGAAGATGACATGCGTTGTCACTTTTTGCACTGAACAGACAGGCGAAATGGAGCCTGATCGATTGCACCCACATATCTGAGACAGCAGACCTGACTTGTTACGCAAGAGCGATGATTGACTTGTCATCCAGCAAGAATAACAGTGTTTTTGTCGTAAATGGAAGGGGCCCAGTTTGATGGCAGGAATAGATTAAAGTGCAGTAAAATGTAATGAAAGTACACAGTTACCTAAGTGTGTACGTTGATGGCAATCTCTCACAAATTGCACACACAAATGTGTGATGGTGTGTTATGCTTTAAAATAAGTGGAAAATAATGATCATTACTTACCTGACCTCATCATGACCTTGAATGAATATTGAGTTTTGGGTTTCTTTTAGCAATTTTGGACATGATTAAACGCTGGAGTCCAGTTTTTCCAGGTTGCGACCCCTTAAAACAGAATAATGCCTGTTTTCCCTCGAGGGAGCAGGTTGCATATTTCTAGAAAATGGAAAGCGTTGACCCCCAAAGTAATTTCTCATTCCCCAAATAATCTATTTAAATAATGTTTGGAGACATGAGGACTTGAAGCTCCTGTATTTTATACTTTTACAATGTTTTATTTGCAGTGTTGATATTAATAAGATATTTGAGTAATTTTCCCTACCAAAAACCATCTTTATATAGTTTTACATCTCTCCGAAGCTTCTCTTTGGAGCTCTACCAAAAACGTACTGTTTTGTTTTTCCACACTATATATCGATATAGTGTACACATGATTTACTTTGAAAGCACTAATGCAAAGTAACAACTAAAAACTACCATATTGTATTAAGACTTTTCCAAAGGGGCCCAGATGCCAGGATGGTATGAGCATTTTGATAAGATGCAAATTAAATCAAAACAGCAGATCCATGTGTCTTAGGTTGCCATGGCAATATGCAAATGTGGCAGACAGTCCAAAAGTAACATTAGGATGTCACAGCAATAAAACAATATGTTTGAGCCAGTTGAGCCCCTTTTCAACCCTGATCCCAAAATAGAGCAGCAGCCATGTTCAGCCCAACAAGAAGCCAAATGAGATGTTTGACTAATAACTGTCAATCACTCATCAAAGGTGTCACGACGTGAGAGCAGGTGTCTCTATTCTGATGGTTTTAAACGAGATTTTAAAAAAAAAATCTAACGTTTGCATGTCGGTAAATATGATCAAATTTTTCGGAAAAACAACAACAAATGAGCAGTCAGCAGCGATTGATGATATTTCTACGAGCTGATGTAAGACAACCCCCCACAATCAGCAACTATTGAGTAACAGACTCCTTATTTAGAGTTGCCCTTAACTTGAAGATAAATAAAATGAATGAGGCTTTGATTTGAAAACTTCAGCCAGGTATGAAAATGTATCTAAACACAAACCTGGGCAAATTAAATTTGAGGGCAGATGTGTATATCCACCCCGCTAAGTTCACTGTCAGACTTTCTTGTTTTCTCTTTCGCATAATTGTCCTTTTTCATGCAGAGACCGAACTCATACTTTCAATTTATGTCAACGTGTTTATTTCACACACAGTTTTTTTTCGGGGTTACAGATATGAAAGAGGAAACATAAAGTCTACAGGATTTTGATACCACCGAGCAGCACGTTTATTACCTGCAGTGAATTTAAAACACAACGTCTGTGATCCATTTTAGGCTGCAGACTTTATCATCAGTAGCAGAGGCTGCTGTGCTGAAGATGTGTTCTGACACTGATGTTTGTCCATTCATTATCGGCAGGGCCGCTTACGCAATGGATGACGTCAGGATGAGTAATTTCGTGATCCACTCTGCACTCACTTTTCTAATCCTGTGTTGTTTTTTTTTAATTAGAACTGATAACCCACAGCTGGGGAATTTGCAAAGATAGTTGAGACTTATTAAAAGCCTGGGTGAGGACTTCTTTTTTTTCTTCCGTGCATTGAATTTGTCCATAACACAATGAGCAAATCTAGCAGAGTCGGTGAGAAGAAAAGGGTTATTTAGACAACCTTCAAATCAGGAAGTACAGTAATTCTGCCCTCGCTTGTCTGTAATGAAATCTGAAGCGGGAAGTAAACCGGAAAAGCACAATGTGTAAGCTCGGTCTCTCATACTAACAGGAGGGCGTGTTCCTTCTGGGACACAGAGGGCGGTATGTATTAAATCTGCATTTCCTCCCAATACTGCCAAAGTGCTGTAATATGCAGAAAGATAAATTGCGGTTACTGTCTGTGAAATAGCAAGTACAGCTATTTTGTTTTATCTACAGGTGATATTTCTCATTTCCAGACTCCCCCATGTATCATTCTTATAGCCTGAGATTGTGCAATTAGTTTGAAACCGTAAACCATTTTCAAACTACGTTAGAAATCACAGACACAAGTCTCTAATCTATTGTCGTACAAGTGCAGCAGAGGGTTGCTACCTCCATAATGAATTGTGTCCAAAATATTTCCACATTTAGCAGCACCCGCTGTTCCAAAATGTATGCTGCTATAAAACCACGTGGGATGCTGTCACTGTCAGCTTTTCAATCTTTTGCCATTCGTTTCCATTGTGTGACAGTCAGAAGGGACATAAACAAGAACTCCTTTTTATTTTTCTGTCTGTGGCAGCTAACAGTAAACCATCACAACCAGAAATATCCTAAAACCAACAGACACAGAGTTCTTCGATGAAAGTTAGTGTGACTCCCCGTCTGTACAGCTGTTCAATATATATATTAGACTACAGTAGCTAAAAATGAACAGGGATGTTCATATGTGCTACTTGCAGCAAACCTTAAATATTTGGTGATAACCTGGCCAGTCGACATAAATTCTGGTTAAAAGATGGTGAAAGAGCTTCGGTTTTTAGGTGTCTGGATTACATATAAGGTGGTTACACATCAGCAGCCTGTATCTGGAATGCGTTCTTATTCCCAGTGTGTCAAATAATGACGTTCAAAGGTGCTTTACATTTAGCTACCCAACATGACATAGTTGTGGTGAGGAAAAGCTCATGGTTGAGGTTAAATGTGACCGTCACCTTTTGGTTGGGGTGAGGCCATAGGCTGTATATAAAAGTGGACGTAGCTTCCGGGTCTGAAGAATTAGGCCGATGCGGAAGTGCCTGAAGTTGCAATACCACAAAGTGCCACTAGAGGTTGGCCCCAAAAAGCCTTGGACCCCATAGACTCCCATTCAACTTCTCTCAGAAAATTCGAAGTCAATAACAATTTTTCCACAAGTTATTTTGGTTTTGCCATCTAAAGTCACTCCTTCTTATTAGTTTTTATTGCAGTCCATCTGAAAATTATCCCGTCATTAATTCAAAAATAAGCTTCAAAAAGCCGTGTCTGTTTGACAGGCCTGTGGTGCAGTCAGGTTCCAAATGTGGTCACTTTCAGCTGCGAACAGCTCGGGACTAGCAAGATGACGCCGGCCAAAATCTGAACTCGAGGCTTCGTAACGGCCGTTCCCAAACCAACGGGTGACGTCAGTGTTGGTTCCCGTTTGGGCTCGGCGCGAAAACTACTTGGTTAGAGTTTGGAAAAGATCCTCACACCATACCATGTCTCAGACGCCAAAGGGCTCCTGCTGCGTATCTCTGACGCGAACGGCTGTGAAAAAAACATCAGTATGTGACGCCCTAGGCATGAGAACAGGCTGGTATTTCTATATTTAGCACATCAACAGGCGTTAAGTGCTGTTGAAATGATGAATGCTGCCTATTTATACAAAGACTGATCGAGTGTAGTTTAACCACTTCTTTCGACCGGTTAAATCACCGCTTCAGTATTTGTTGACACGTTTCGTCGGATGTCCACATTTACACAGCAGGATCTCTGATTGAACCAATGCGCTGCCTAGGAGCCTGATTTGTTGAGGGCTTTGATGATCCAAAATCTATAGAGAATATACAGCTGTATTTTATGAGTCATTGGAAAATTCATAGCAGTGAATCATTGCAACCCTCCAGCTCGGCAGTGAAAGCGGAGTAACACTCACCCACAAACACCATCAAGGAGATACTTCTAACTGAGCTTTTGCGTCAGCTCCAAGTGAAAAATCATACTTCCTCATTTCCAGTGTGTGGGATGTCGGGGTAACTCAGCCACCTGCTGGCAACTCCTACATTTATGCATAAGTCCTAGACTTTCTTCTACAAGAGGGATTAAATTTGTGTCACTCTCCTCATTGTTTTTTGCACTTACTGCTGAATTTGGGCTCAGTGTGGCTTTGCGGGCACTGGTGCTGAACTCAAATCATAGAAACTTGTTGGCGAGAGGTAAAGACAGGCTGCATGTGTTCGGAGGGTTGGTGTCACGCTGTCACTTAGCAGCTTTGCTTTATTCCTCACAGCCTGCCATGGATATTGATTTCTGGCCCTCTGCTTCCAGACAAGTGACCAGTTTTCTGTGGTATTCGGCTGTGACACTATAAAGTGGACGGTCCAATTTTTTTTTTTTTTTTTTTTTTTTTTACAGAAATACATCCAAGTGTTTCAAGACTGATGAAGGCTGTGACTGCAGATATTTCTGAGATGTTCAGAAAATTACATTTTATGGCTGCTTTTTTTTCTCACTTTATTGTCGCTGGAGGCTGTTTAAACAAACACCGTGGCTTCACAGGACTTTCAATCTCAAACTGTCTTCACACCCCCGAGACAATGTCAAGACATCTGAGAATAGTTTCAGACCAGAAGAACAGTATTCCTATATCATTATGCCGATGGAAAGTTTTACCCAAGAAAGTTCTGTAGGGGGAATGATAATATACTTCTTTGATTTTTAATCTTATCAGAATGTTCCAAGTCATTTTTACTTGACTGAAAAAACGATTAATGCGATCACCCTAATCCCACATATATATATATATTATATATATATATATATATATATATATATATATATATATTTATATATATATATATATGTCATTAAGATTACATTAAGATTACTTTAGATGACTGTGGTGCAGATTGACAGCTAAACCAGGGTATTAAATAAAGATTCAGAGGCTGGTATGTGCTCACGTTTTGCAGAATGGCAAAACATAAACAGATGTTCAAGTATACAGATTATATGACTTTGTTACCTATTTTAATTGATGTGTTTATGGAAAGAACCTTCTGTTATGAACTGACAAAGTATTTTAAGCTTTTGCTTTTTTACTACAATCATCAACCAAAAGAAAAATGTTAGTTCAGTGTGATTTTTTTTTTTCTTCTAAACTTTTTAATGTATAAAACCTTCCAGGTAATTATCACAGTTGTTTTGTTTCGATGTTCTTGTGGATTCCCGGGAGATGCGGGTGATAAAATATCAGCCACGCTTCGCTCTGCCAAGATGCATCTAAATCTGCAAATCTATCACGTCTATGATGTGTTAAGTAAAAAAGAATTCACAGCAAATTACCTGAGAAAACATCACTGAAGACAGAGGTCATCGAATTACCCTCCTCTCATTTGACGATATTTGAAGCTCTGTGAAAAGTGTTAATGGCTTTGGTGGTATGTTGCACACAGCTCGTCTCCCTACTCAGCGTGGAAACGTCTCGCTTCTTCTGTATAAATTCATCGCCTTAATGATAGATGTAGGTGTGAATACTTTAATTTCATGAAGTCCTCAAGTAGTAATCTGGTGTGTGTAGAGCTTAAAGTGACTTTAATCAATATTTGTGTAAGAGCCCGACTGATGCAGGGATTTTAAAGCCTTCACTGGATTAAGTCATTGAAGGTTTAAAGAACTGGAAAAACAATATTTTTCATTTGTTTTAAAACTGAAACATATAACAAAGATTTTTGACGAGAACACCCTGCATTTAGATACTCAAGAGTTCTGAGCAGGACGTTGTGAACTTGAAAAACAGACTTTAAATGTCACACTGACACTAACTGTAATGCATTAATTTACCCAGTTTGTCCATTTAGCGTCTTTCTTGTTCTGGTTTTTACAGAAAGTATTTTCCAACTACTTTTTAATGTCACCCACCGCAGAAACAGCGAGATTTATCTGTCATTTACTTCTCTCAGTGTGCACTCATGTACATGTTTTTTCTGCTGGTCCAAATAATCCCTCTGATGTTACTGATTTTAGCCGGCTGTTTTGAAATATAATGGTCAGACGTTAGCTGATGCGGTTTGTGGTAATTCTGAAAAAGCCATTGTGACTTTTGAGAAAAAAAAACAACTGGTATAATGTCTTTAGTGAAAATCAGGACTGTTTTGAGGGTCTGTAACTGTTGTCATTCCACTTGAACTGCTTTGAGTCTGTAAAAACCAACGGTACCCTACTGGCGGTGAATTTTCTTCTGGTATTTTGGTAACTTAAACATGTCCTTAAATATTGTTAACTTAAACAGTGATTGCAACACAGTGGAAGCACAACAACTGCAACTGTGATGTAATAAGAAATAACCCATCATCTTTAACAGTTAAAGCTGACGATATTAAGCAGCAAACTGACAACTTAATAAGATTCTGTTGATATTATTGATGAGGATTTCTTTATTTTCTCCTTGCAGGTGTTTATTATAACTCATGAACAAACTTCTTAGTTCTCAATTGGATGCTGTAGAATTTACATAATGAGAACAGCTACAGAAAATATTGTCACATCTCTAACACTGTTAGAATAAGACTTCGAGCCGCCATGTGTTTCCATTAGTAAGTTAAATTAGTTTACTCACATCCTTGCAAGCAAACACATTAAACTGTTAATCAAAACTATTGGACCTTCCTACTGTACAGTATGAGCCAAATACATAACGATGTAACAACTAAACTATACCTCACGAATCAACCCTGGATGTTACTGTTCTTCATGCAGGTAATCTAAATGACACCAAATAAACAGAAAAGATCTTTTGCATCTCTTTGATAAGTTAAAATAGGCGAATAAATGCACACACAAAAAAACGTAGTTCTCCCTAAACGTCCTAACAAGTCATGAAACCAGCTAACTTTGGCTATTTTTAACTATTTTAATCATTTAATCAATAAGCTTCCCCTACCTACAGTTTTAATGGATGCTTTTGTCCCACTGAACTTCTTTTTTTTCCCCCTACACACTGGGAGCAGTTTCTGTTTCTGTATCAAACTATCACACCCGTCATTAATGGGTAACTTGCTCTTCCACTTGATCTGCAATCATATCCTTCCCTCACCTCAGATAAACCTCTGTGTAACAGTGGCCATTCATTTTAGTAATAATCAGTCAGAAAATATGATTACATTATCATCTAATATCTGTGCTCTTTTTTTGTTGTTTTTAAAGTATCCTTATTGCTATTTTGAAACTTCAATGAGGGAAATTCAAGACTCTAAGTCCTGGAACACACTGCCTGTGTGGCGCGTGCGTTACCTCTCTCTGCGTCTTTTCACTTCGGCGTCCACATTAACAGATTAGAGCAGCCGCTGTGTGCGGTGCGTCATTTATAAAATAGAACTGATGCCTATTTTTCAAGCGTGTGCCGCGCAGTTTCCAGCTAAAATATAAAGGGAAACGATCTGTGAACATATTTGTACTGTATAATCACAGCAAAAACCCAGTGTTGGCTCCAATTATATCATGACGACACTTTAGGGGGCAGAGTTTTACCCTCTCTGTACCGCTCCTCTGTCTCGGTGGGAGTGCCTGTGTGTCTCGCTATGAACGTGGGTGAACAAAAATTATGTGCCTGGTTTTTGATTACGGCTCATCACTTCTCAGATCTTAAATATTCTATTATAATGGTCTTTATTAAAAAGGAACTCATTGATTCAGTGGAAGGATCAATGTTCACAGACTAACAATAATCAGTTAAAACTATCAGTTGCGGAGGAAACGTGGGACTTAACTTACTTTGATCGCATGCATTTTGTTCCACCTTAACACTTCAGCTCAGAGAGTGGAGATCTGGGTTTGGTTTATTCAGTTTGACGTAATATCAATTTGTCCAGGGATTCCTCACGTTGTCCAGTTGCGCCACTTGAATTAATCTCTCAGATAGTTCACTCTCATCGTTAGAGGCTTCGCTGTCACTATTCCCATCTGATTTATCAGATTGTTCAAGTCGTTTTCGGCGTGAACAAATACACGGAACGGCAATGAATTAAGTGACCAGGAAAGATTAGTGTTCAGGTGGGTGGGTCAGCGCGGCAACGGGCTCCAGCTCTATTATTACGCTGATAGTAATTCCGGCTACTTCACATTGAATATTTCAGCTCTCCTTTGAAACGCCAAGCCTTCCCAATTTCCCCGAGAGGATCAATAGAGTTCATCTTATCTCTTTTCTTCGAATAGCCCGAAGCCTTGTCAAGCATCTTATGCTGCGGCTCAACAGCTATTTGATGAGAAATGCAGAGAGGCAATATCTATACAGAAACCCTGAACTGGAGCACGCGGTCGGGTCAAATGAAGACGTCGACGCTCTTTCCATCAGAGCAGATTCTAATGCATGATCATAATGCAGTTGTGCATCTGGACCGACAACAAACACCTGAAAAAGTACCCCCCAAAAAAATATTGTGCTGATGCATTGACAATTTCAAAACATATTATAGCTGGTTATGATTTTGTTGTATGACGCTGTAACTCCCATTTCTTTTCTTACCTTCTTCTGGGGGCACTGCGTCTGTCAGATAAGTCAACACAGCAGACGGGGAAAACACAACCTGTTTTCAAAAGCACGGCATGCTTATGATTGTGTGTCAGAACAATGGAAACAGTGAAAGCAGCTTTTTGACTTTTGCATAATCCCCCCCGTTTGACCTCAAGAGTCCTTAATAAACTGCCAAGATGAGTTCAACTCAAGCTGCCAAACACCCTGTAAGATTTCTCGGGGTATGTCATATTTAATAGCTTATCCACAGTGAACATTTGCGTTGCTAATGCCAGCAATTTATATGAGCTGTGTTCAACAGCGGCATAGTTACTCGTGCAGGCCCCGCCTCAATTTTTGTTGCAGTGCGTGTTTCTTATTCTTTTCTTTTTTTTCCATGCTTTGAGAGACCGTTGGAGTACACTGACAGAGATTGTAATTGGTTATGTTATGTTACGAGTCTGGTCATTAATATATGACAGAGGCTGTCAAACAGGCAGGCCCGAGAATATGTTTTTACTTTATGATATACATGCATTTTTTAAACTTGTGAGCAAGGCTGAGATCCAAGGAACAAAAAACAACAAAAAAAAGAAGTCAGATGAATAAGAATATGGTTAAAACTGATATTTATAAGCAACCGTGTTTAATGGTCAGAAAAAAAACAGAAAAGAAAGTTAATTATTCATTATCATTATTTTTACAACTGATCTGACAATAAACAATAAGCCAAGTGTCTGTTTCTTTTCTATTTCAGTTGATCAACAGACCTTTTTTTGATGTTCATCTAACAGATCAAAATTTACATAGCTGAAAAGCTGAGCAGAAAATATTTCCTGCATTATCCAAATTTTTCTGTACATTACCAATAGATGGGTTATATAGATTCAGATAGTTTCTTTTAAGCTGTGCCACAAGAGCTTTTGTTATGGCTGATCCTTATGACTCATTCTTCATAAACTGAATGCAGAACTCTGACATGGGGAAACAAGCATACTGCTTTCAAAATTTGGTGTCTAAAAGGCTTTTGTGCATAATTAATTCCAATACTTTGACAATTGAACATTTTCCACTTCATTATTTTGAAAATTATGCTGCGGGAGCCAACCATAACCACATGGGACACATGAATGAGAATGCATAACAAATGACTTTGTTGCTCGCTTAAAACCATAATGATTTGAATGGTCCATAATGCCATGATTCCCCTCCTCCGGCCCCGCTGGCTCACAGTCTTTGAAGGTTCATCTGTAGTGAAGTCTAGGATGCAAGAACGAGACTTTTCTGTGGCAACTTATTATCTAACAGCGCTCCTAGCTCTGACCCAACAAAGGCCTCGTTCGTAAATGCAGGTAGTAGTAGCCAGTTTTTTTGCTCCTATAAGACTTTTTTTGTTTTGTTTTGTTTGTTTTTTGGATGATCTGCACAAATCATATGGAATCTGATCTTTTCAATTTGGATTCAGGACCGTTTTTTTGTATGATCCTAAATCAGATGCAAGTCTGTGCAACCTCAGTGTTAGCAGTTATATGACAATGCAAGGGATAGTTTTCAGTTTTTGAAGTGGGGTTGTATGAGGTGCTTATCTATAGTCAGTGTACCTTCAGTAGATGGTGTTCGGCACGTCCCCAGTTGAGAGAAGCAGGCAGCTGTTCCGTCATGGAAGCGAAGCCACATGCTGCTGTGGACAGGAACAATGAGAAAATGTATTTTAGAAAATAAATATTAGTTCAAGAGCCTACGAGAGTAGTAGTAGAAACTAAACAGAACTACTACACGTCCACCAGGGAGTACAGACAGACCCTTAATTCTTTTGGTCTACTTCAATGTATCAGTCATGCTGTAGCTATCTTCTCTACAAGAAGTATAAACATTAAACATCATGCATTAAGGAAGGTAAAATGCTTCTTAAAAGTTTATTAAAAGCTTGACTGAACCCTGAGCGACCACATTTCAGAGAGAAAATATATATATATATTTTTAAGCATTTTATTACCTCTGGCTTTTTTCTCTCTCTACCAGAAACAGTGATTGCAGTTCGCCTCCGTGGGCACAGTTCACTGTGGCCTTTAATTGACAGGAATAATGAAGTTATATTTTCATAATCAACTCTTTACAGCAGTGATGCAACAAAAACATGTTGTCATTTTGAGTTTTTTTTTTTTTTTTTTTACTTTTATTGACCTTTTAAGATGAAATATGTTGTGACAACAGCGCCTCGCTTGCACCACCTCTAAGTGGTGTCAGGCAACGTGAACAACATGGCTAGTGTGAAATAGAAATGTCAACACAAAATTGCAGTGTACTTTTGATGGTTTATGTAAACTTGGTTGGACTGTGTGGGAGGTTTTTGATACATGAATATGAGGCTTATTATGCATACTAAATCCACACTTCATGATGTAAATGTGGGAACAACTTGACTGGGATTAAAAAAAAACATTTTTTTTAAAAATCCCCGGAAGAGTTGGTCGGTGCCTCTTCCCACTACGGCTAAAAGGATGCTGCACTGATGGGTGTTCAGCGGTGTGAAAGTTGACCTAGATGGGCAGTAAATATCAACACTCAGGGGCTGCCAGCATATCAGCACTTCATAATGTGTGGAAATAACTTTGGTGAGTCGACGCAGATAGGCAGTGCTGAACTGCTTTAAATGGTTAGCGATTGCCCATTCGTGTCTATGGCTGTAAATTAAGGTTTTGTTTTGTTGATTTTATATTTCATTTGATTTGATTTCACTTAATTTGTCAGTCTAGGAAATATGATTGTGGATCAAAACAGAGAAGCCATCCTTTATTTTAATTGAGTTATTTGTGGCCACAGTGGAACTTCACAATAGTACTGATAAAGGCTCTGCAACAATCTGCGAGAGATTTCATACAACTGATTTGTGTGCTGATGGAAAATATGAGCAACATGTAAAATGCCCCTTTATTTCCAGGTCTGTAGAATGACAGTGCTGCAAGGAAATAACACGTTACGAAATAGGCAGCTCAGTGTATCTGATTTTGCATAATGCACTGTGACACAGAAGCTCCAGAGGATCTTATTTTCACTCCGAGTATGTCCTGGGGCTAAACTACATCACATCTTATGATGGCTGCCAGTTCTGCATGTCCTCAAGTGGTGGTCCCTCTGTTGGGGTGGGAGGAGGTGCAACTGTGTGGAATTGATACTCGGCCAGTTCCTCCCTCACCGAATCACAAAACAACTGGCATCTCAGCTCATTACCTCGGCTCAGCGTGCGTGCACAGTAATGGTTGGAGGGTCCTGTAAACTGGACAGGTGTGGGTGTGAGAATTGCATTGCAAAGGGAAGACAGAGTCCAGAATGTACAGTATGGTGAATGCTGCCTGTAAAGCTGAACCTCGCTTCAGCACCGTGTTAGCACAGTTCCTGCTTTTATACTTTTAATTATCCAATGCAGAAGCAAACATAGTTTCTGAACAAAGTACATAATGATCTTTAGTTTGATTGTGAAATATTGCCCCCGTTAATCAGCGGTACCCTGGAACTATCAGTTTGGATGTTGGAGATTACCATCAGTCAGCACAAACAACGTTTGATGGCACCAGACGCAGTCATATAATTACAGATAATTTGAGGACAAACTCTTCATTGTGATAATATTAGCCGAAACTGACCTTGATATATATCCACTAAGTGGAAACAAGATTAACAGTCCACTTCTATGTTTAGTGGCTCTGTGTGGTTGTACTTCGGCACAGCGTTTTGAGCTTAACGCTAATGTCAGCTTGCTCACACGATGTTTATCATTCATAATGTTCACAATGTTCACTGCCTTAATTTAGCTTGTTAGCTTTCTAAAATTAGCTAACTGGCAAAATGCGACTACTGGGAAGCATTACTAATTGCTGTTTCATGCAGATGCCGCTGTGTTGTCAGCGATTGTCATAAAACATAAGCATAGTGTATGCAACTGTATGACTTCTGTGCCCAAACCGTTCCTGTGGCTCACAACCAATTTGTCAACTTAAAACCATTAAGCTGTCTCCAACATCAATCAGAAAATCTATTATCTGAAGCAAAACAACACATCCGAGTGTGTCATCTTTACCCTATATTCATTTGATGTACAAGCTATAAGCCATAATTGTTTGTGGTAATAGAACTTTAAAAAAAAAAATTCGCACTGCAGACGGTGCTACTTGGGGATAAACAAATTGCCCCACTTGCACTGGAGCCAAAAGCGCAACAGCTGAGGCTGCTTCTGAAGGGCAGACAGACGGACAGATGTTCATTTTATATCAAATCAGTCAGTTTTGTGAGGATGAAAACATATCTCTGTGACAAAGTAATTGATTTATGCTATTTAGCACCTAAGGTGTGAAAGCCCTAGAATCATAATATTCAAAAACTCCTGAAAGTTGGTACGCCCGTCTCTCCCGGCGAAAAATGTCCTATTTTACTGGAGTCACGAGTGGGCGTGGCCAAATGGCTCGCTAGCGCCCCCTAAACAGATGCCCCGGCGGCTACATGCACGGAATTCGGTGGACATGTTTATCACACCGAGATGTACAAAAAAAGTTACATTGCACCGTTACGTCAACTCAACAGAAAGTCCACCATTTTTAATTTAGTCGCCATTTTTGGCATGTTGTTCAAAAAATGACCGGCATCTTCAAAGTCAAAACTGACTTACAATTTTATTTAAAGTCTTGACAAAGAGGGGAAGGGAGGGGGGAGGGTGGAATTGAACCCCAAACCTTCTAGTTGAGAGGCAGCAGTGCTAACCACTGTAAGGGTAAGCCACGTGGTTCAAGGAGGGTGAGTCCTTCTAAGGGTAAGCCAAATGGTTCACAGAGGGCGAGACCTCCTAAGGCAAGTCCCTCTAAGGGTAAGCCACACAGGTGTGGGTTTGTCTGTGCAGTCATATTACTACCAAACCAAAGGTCAACAACAATACAAAACTCAAACAAAATAAATAGTCCAAGAGACTCTTTTTTTCATTGTGCACTGGTTAGAGCAGTTGCCTCCTCACAGAGAAGTAACTTGATGTCAGTTCAGAAAAAGGTCATACTCCAAAAAGTAATAAAAAAAAGTCATCCAAAATATCCAAAGTATGTGGTCCAAAAAGTGACCCAAAATTCATTATGTATATAGTATGTAGTATAGAATGTATTGTATAGAGTATATAGTATAGAATATATAGAGTATATAGTATATTTTTTATTTTATTTTTTTAATTTTATACACTTTATTAATCCCCGAGGGGAAATTTCTTCACTACAGCAGGGGGGCTCTCAGGGGGGAGATGCTGCAGCAGGCTGCCACTAGCGCGGCGCCAGGTAACCTGACCTGAGGTGCATGTTTTTGGATGATGGGAGGAACCCGGAGAGAACCCGGAGAGAACCCACGCAAGCACAGGGAGAACATGCAAACTCTGCACAGAAAGGCCCAGGACCGGATTCGAACCCGGAACCTTTTTTGAAGTGAGGTGACAGTGCTAACCACTGCACCACCGTGCTGCCCCAATATATATATATATATTATATATATAGTACAGAGTATATAGTATAGAATATACAGTATATATAGTATAGAATATATAGTATAGAGTATAGAGTATATAGTATAGAATATATCGTATAGAGTATATAGTATAGAATATATAGTATGGAATATATAGTATAGAGTATATAGTATAGAATATACAGTATAAAGTATATATTATAGAGTATAGAATATATATTATAGAGTATAGAGCATGTAGTATATAGTATAGCCAGTTCGATGCAGCTACATTTGATGTTTCACCGTGACACAGGAAGTTGATGTTTAAGGTCAAACGATGCTCCAAACCTCATGAAACATGCGTCAGGCACCAACTTTCATGAGTTTTTGAAAATGTTAAAGCCGCCAAAAAAAGGAATTTGTTTTTGAGGAAGAAGAATAAGGGACGAGATCAAGAAATAAATTAAAACTGCAAGGGGGAATATGCGGACCTCGGCGTGCTGCACGACGTTCGAGGGCCGCATATCACTGCCTGCAGTTTTAATTAAGATTTATCATTTTAATGACGGACACTGTGACTTCCAAACCCGGCTGTTATACACAACGATCAGTACGTGATATTGACTGTCGAACTGTCTTGGCTAAGGTATTATACTGTTTCAAAGTCTGTCAGATTACTCTCTAAGTCCATACACTGTGATCCGTTCACATGCAAAACAAGTGGGGAAAAGGAGTTCCTGTTGGTTGCACTTTGTGTTTACAGTATGTGGGGCTTAGTGTTTTGATCATTGAGTTTACTTGACTTATAGCTGGTAGAATATTAATTGCTCTCGCTTGAGTTCTATTTGAAGAATAGACCCTCGACTACAGGTAATAGCCTCATTGATAAAGTCATTAAGAATGTTAAATGTGATGTTGACTCAAGGAAAAGAGCTAATATATCTACATTATGATGATTATTATGAAGATGTGTATAACTACATTAGCTTCCTTTGACAAAATGAACATGGTACAAGCTTTGATACTAAACAGCAGTAATTTTGTTGGTATCAAATGTTATAGCATCCCCTTCAGCTTACCTCAGCCATCTGGATAATTTTAGATTCCATTATTCCTCAACATATTTAAGGCTGTGACGAGTTTAATTAATATTTTCCCAGTTCCTTCGCGCATCTTTAAATGCCACTTTATCAAACTGCATATGGCGGCATAAATCTAGCGCCTGAGATTTGCATACAGCATGCTGCAATACAAAACAATCAACAAAAAAAAAACATCTACACATGACATGAATTATATTGTTCTGTTTTGTTTTTTTTCTAATTTCTGAAGATGTCACACATAATCCTCATATATGATATGGATAATTTTGTATACATTATGTTGCAGAGTGCAGTATGTTCTGTTCTGTGAATAATACTGCTTCAATTAAGTTGCTTTCTTTTAAAACACGCAAGAGACCGTCTGAATAACTGTCTCCTCAGTGCATGTGCTGGAATCGGTCCCATTTGACTTCCTCTTGTAGACCTTACTGAAGCTTTTGTCATGGTCGATTGTGCTGTTTGATTGGTTATCCTGAGATCTGAATGGGTACTTTGGGTTAAGCATTAAGTTGGTTTAGGACCAATCTTACTAACAGATCATTGCCCATTAAAAAAGGAAATTCCCTCCCGTTCAAATGCTGTTATCACTTCCAGGCTCCATTCTCCTTTGTCTTTACTTGCTCTCTTTTGACCGTGTCATTTGTAGAGTACCTTTTAAACATCTAGTAGTGCTTTTTACTCTGACTCATTTCCGAGAGAAAGATCTTGGCATTGTGGCCACAATCCTTTGTGTGATCGTTTGTCGAAGCAAGGGCTGCACTATTGATACTTGATTAACAATGCAGTGTTTTCGTACCAGTATCTTGGGAGGGAGGGCTGCACCGCCAGCAGGACCTGCCGCCCACCCTGAAAGAAACTAAATGCGAACGTACTCATAGAACTGTAGTTATGTTTAGTAACTACTATTTATTTAATTACTTCCTGTGCACCCATCCCATCCAACCTATTCACCTCTGCCAAGGCTGAGTGGCTAGGGGGAAACACTGGAATGGATGTTTTTAAAACTAAGACATGAAATATATACAAACACAAGAAGA
Organism: Brachyistius frenatus; assembly: GCF_029030835.1. NCBI lineage: Eukaryota > Metazoa > Chordata > Actinopteri > Embiotocidae > Brachyistius > Brachyistius frenatus. The sequence goes on from NW_027210655.1 coordinate 2,361,204, forward strand.
ATCACATTTTGTATTAAGTTGATTATATTACTTTTTGATATATGCTGCACTTTGTCTGGAGAGTTGTGCAATGCAACAGCTTCTTTTTTGTATGAAATAATAGTTAACATTTTCTGGAACTGGAAAAGATAATTAATGTAAAATACTGTATTGCCTTCGAAGTCAAAAACCTCACTCATGCCTCCGGATTATTTCTAAAACTGCAGCAAAGATTTTAACTGGCACCAAACAACGATACCCCATGACCCATACTTTGGCATCTTTCCACTAATTGCCAGCCAAATGATTTTAAGGCTTTACTGATCACGTTTAAAGTTTTAACCCTTTTTTTGGGGGGGGGGGGGGGGACTGGCCCTGGCCCTGGCCCTGAGCTTCATTTCTGACCTTCAAGATGGAACCTGAGTGCACCCTCGGATCCTCAGACGGAGCACTCCTGACAGCTCCTCACTCTGGTTTGAAATCGAGAGCACTTGCTGCCACAGCTCCTGCACAGCCAAACACCCTGCCGGAGAAACCGAGGCCCACTAAGTCAATAGTGCTTTTTTTTTTATGAAGCAGCAAAAATGTTAAGGGAACATGCAGTGCGGAATACCGGGCAGACAAGAATGTCATTATTTCTTCCTTTCTTTTCTCTTTTTCAGAACAAGAGCTTGAAAAATAAGCTACTCTCGGGAAACAAACTTTGTGACACCTATGCTGAAGAGGTAAGAACAGTACATCCCGTTTCACCACATAATGCAATTAATTCCCAGCTCCAGCTACTTCATTGTTCATGTAATAAGGGCATTCATTGCAGACATTTTTTGTTTTCCTTTGAGTAAGCGCTGCTAACAAAATACAAACAATGCAACATCTGATTGCAATGTGATTATTAGTGCCAATGTATTTATAATCAAAATAATTAAATTTGCTTTCTGTTTTGTAAAATTCAGTTCTTGAGAATCATTTTCCTGCTATAATTATAATTAGCTATAATTAGGAAGCTTTTCCTGCTAATGTTTATGTTGAAAGATTGACAAAAGACCAGCTCAAGGTTAGAAATGATTCATTGCTGTCTTCCTCTCTCTTTCTCACGCACGCACATAGACGAACACACGAACTTGGTTTTGGCTGTCCGGTAAATCAGAGAACAACTTGTCTCTAACAGCGACCTTTTTGATGGCTGTACAGTTGCAACCTGAGGAGCTCGGGTTGTAGTGATAGCAGCTTCGAGTGCATTTCGTCTGTGCCATTTTCGCTGTCACTTTTCTTCTTTTTCTGCTTTAGCTGGGCGGCCCTTTGTTATGGTCAGCGGCGACCAACAGGTTTCCCATCCTCAGTGAAGCTTTGAGCTGAGCTTTGAACTACCACTTTTGCCTTCCTGCTGACCAACGCTCATGCTGTAATTTAGCTATGCAGCATCGAACAAGGCAGCGGGTCCTGCGGGCATACTGATGACATGCTCAAGTCAGTGCAGCTGGTTATGTGTAATCGTGGGCTTTATAGTTATGCAGTCATGCAGTTGGTGATTCCAAGCTTTTGCCAATATCCAGGCTACAGTATTTGGAGTAACTTCAGATTTCTTTTACAACATAGTGTAGTGTGGTGATGCAGACAGCTTGATGGATGGCAACCTTGGTGTGGAGATGGAGATTTTACTTTAGAAAGACCCGGAGCTACACCTCCCCAACGGCAACCTTGGTTTGTTTGATCAATGCCAGCGATGATATTTTCAAGGTTTTCAAATGACAGAACAAGTGTGCATTTTACAGTAAAGACCGGCAGTTATCAGTATGGACGCTGTGATAATTTAGTCCCTCAAATTAGTAATCTTTACCCTGAAAAAAAACATTTGTGCCCTTGAATTTCTGAGCCATGTTCTCAAATTACTTTCCGACACAAATGAAAAATGCACTCCATTTATATCAATAAGGGTATCCTAAATAACAGAAACACCTTTCTGTATAATACAAAATAGTTCGAGCTCCACAAGCTGCATCCTAAAAAATAATGTTGTATCAACGGCTCTCTAACAGTTTCAACAAAAACTGAACATTGCATCAACAACAACAACTGCATTAGTTTTTGGTTGGAATAATTGGCTACTGATTCTGTGGACTTAGACAAATAGTAGTACAACACATTTTAGCTTGAAAAGGAGGCTCTATTTTGGGCATCAAGTGCTCTAGGATCATAAAACATTGTCCATGCCAGTTATATTTACAATATTTTAAGTCCATTTTTATTACAATAACTGAACTATATCATATTGACTTAATGAATTAAGTACTAAGAGGACATAAACTATTGATTTGAGGTTACGCATTAGCGTTAACATGAGAATAAACAGATTGCGATATAAACAGCACAGCAGATGGTAGTTTTCTTCCCAAATCACCTCTGTCTTGAACAGCATCAGCAATAGTTGACTACAGCTTTGTACTGACCACAGTTACATGAACACCACGTCTCAGCTCCACAAAGAGAATTGAGTGTTCGGAAGCTCTTTCTGTTGAAGAGCTGTTCATCGACCCTGAAGTCTGCTCCAACTCTGAGGTTATTCTTGAGCTCCTACTGAGACACAGGAAATTGGTGTTGAAAATTACAGGCCTCTTTCCTCCTACGAATCCTCCAGCTGAACATGCCTGACATTTTACCAGCTAAGCTTCTCCAAGCCATCATCTCGTATTCCAACTCTGAGATGATGATGGCGGCTTTGACTGCAGCTTCTGATTATAACACTTCAGGAAAGAGTTGGAGGGAGTACAAAGGCGATGAAAAGGTCCTGATTGAAGTTGTGTGTAACTCTAGAGTGAGCCAGAACGTTCCCAGCAACAGCAAAGGAGATAATCAAAATGGTGATAAAATATGGTTGGCTGACTGTGCTTGTATTTAATATAGCTGAACATAATATCTCATCCTCAATGCCCCTTAATACTGAGCTGTGTTCTGTGTCTACCTCATTGTTTCTGAAGAACTGTTATCAATTCAGTTCAATTACATTTCAGAGGGAAACTCAACAATTCCCACTGGGTAACAGGAAAGAGGAAAAACTTCCTTTTAACAGGAAGAAACCTTTGACAGTACCAGATTCAGAGGTCGGTCGCCATTTGCCTCAAGCGGTAGGGATGAAGGGAGAGCTCAGAGAGAAAAGAACACCATAGAGAACAACAGGCAATAACCACTGTCCAGTAACCTGCAGAAAGCTACAGGGACACCAAGAACAGAGAGGAAAAAAGCACTTACTGCAGGAAAGAGAACACAAAGTTAATGACGGTAGCGGCACATAACTGCATGGAGACTGAAAGGGAGAGTAGAGGAGGAGTTATCAGGGCCGGTAGACTTTGAGATCTTTCGGGAGCAAACAGCTACCAGACTTTTCTTGAACACAGGTAGATGGAGGTCACTGTCTTCAATTCCATTGGGAGACTTAGACTGTTGAAGGTAATCAGCGAGAGGAACATTGTTCCATGTCCCTACTTTCATCCCAGAAAGTTATTTACGTTTAAAGGGGAAGGGTTACAGACTGAACTTTTAATCACACTGTAATTACAGTAGAGTAGCAGAAAGAGAGGCCCTAAAGCTGTGAAACAATTGTCTCCGGAGATAGCAATCAACATTACTCCATCAAAAGTTTGTCTGTTCAGAGGGCAGTAAATGTTGCTTACTCCACTCTTGGGAACCATCGACTACGGTCTGACAGACATATTTCGGGGGTTTCCGTTGTAGCCAGCAGATATTGGGGTCAAGACTTCCTCTTCCATGTGTCGATTGTTGAGTTGAGAGATGACTAATCTCTGTAAACAGATATCTGCTCATGAGTGCAGATACATTTAACAACTATAGCCAATAGAAGGCTAAATCATTATCAGACGAAAGCTGATGGCAGTCAGTATTGCATTTTGGCCGATGCCTTTGCCTTTTTTTGCTCAACACATGGACTGTTGATCTGCATGCAAGCAAAGCCAGCTCAAACCTGATTGGTCAAAAGTACTTGGGCAACAAATGGAAACCCACCTATTTCTTTATTTAAAAGCAGATATCTGTTTGTAAGGTTATGCTGACTGAAACGCACTCATCATAAAACCATGATGTAAGAGTAGTTTTTGTTGAATATTTGGCTTGATTATTGCCTTTTCACTGGATTTTATACAAGTCACAAAAATGGTTACACATCCAAAAACATCAGAAGTTGAATGCAGAATAACCCTTGAGAACATTCACCCTTGAACTTGTACTTAATTGTTGTCATGTAATCATGTTTCCATGCTTCAAAGATCTTATAAGATAAGATTTCCTCAAAGCATTGAGTGAGTCAGAGTGTGTTGGAAAAAAAAAGCTTGTGATAAAATCTTTTAATCGAAAATCAGGGCTTTGAAATCATGTCCAAAGAACTGAGATTAAGCAAGCTCTTTTTCAGCTGGCCTCGGATAAACTTTCTCAGTACAGGCGCCTTTTGTTGCACATGATACATTTGAAGATTTTGTATGCGTAAACAGTAGCTTGACTTTGTGTTATTTGCGTTCCCATCTTGTGAAAATTGGCTTTGGGAATTCCTGTATTGTATATTGGGATACATGCCATTTGGTGTGGTAATCGGTTTTGGAAGGCTGATTTAACTTGTGCATGGCTTTTGCTTGCTATGTGAGGTGGAGGATCAAGCTTTGTGCTCTTAATCCGTGTGTAGTTGTGAAAACGACTCGGCTACAAGGACTTAAAAACGACACGTTAGCAACACTATAAAGGTTGTATAGTTGCAGCAGTTATGTGCAGCTGATCTTGTATCCTCTCTTGAAAACGGATGACTTGCTAGGTTTGCCTAGGCTATTATTTGGAGAAAACAAAAATAAATTGAAAAATAAATGTTATGCTAGTAGCATAGAATGAGAACATGCTTGATAAACAACAGGCCTTTGGTTAAAGTATCATGTCTTTAGCACGACCAAAGTTTTGTAGTTAATCTAATGAGGAGAACTTTAAATGTGATAGAGCTGCAACTAATGATCATTTTGAAGTTATAATTATTATGATTGATATGTTATTTTGCCTTTATTAGATGGACAATAGTATGCAGCTAGTCCAGCTGGCTACCAGTCAAACCAAAGACTCTCTACCATTTATTTTTTTAATAACTGATTACTCGTGTTTTCTATAAAAAGCCCTGAAAATGGCAAAAATTACATCTCACAATTTTCTAAAACCCTGACATTTTCAAATTGCTTATTTCGTCTGTCTAGTCCAAAATTAACACTTATTTAAGTTTACAAACATTAAGATAAAACCAGGGAATATTTAGCTTTTTTTTTTTTCAAAGACTAATTGATTAACTGTGTCAGCTGTAATGTATAAATAATCACTTTCCTTAACTCACAGAACCATATTATCGATATAGTGTTGTAAAACCATTAATTGTAGACATCAGCGTTCCCACACAAAAGCAGCAAAATGCTTACACTGCTTTGGAGTTATGACTGTAGAACTTAAAACCACCTGTATATAGTAAATGATGTGTTTATAACATTCATATAATGCTGTATCATATGTTTACTTTCAATAAATAATAACTATGCTCCATGTTTAAATGCTGTTCTACTTCATAACAGCGGTTGTAGTAATCATGAGTCAGTGTTGCCGAGTCATTTGCTCATTTGGTTCAAACTCCTTTCATTCATTTGAGCGTGAGCTGCAGTCCGGACTCCATTAGATGCTTTTTGGGTTAATGGGGCTAATAAGACTCTTGGCCTTTTTGCTCCATTTGCTCTCAAATGATTTAGAATCTTTCAAAAACACTCTGACAAGACAAAAGTGGAACTGTTGATGTAGAAACACAGTCACAGAAATGCAGTGAGGTCACTGAGAAAAATGGATTCAAGGGTTAGAGAGTTCAGTCAGGAAACCCACTAGCAGGCAGCCACTGACCTGGCTCGGCTCTGTCTTTGTTCACTTCACCAATCACAAAGACAGTCTCTGCTGATGGCGAAGCCGCCTGCTATACATATCTGGCTATATTTCGCTGCTTATCCGGTTCACTGGTAAAATGTCATGCAACCTCTCAGCTCCAGACGGCGATGTCCTCGGGGGGGGAGGGGCATCTGATAGCTTAGAAAACTGCCGTCAATGTCAAGGTTAAGACCATTCCGTAAAGGAGAGACACGAGGCATTACAGATGCCATTTAATCTGTTGCACATCTTTTCCTCAACAGCATGAATTTATCGCCTATTTCCCAGTCTTGTCAAATTTATGGTGTCGCCTGCAAAGCCATGACTCAGATGAAGGATGTTGTTACAGTTCAGTATTTTCAGCCCTGTTATCACTGGCGTTACATTTCATTCTTGCGATCGCGATTTAATGGAAACATCTCGTAAACTGAACCCCACAGTATGTATGCAGATTAAATATGAAACGCTGGATTTGGACGGATTCCTGTAGTGATGGATTTCAAGGTGAATGGCCTCATGTAATTAATTCTGCGGGGCGTTTTTGAATGGAGCAGCGTGCTATCATCATCTTGCGTATTTTGGGGGAGATCAATGAGCTAGGAGACAGATCTCACTAGTCTTCACCAACCAAGCGTCGCTTACTCTCATAAATGTTCTTTGTTTCCATTTATTAATGGCCTTTGGGTTCGTGTGTTTATGTGTGAGAGAGTTATAAGTTCTGTGCTCGAACACTATATCTACCAGTTTAAACTCGCAGAGGCAAAAGAGTTTTAGATTTGAAAGACTGAGATTGCACGCACGTGGTTTCCACATTTAGATTTAACTTGAATATTAGTTGTTTATAAATCAACAATAAAATGTGTCACTAGTTTGTTTACAGTATATAGGAGAATGGAGAGGGTACAATTAGGTGTGGGTTTGACATGAGAACCAGAAAAGATGTTTAACCACTGACATATTGGTCAGCTGTCGATCACATGGTTCTCATCGTTTATGTCCCAGTTGTCTTAACACTATCATGGTTTTCTTTTTCTGACAGGAAGCAGCAAGGAGATGATATAGGTTGTTAAATGTCATGTAATATTAGAATGCCTCGGGTTTCATCCAGGAGTTGGAAATCAAAGCAGCTTCTTCACCAATGTTTGATGTTTGGCTCCTTTGATAATACGTTGTTCCGGGAAATGTTGTGTGTTCCCAGCTTTAGTAATATCTCCCACAATACAATTAACTTGTGCAAAGGGAGCGTACAAGAGCAGAATCTTTGAATAAAACAAATGTATTACTACACCGGTTTACTTCATTCACGATCCGTATTAAATAAATCAGATTACCCTGACTGAAATGATTGAAATGAAGTATATACTTCAAGTTTCTGGGCTGTCTGCCAGTCACTAGTCTGCCGTCGCTAGCATTCTTCAGCCGATCAGACGCACTTCACAAATAGAGCAATCTGTTTGAGACGTAGAGGGGGGGGTGTGATGCTGCTGTGCTCCCGCTGCGATTGCGCATACAAATCTACGCTGTGGATGTCTGGACACTTTAACACGCCGAGCGCCACCCATTTGTGTCACGTCACCTTTGCGTCTGCCTTAATGTAAAGTGGAGCAGCTTGTGTTGTTCTCTTACAGGGAGCATTCATAGTACACTCACTTACAGCCACAGTCTGCACATACACAACAGATTAATTCTCTGCTGAAGGTTAATATTTTGTCTTCTTTGTATTTCAGTAACAACATGACCCGATTGTTAGCTGGCCTTCCTGAAATAATGGTTTAACTACTATGCAAAGATAAAGATAAATTTAGAAAAGCATCAGCATACTGACACACATATAATAAAAGAGTTTCCTCATCCACCTGACAGAAACATTATTTATAGCTGCAGTATTAAGTACTTTGTGTTATTGGAGATCAAATGACTGTGTAATGTGAGAATTACTGCTCATACTAATGAACCCATAGATAGTTATCACCCAACTCTGCACTTCCGCTCACAGGATGTTCATGGAGCCTTAAAATGTCTGCAAATTCAAAGTTTTAATTTATTCATGCAAAATTAAGACCTTAATTGTCCTAAAAATAACCACTGCATCCTCAAATCCATCTCTCAAAAGTCTTAAAGTAATACAAATGTGGCAAATGAGATTTCAGTGTTATATTAATGCGGAATAACGCTGGGTAGCTCCACCTTACGCTGGTTGTAGCTCACCTTGGAAGAAAATAAGATAAATCTGAACACTTCTGAAAAGTACACTACAAAATCTGCTTGATTGCAGATTTGACCTCAAAAGTGCGTTCAATAAAATATTAAATTAATATTTGTGTCCATTAATTGTATCAGTTCAAATGTTTTGTGCACGGCTAATAACTTTATGACATTCATCCAGGTTGTTTCCTGCTCCGATAAACCGACTGTACGCTACCAGACCAGCACTAAAGACAGACGAAGTTGAAGACTAGCATTTATATATTTTTCATGTCTGGAAATTAATGCTTGGGCATCTGTTTGCTAACATAAACACCATATATCTGTTTGTTATTGACAGCTTGTTGTGTCCCAGTTGAGTTGGACAACAGATAGGTCAGAGAATTTTTCATGAATTTTAAAATAGTATGAAGCTAGAAAATACTGTAGCAATTGGCAACACTGTCACCTGGAGTTGGTTCAAATGCCACAAAACCATAGTGAATGTATCACAGAAACAACAACCTAAATATGTGATGATCTCAGAAGATCAAATCCCTCCAGAATCTGGCAGACTGTAGCATCCTCTATTTGTCTGATCTTGTCATTAATAATAAATAAATAATAAACCTAGCACGGCCTTAAATGCCAGAGACATATTGTGCACATGGCGTGTAGAAATCCAACGGTCCCGTCCTTGTTTCTCACCAGAACGATGACTCAGATTTCCTCGAATGTGAGCCATCAATTAGGGAAAGATGTTAAATAACACCGAGCTCGCAAAACGCTGCGTCACTGTGTGTTGTATAGTTTTGTAAGCGTTTGAAACGCGGGGCACTTCCTTACAGGACTTAAACCAACGGGAAGAACAAGAGAGAGAAGCTGCAGTGATTCTCTTGGGCAGAGTAGACAGCTCACATAACTTATTCTGAGTAAATAGCAGACCGATGCTTTGGCAGTACAGAGAACTCAGTATATTCAGATGTTTGCATTTCTAAAGTTACAACTCCACAGCCTATGACTCTGTAGCCTCTTAATATGATTAATTCTATTACCAGTGGACATCTCAAAAGCTCCACTTAACTGGGACAAATAAAATTAATTTGGTCACATTTTATTTTATGACCTGGACCACAGAAAAAAAACAGACTTAACGATCCCGAATCAAATATACCGCTCGCCATCTCTGAGTTGCAGTTTTAAGGTTTGCTCTGTGTTTATTTAACCTTAACATTGTTTTACGAGGAGCCCCCAGGATGCAGTTTTTGAATCCAGTTACACGAGACAGAGATGGGTGTCTTGGGACATGGAATACCCCGTTGGAAAAGAAATAACAAGATGAAGAGTGTCATAAAAAACAAAAGGCACAGGTGCTTGTCAAGTACACAAAACCCTGTGAAGTGAATTTGTCCCTCAGCGTCGTGTTCTGTGTACTTTGGTTAAAAGATCAGACCTCATGTCATATTTTAAGTGTCTGTGTCAAAAAAGATAGACAGTCAGATAGAAAGACAGAAGACGTACGTTGGCTGGATAAAAAGATATATAGACAGACAATGTTTTAGTTCAGCAATATTACACGAGAGGGTGTGTTTTAACGCCACTATCGACACGACTGTGATGCGGTCGTAAGCATCACTCGAGTGTAATATTGCGATTATACAACAAGTTACCGACTAAATGAGATATGTATTCAAAATGTCTTCATATTGTGGGGCAATCCGCTCTCAAAATATAAAACCTTTTGTTAGTCTGATCTCCGTTTCCATGGAAGTACATGGGGTATGACTAAGATTTCAGGATCAATGGAGTCATGTATTTTTTTTTAAAGATTTTAGCACCGTGTCATGTGTCAAACGAAACTGGTCAAGCTGGCCGCCGCTAGGATTTTAAGTGCCCGACTACATTACGGTACGGGTGCTCGGAGCGACAACGAAGGACCAATAAAGACCCGATTTTGCGGAAGAGTTCACATTTAATAGACCTTTAACCAGGCAAAACAACATTATATTGCATAGCATATTTAATTCTGTTCTAATTATGTATTGACAATGAAGAGGCAGAGTGACATTTTCTAGTGATGAGCAGGGTGTGATGTGCTGATCTGAGCACGTTCGAAATGTACAATTGACCAATCAGGTCTCTGGGTCGGAACTACTTGTTGTATAATCTGGACTATTCACTCATATGAACTCCAGTAAACTCTACTGACGTCTGACATGTCATGCGCGGACTCATCGAGCTCTTATTTTTTAAAGCTTTGACTTGTTTGGGTTTCAAGCTTCATCAAAGCAATTTTATTTGTATAATATTCACCTCCTGACTTGTAAGTCTTCACAATAGCCGCAGTACAAAACAAATTCTACGAAAACATCTTTTAGCCTCGCGGAGGATTCAAAGAGAAACCCTCTGAAATGTGGCTCAGTCCCATGTGGAGGCTTTCAGTGTTCATGCTCACATCATGAGCAGCTTTGAGGATGGCCGTGTATCAAACTATCGAGGAGCCAAGCCTCTGCGTTTGATGTGCCCACTGATGTGGAGCGGCGGAGTGAATGTCAGGCAAAGCCGTTCACCGTGCATGTTTTGGGGCGCCGGCAAAGAGCCGCTCTGTTTGTGTGTGCCGCTTGACGGGCGAGAGAGCCTGTCATAACCTGGGAACCTGCATGCGTGTGGTGATTGTGGCAATAATGTGTGTAGTGGGAGTGAGAATTCAAGGTTTAGACAGTGGGCAAGAAGCCAGTGCATGACTGCATCATTGTGTGGACTATGCAGTTCAGTGAAGGGTAGATTTGATATTTTCTTCCTCTCAGTAGGGCCTTCCTTTAAGCCAGAGCTTTGCCCGGGGAACACTTACAAAGGAGTCTTCTGCTGCAGCTGGCAGAATCCTGCTACATGATCTAAAACCAATTTCGCTATTTGAATAAGCTAACACTTATTTCCTTATCTTTCCCTTGCAGTCCAAAAAAATCCAGGCTCAACTGAAAGAACTGCGGTACGGGAAAAAGGATTTAATTTTTAAGGTAAGCTCAAACTGAAGGTGGGTGGCTTTATGGTAGCTCCAGACCAGGAGTAAACAGGTAGGCTACTTCAGACCACCTTGAAAGGATGATCCGATCATAGAAGGTGCTCCAATTAATTCAGGCTGCAATTACAAAGTACCTTCCAGCAAGGCAGCAGCCTGCAAAGTCAACCGGCCGGCGTTTATTCCACATGCTGCTGAAGTCTTGTCCTCTGTTTTCCCCTCTGCAAGATCCAACCCATCCTTTTCAATCACGGGACGTATGCGGATAAATGATGTGGACAGCGGTGGATGAAGTTGATACAGAATTATGCATTAGATCATATAAGGGAATCCTCAAGACACAAATCACAGATGACACCGTGGGTAGCACATATTTTAGGGCATCAGAAATCTGTCTGCTGCTCACATACCTCCTCTGCAAGCACAATGGAAACAGCGGGAAACAGAAAACGGTCCTGTATTGTTGTCCACCCGTACATACTCCGCTGCCCCTTGTATTGCAAGGACTAAATGTTCTTAGATCTGAGCGCTCACGCAATATTTATTGGCATTTACTGGTACATGGACTGACCTTTCTGGCCTTGTTTGCGGTGGTAAAATGTCAGTCGACATTTCTGCCACGATGCCTTGTAATGTCATTTCCTAAATGTATGTTGTGATCCTTTAAACCCATCACTCCTAAAGCCGCGTGAGACATAAATGAATAAAAAAGACTCAGTTCTGATAAACTGAATTTTATTCTCCCACAGCCCAACACCTGAATATATTGTCCCTGGATGTCCTGTTGCTTGTTCTATTTCTAGCCGGTGAATGATGGATGCATTGACTTGTTTGCTCTGTGTCACCGGCTCGTAAATCGTTGTCTCCAAATTGCATCAGTCACTCACACAAAGCAGCGTTATTGCTCAATGTCACCAAACATTTCATGCGGACGTCTTAAACATTATGGTCTTCGGTGATTTGCCGTTACAGAAGCGTGAGGCTAATTTGATCGTTCTCTTTGTCTTGAAAAAACAAGTCATCTTTGGGGGATGGCATACACTGCTTTCTGTTTTCCTTTTCTTTTCTTTTTTCCCAAACCGAGCGAAAGGTCAGAGGAAAATGTGACCCCCTGATCCCTCTGGCTATTCCTGAAAACTCATCTGTATTCCCCACGTGCGGTGATCAAAAGCCCAGCAGGGGACGGAGGGGCAGGAAGTGGGGAAGAGTCACCCAAGATATAGAAATGTCATCAGCCTCACAGAGGGGATGTCAGTCAAGGCACCTTGACTGGGAGGCAATTGAATTGGTTATGACAGCTGTTGTACCATATCAAAGTGCATTTTTGCAGCACAGTGTCACGATACACAAAAACAATCTCACGAGGCCAGAGACAGAGCAAAATCAAGGAACCTCTCAACCTAATTATTTTGTCTCGAGAACCTTTCAATCTGACAATTGACAGGTATGGCCATGAAAGAAAATGAATTGTGAAACCATGGAAACAAAAATGTTATTTTTTTTGGACAACAGGAGAAAACACTGACTCATACAATGGGGATATTTTGCACTTAGAGTACCAGAAAAGATGGCGGTATTATCAGTATTTTTCTTCAGTGGATAAGTTTTCATTATAGCACAGAAAAAAGGAGACCCACCTCTGAATCGAAATCATCTCCATCTCAGCACTAAACCGTAAATACAGAGACATCTTTTGCATTTACCTTTACTCCCTCAGCTGTAACATTAAAAACTCAAGGTGGTCCCTGCCTGTGTTTGCCTGCAACACGAAAGGAGCCGCATCGAAGCGTCCACGTCTTCGTCTCACCGTCGGTCCACTTTTACATTTACTCCAAAACTCTTTCTCCACAAGCTTAACAAAAGCAGAAAAGGAAAAAAAAAAGATGACGGTTTGATGTAGTTGCATGCTTCAACTAGCAGAGTGCCTAGTGCCCCACTGATCCCACACCTCTATAATGGACTCGGCACGGAAGTTTGGAGCTTTAGCCTTTGGAGGCACTAACCCTGAGAGTGTGCATTTCTGGGTCAGCGGCCATGCTGCCCGCAGCCATCAGAGGACTCTCCGCTGATGATACTCGTCATAATGGAAGTAATGGCTCTCTACTGTAATGCTGCACACATACGAACACACATCCTTTACAAGACCAACCGATAGTCGAGGGCCGCACTTCTGTTTGCTTGTGAGCCAATTGAGTCTGAGCTCACGATTATACACGACGCCGCACGTTATTAAACCCAGCGGTTGGTGTTGTTTGACAATATTTCCTCTGAACCCAGAACATAAACATACAGTGTGTAGAAACATCAAGGGAATCTCAAAGGGAAGCTTTTCGAACTGTACATTATTCATTATCTACATTAATATCATATTATAATGTTCACTGCTCGTAATTTAATGGTAAATATCTATTAATATGTTACCAGCCTCCAGAAAGTAAACTGGGTTTTTTTTCAGTATCCCTCAAATTCAATGTGTCAGTAAATACTTTCACTTGGCACAAATAGATTATATATGCCTTCATCTCCATTATTTAAAAAAAAAAAAAAAAAAATCCTCAAACTTTATCGCTTTTGGATACCCTCTTGAGCACAGCCCAACACCGACAATGGCCTTTGTGCAATTGGTTCAAACTCCCTCCATATAAAAAAAATTAATAAATCACGCGGAAGAGTGTAATACACGCATCAGTCCACTAGAGGATGCCGTGTCAGTGTCACGTTTTACCTCACCTCGGCGTGAAAAGTAAGGCACCTTATGTTTAGGCACCAAAGACCACGTGGTTAGGTTTAGGAAAAGATCACGGTTCGGGTTAAGATGAATACATTTGGATTTAAAGTGACGTTATAAGCTAAATACGCTACAGTATGTAAGTAACTTTTTACGTTACTTATAAGAAATCCAGTTTGACTTTTGTTTCTCACAGACTTGAACACGAGTCATCGGATGTCCTGCATTTGTTCCATCCAACTATCTACGTCCACCTTTCTACTTGGGATGGGCATTTTAAGCATCATCATTTATGTTTTGAAGGAGTTTTTTAACAACTATTCGATTCATCGAACGTCATGTCCCGTGCCTACTTTTTGCTATAACTTTATCACTTTTTCACGCACATGATGCTCTGGAAATGAGAACGAGCTGTTCATGCATGCATGTACTTTTCACACCTCGGCGAGGCAAAAGGGGACTGACGGGTATATTTCCCGCCTTGGCTTAATACCAGGCTGAAAAAAAACAAAAACACCTTCTGATAGAAAGATGTGATTCTTTGGCTTCTTTGAAAACCCACAGTGGTAAATGTTGCTCTGTCCTTGAGTGTCACTGCATGACTCGTCCATCAGAGAAAACTTTTAACACCTTTTCAGCGGCCCTGTTGAGAGGTACAAGTGACAGACGTGTTCATCGTGAGAATTACCATTTGACTGACAGAAATAGAGATGAAACTAGAGGAAATCGGTGAACATGCCAAGTGTCCCCCACTGTGTCACAGAACTCATCGAGGACCAACATTATGCCTATAAAACTCACTGAAAACCATCAATTAGCCTCATTCCCACTCTCTAACATTTCATACACTTTGCAGAGGTTGCGGTCGCTGTTTGTTGGGGTTACCTGACCTTGGCTGACTCAGAACGTAAGCCTATGCAGTTTACCTTTTTAAGAGGCCGGTAAAAGACACCTAATAAAAGTTCATGGCTCAAAGTCCATAACCGAGGCTAGTTTTACACAGACGGCATGCAAATGATCCCGATAAGAGTTTCTTTTCTTCTTGCAGATGGGTTTATCAATAATAAAACACTCCTCAGAGGGAGGTCTGTTGATCCTCATATGGAGTCATATTAGCTCATTTACCAAAAAAACATCCCTTTTGTGTGTGTGTGTGTGTGTGTGTGTGTGTGTGTGTGTGTGTGTGTGTGTGTGTGTGTGTGTGTGTGTGTGCGCGCGCGCGCGCGGGGTTCGGTCCAGGGATTAAAGTCTAGAAAAAAAGATGCTCATTAAGGGAGTTGATGGTTTCAAGAGGTCTGTTCTTACAACTGTCAAGATTAAACTTTTTTTCTGTGTAAGGGGCCGATGCTTTTCAATGTGCCACTGAATGAACTTCTACTTATCAGGTTCCTCATGCCCTCTGGATTCCCCTAATTTCTGTACTCAATGAAACACAACAGGGATTTGATTCACCGAAGAATTTAGAGATAAAGTCAAACTAAAAATTAATTCATATTATGTAGCTATAATTGTAAAGGTTTTTGAGATTTTCGGGATCCACTGTTCAAACAAAAATCCCAAGAGATTCTTTGAGTGCTAAAGCCACATGATGTGCATTTGGGTTTGGGTGCATCTCTATACATGTGAGGAGTCATAATTCCGATTTAAAAAAAAAAAAAAAAAAAAAAAGCCAGATCAAAAGTGATGATCTGAAAAATATTAAAGAGGAACCTTGGTCCTTTGTGCTATAGATTTTTCGTATGAATACTGCTTTAGAGATGAGGTGGGGAATGGAGAAGTGCTCTGGTTGCACGGAACAAAGAGGGTTCAGCTAATTCAAAAGTCTTGTCTTTCTACAGGGGCAGCAGCTAATGGACTTGGAGCACAAGTTAACTATAGCCAAGGAAGAGCTGGAGAAGACTGCGCTGGATAAGGTGAGTAATACTTTTTTTTTTAATTATTTTTTTATCCAGTTGAAATTATAGTACTTTTGTAACATATCTGTATTTGTACAGTAGGTTTTAACTTTGAGCTTATCTCGTCTCTCTGCTGAGCGGTTTAAACCCTGCAATGTCAAACATAAATTAAAGAAACAGCATCTTAATTATTCAAATGAATAAATCATGTGTACTAATGTTAGTCGGTATAACGCCCTGTGTTAGAGTTTTGAGGATGGGGATTAAATGTTGCAGTAAAATGTGATTTTTCTCCTTACTTTGCATGTGTTTTCACAATGTTTAGCTTCAGCACGTTGAGCACAGGCTCCGGCTTTAATGTGTGAGGTATAATGTTATTTGTACATGTGCTTATTGACACAGTGTTGCTGGCGCTCAGTTAGACAAGTTAAAATTGCATGGGGAGAAAAGCGGTGATTAACAAAAGAGGTAGTTGTGGTGCTCATCTCCGAAGCATTGACATCAGAGGCTGTTGTAAAATAATTAAACCAATAATTCTGTCTGTCATTATTGATGAAATGTGAATTATTTTTTCAAACATTCCTCCTTTTTTATTGCTTTTGAGTTGCGCTTCATGTCTTGCCTAATGATGCCTTCTAGCACTTCTAAAGCTTGGCCCGTCATGGCTTTAATGCTTAAGTACATTTTCTTTTATGGATGAAAGGAGGTATGGAGGGACTCAGAAATCTTCTTGTGTATGTAATCTTGTTTTGGGGACAGGAGTCTCAGTTGAAGGCGCTGAAGGACACAGTTCACATCTGCTTCTCAGCTGTCCTGCACAACCAGCCCAGCAGCAGTCACAGATTCCCCACCTCCTCCACCCACTTGTTCAGATACTCATCGCTCATCAACAGCTCCAGAGTCACCTTTCAACAGCCACACGCCAAGGTAATTCAGTATTCCATGCATTTCACTCTGATATAATGGTTTTTTTTCCCAGAAGACGGCCCGGGGAGTTGCAGAAATCAAACCTGTTTATATTTAATGAATCGGTCGAATGATCCACTGCTGACTTTAGTGCATAATCTACTGTAGACGAGGTCTGACTGTCCTTGAACTAACAGAATGTTTCACTGTAGGTCAATATGTGCTCTGCCAAGACGTCTCAAATTGCACTGTTTATAGTGTTTATCTTGGAGCACAGGGATCTTTTCGACTCCTGAAATCTCCTTTATTTTTATTGACTTCGAAGTAGCTCAAAAAACACTAAAAGCATATTTATACAGGTTAAAAGTACCGCTCCCTTTATTTGTTGTAATCTCGTACAGATTACCAAGCCAATAAATAGCTTTAATAATCAACATAGGGATGAAGTGACGGCACCATCTAATAAGTACAAAAAAAAAAATAGGCTGCACATTTCTAAGGTCAAAGATTCATAAACATCTCAGCTTTTTATTCATTTTACTTTGCATCAGCGGTAACTAAAACATGACTTCTGCTAATTTCATTGTGATCATTAGTTGTTGTTTTTTAATCACTGTTGTAACTTGACTTTGAAATGATCAAATACAAACACTAAACATTTAAAAAAGCACCAAAAAAAACAAAACACAGACAACAAAGATCCACTTTATAAAAATCCCATTATAGAAGTAAACAGCTACACTTCTGCTTGGTGTTTAGCCAGATATTTGGATTTGTGCAACTTCATCCAAAATTGTCAACATTTGTTACTCTTCTAATTATCAAACTAAATATTAAACTTACAGTTCAACTAACAACCCTGTTACCTAATTTAGTAATAATGTTAGCAGTGAACATCTACTGCAGCTGTAATAAAAAACAAAAACAGTGAACCCACGTCATTGGGCTAATCACAGCTGATTGCAGTGATTCATTCATAGCGGCACTGAATAAATAAATGATGCAGGCTGACGACAGAAGGTGATTCTTGCAGCCCTCTCATGTTACCAGAAGCATGACCAACGGGCCTTTTGTCACAGCAGACACTTTGACTTGTCGTAGAAAAGGAAAAATGCAGGTGTAATTAAAAACATTAACAATGGCTCTATTCCATTTAAGTCAGAGAGCCAGCGTGCAAAACATCAGTGTCCTAAAACTTGTAGAGCTCAAGGGAGGGCAAATCTTCTTATTCTCATTAATTACGTTTGTGATTTTTCTGCTGAGACGTGCCGAAGCATTTGCCATCAAGAGGCCTGTCGTGACTCACAATGTCTGGTCAATTTGATTGTAATTGACCCCAGTCTTTCATAGCAGTTACTATATCTCAGGATGAAAATAATAGAAGAGGTTTTCTAGCACAGTGAAAAAGAAAAGTAATTTACATTTAGGATTTGCCTCTGTAACGGTGGAGTATAATTTTCCCTCTTGACTTTTCTCAATAAGATAAAAACCCCGCCTGCTGCTCTTTGCCTCTCCTCGTTGTGTAAACACGTTCAAATTGAAAAAAAAAATCATTTCACACTCAAACTCCCACCGTGGTGACTTCACGGAATATAACTCTGCCAAAATATTCACCTCGGCGCACATCAGATCACACACAATGCGCCGTCTGCGATATGAATTTAAGCGTTCGCCAATTATTACCTCCTTTTCAAGGGGCTATTTTTCAAACTGATGCCCCGAGTATGACTCTCCAGTGAGAAACAGCCCCGGAAATAATTACTACCAAATATAACAGTTGGGCAAAAAGGATTACAGAATAATAACGTGTCGAAATCAAGCGGCAATCCAAGTAATTTATGTCGGTCTTTGTGTTTATATGGTGCCGTGGCTTTGGAAGTAAAGCAAAATTCCTTTCGAGCATTATGGGAGTTTTGATATGTTGGACTTAAAATTTGTTCTCCATTAAAATTATTAGCTCAATGTGACACAGTCTTTGTTTAGAGCCTTTCGCAGTCAAGGTCACAGTAGACTCAACTAAAGGCTCAGGATTTAATCCCTTTTAGAAGTAAAGCAAGGTGACTGCCAAGAGGATTCATTGTAAAACCAGGATTATGTATTCAGTGTAGATATTGCTTCTTGTTTTCCTCGTAAAACACATTCAGGAATAATGTCAAAGTGTCAAGGGTTCTACCCAGTAAATACTATTTTCTTCTTCAAAAAAATAACCAAAGCTGAATGATTCAAAAAGACATTTCTACAAATGTTTCTGTGACTCTGGATCTTAAAAAAAAGACACAAAAACGACAGAACTCAAATGTAATGCACACATCACATTTGTTTTATTGAGAGCTCCGTAGTACCTATATGGTTACTTTTTTTTTTTTCCTGCTACCAAGCAGCCGTGTCAACCACAATCAGAGACGGTGTTAGTTGTGATTTCTGACAAGCGGGCGGTCACTTTGAAATCATCAAGTCGGCCACAGCGCCGCGGTGTCTTATCTTGCCACGATCCTGGTGAGCAATTCTAGATTTAAGAGGCTTTTCTCTCCTCGAAGCAGTCACACAGTTTACTCTGCGTCTCCTTCCAGTGTGCCTAAGAGATTTGACATGCCACTTAGTGGATTTTTTTTTTCTTCTTTATTTCTTATCATGCTTCAATACCACCATCTACAACAGTGCCACCACGGGCCTCGTACGGAACAATATTTATATAACAGACACTTCCTGTCTACGTCTACACTCAGCTGCGGTCCGTGTTGTTTGCGGCAAAACGGGATGATCCCATTGTACGAAGTGTGTATTTCCCCATCTTCTTCCTTTCAGTGCCGCAGCCAAATACACGAGCATCTTGCGAAAGAAAATAGAAGTAAAAGAAACTCAAGCTAGGTGTGGGTGGACTTTTTTTTTTTCTATGCTAATGAAGTTATTACTTCCCACTTCATTAGCATACAAATAGCAGCACTTCACTTGTGAGCAGTTGCTTGCTCCATTATCTCCTGAAACTGCCGTACCCTTTGACGGGCTGTCTGATAAATCTGAGCGCGGCCCTCACTGTAAAAATGACTGGGGCGCTCCATCTGTCCAGTCTGCCTGTGCAAGTGGAGGTGGGTCACATCTCATTTAAATCACTGCCAAAATTATCTCGATTTAAGTAGTAGAGAAAAAAAAAAACAACAACACACAATTGCACTTACTGGGCATGAAAGAGCCAAACAGCCCACAGCTGAGGAGACAAATGTCAAGAACTTGGCTCTTTGATGACCACATGGTACTCCTCATTATGCTTATTAACAGCATGAAAGCACCCGACAGTGCTATTATTACATCCTTCAGCACCGTTTCTGCTCAGTAGTTTTAAACTTATTATTAGTGACTCGTAGCTTCATGCGTCTCGTTAGAAACGCTAACGGATACGGCTAATTGTATGCAAATGTTTTATGAGTAATCAAAAGGCAATTTTGCAAACAGCACTACCACCAATGTAAGAAAGAAAAAAAAAAATGTCTCCAAACCTTTTAACATACGGTCTTTATCCACTAACTGCGTGATGAAACATACATTTGACTTTCAGGAGTACACTTAGACTAAAATCCGCTTTGTGTTTGAAAATCCAAAGTGGTTAAGTGCAGGGATGTTTGTTCAAGCACTCGATGACACCCCTTTGAGCTTCACGCTCGGAGTTTGAGTTAACATAATGGGCCTTAAGCTCTGGTAGACGCCATAGATAAGACTCTCACCCCACACACACACACACATACACGAGCACACACAGAGCTCCTCTTGCTGGTGAAAGATTCATTAGCGTGAGGATGCAGAGATCAGCAAGATTGGAGTGGAAGTTGCTTCATATTTAACAGTCTTGGGGAGGGAGCCAAGTCTTGTGGTCCTATAGTATGCAATTTTCATCAAAGTAATGGCAGATGATGTCTTCGATGCTCAGAGCACTGTGCCGGAGGAGAAATCAGGCATTTCATTGCCCTGCTCTCAGCACTTACTATTTGCTTTTATGATTGTTTCCTTGTCTTCATAAATCAACGGGATATTCGTCTCTGCCAAGCAAGGAAGAGATAGTAGGTGGTTGACAGTGCAGAGAAGTGGTCGAAGATATTCATCATCTGAATTTGAGTAACGTTCGTATCGCGCAGCAAACGTGAGAAACCTTACTTAAAGATATGATTTCTATTAAAGGAGTTTATTTAATTCTTAATTGATATCAACGGGCAGCCTGGGTGAGTTTAAGATGCAGTTCAGGTCTTTGTATTGTAAAATATGGAAATTCAAATTTGTGATTTTTATTTTATTTTTTTTAAATCCTTGTTTTCCAGTTTCAGTCCAATTCCAATTCACTAATTTGGATATCTGCCAAAAGATAACGATACCAGAGCTCTTTTCTATTCAATATTATTATGATTATTATTATTTGTTGTTGTTATGGTTGCTGTTTTTGTGTGTAAGGTTACATGAGGCTGTACATAGCACTTCTTTTTGAAAGAGCAAAATAACATACAAAAATGCGTTAAATATAAATGTATTCAAAAACAATTTAATTGAACTATAATAGGTTGCACATTGGAGTGCAAATCGCTATCCTTTAATGTTCAAAAAAACTTGAACAAATCAGCATTTTGGCTATGGACTTAAAATTGCATTATCAAATACCAACAGTTAAGACAAGTAACTTTATTGTCATTTTACAGCTGTGAAAGACAACAACATAACGAAATTACAGTGTCACCCTCTCATATTAAAAAAATATATAAAAAGAACCACAACATGAATAAGTAAATAAAAAACATTGTTTCCTCTGTAATTTTAATGTAGCCGTGGCGCTTTGGGAAATAACTCTGTTGCTGTTTTGGTCCAAGTTATGTTTAAAGTCGAGGCTCTAGTGTTAAAAATCGTACTGAATCTTAACTCAATCTTAACTTTTATTTAGCATTTTCTCTTGCAGCAGTGGTGCTTACGTTTCTACGGAGTCACACCACTGTTAAATGAATACAGAGGAAACACTGGAACAATTAGCAGCATGAAAATATAGCAGCAGCAAAAGATGGAAGCAAATATCAGTGAGAGCAGCAGAGGATTCCTCGGATGTGTGGAAGAGGCCTGAATCTCAGCAGGATCTATTCCAGACCGGGCGTACAAAGTCTGTCCGTGACAGTTGTTTCCATGCAGAGAGCATTATTTATATACATGCATAGTTCTCGCCTCCTGTCTTCTCGGCGGCATCAGATGTCCTGCGTGCCCGGTGCAGCGAGCAGCCTGCGAGTTCCACAGCAGCATCGGGAATCAGATGGAGTCAGAATTAGCATTCAACAGTTCTCGATGCCTCGCTGCGATGTTACTCAGTCTCAGCTTCCCCTACTTCTGTTCTGCCACCGCCAGCGTCAGGAGTCCGAGCTGATCCCCGTGATCTGACAATCTCCGCCGGGATCCGCTCGCTGTCGGACACGAGGTGATTGCGTGTCGCCTGAATACGCCTCGACCTTTTACAGTCCAAAACAAGCAAATAGTAAAAGCAGCACTGCTTCCGTGCGCACCGCCATCTTTATAAGCAATACATTAAAAAAAAAAAAAAAAAAAAAACATCAGACTATGGAATCTGGATCAGTACGTGAATCAGAGACATCGGTCCGCTGTCAGATGCGGGCATTACACCAGTATCGATACCTGATGCAGATATCTGATTGGATTTTCAGTAGACTCCAATTAAAAGAAAACTCCCCGAATATGAATGTTCTCGATCTAAACATCAGTTTTATCCGGAAAAATCTTAAGGGGACAGAAAAAGCATGCGAAATGCCTCCCTTCTTCCTTTGCTCCGCTGTCAAATGTTGCTGTTTCTGACAGATGCTGTCAAAAGTTTGGGAAATTATATGCATGGCCTGTTAACTCAAAAAGCGGTCACTTCCTCCCGTAAAGCCAATCCCAGTCAACCTGCCGAAAAAGATGTTTCTTCAGCTGACACAGTAAGAATGGGGTATGACAGTGACAGGTTAAGATTGCTTGTGTTCATCTTGCTACTATCTCGCGTTATGCTCTCAAGAGACCACTTTTGACCCAGTTAAAGTGTACGAGCTTTGCGCAGACGAGCGGCTGCAGCAGACAGATACTTTTGCAGGAACATCTGCTCCTTTTTTGTTTTAGTTTCCAGTTATTACCATATTATTCTGTCTTGAAATTGTTAAAACAGAAAAAAGAAAAAGAAAAAAGTTGATGTTTAGTGAAAGGGAAAATGTCAATGCATGATATAAAAATAATAATAATACCATTTTTTTTTTTTTTTAAACGATTACAGGGATTGCTCTATATTTTCTACACTGTGTGAATGTTGAGATATTTCGGAGTCAATTGGCAGGTCGGTCTCTCTATGATCGATTTCTTGCCACAACGCCTACGTGAGCCACCGGCCTATAGATCATCAGTACAGTTACATACAGTACGGTCAAACACACAGTGTGAGTAGTCTGGGCAGTGATGTGCTCAGATCTTCAGGTCCTCAGTCATTTCCCCACAACTGGAGTCTTCTGATCCCGGCTTCCCCTCCCAGGGATTTCATTAGTTTTCTATTTAATTCTGTGTGAACTATTTTTTTATTTTATTTTTTAAATGACCTAAAGACAGCAGCTTGAGCTGCCCCTGATGCAAACATTCTCTGTGCAAGAAGGTCAAACAGAATAAACTTGCTGTACTCAAGGCCTTTAACAGTTTGAAAACATTCTCCTCCACATATAGTAAAGTTAAGAGAATCTGAAGGTTAGAAATGTATTCTAACTTTTTTTTTGCACCTAACATCTGGTTACGCCAATCACACATTATGGTACAAATCTTTAACTTTCATGCAGTTTAGAGGGGGGAGAGTGCAACCCAGGTCATTTTCTGTAGCTACAATTAACAGATGTCCCCTTAACACCTCACATTGAAGCTATCGCAATACAATACAATTTACTAATGTTCCCTTACCGCCTCACGCAGAAGCTTTGACTTGATGCTACAAATAACAGATGTTTCCAAAAAGCCTCAGATGCTATTGCTAGGTGCTACAGTTTAGCAACGTTGAATAAACGCTCCCACGCTATCAGTAAATGCTAGCTGGCCAGCTGCACCTAAAGAAGCCTCTAGTTACTGAAGTTCATGCAACTCAGACAGGTGCGTGGCCAAAAAGTAAGTGAAATAAGGCGTCCTAATGAGAGATTTACAAAAAGTAAAAGAGATTTTATATTTGCGAGCGGGCCGCCCAAATAGAGGTTACCTAATGGTAAATAATTTGTGGCTCACTGACACAGATGACATTTAATTCTGCGTTAACAGAGCACAAATATATGTATTTTAAAATGAAAAGCTGTTAGTGTGGATGTAGCCTATGTATCAAATGTTGGTACTGAATGACGAGACACGTTAGTAGATAGTGCCGGAGCATTTCGGTTGGTATCGAAATTTGATTCTCAGCCCTAAATCTGGCGATTCTCAGAAACATTTCTTATCTATAGACCAAATGTGTTTATCACTCTTTGTAAAAGGAGAGGCCAGAGACATGTAGTTCTCAATGATGCCTATTTTCATGACGACCACTGTTTCCTGAAAATAATCGAAACTACATAACGACAGCACAACAATTGTCACTGGATGAGTGTGTAATTTAAGAATATATTCTCACTGATTATATCTGACTGCAAGCAGGTAAACATGAATGTTAAAATGCTCATACCATAATTCTGAAAGCAGCACAAATAGACTGCAGAGCTGTTTTGTCCCAGCTGCCATTGGCCTTTTAATTTACTGAAATAACTCAATGGGATTTTTATGCTGTATTTATTGTCTGTGGGCTTTTTTATTTAATGTTGTATTTGTCGTCCTTTTTATTAATGTTTTCCTGATGGTTGCGTTGTTACTGCTGACTGTGCAACAAATTGCCCGCTAGGGAGAATAAAGACATCCTTGAATCTTTGAAATATTACGCAAAACAGGCTATGAATTAGATTCCACACCATGTAAAGAGATAAGTGAGACAATGAGAAAAGTGAATATTTTCATACTCTGGGTTCTTCGAGGAATTGTACCTTTTCCCTATGAGGGTGGAGAGTTTACAGTTTGGTTCAGTACGGCTGTATCACAACTCATCAGTATTCGAATGATGTCTTCTGTTCAATGTAAAAGAAAAGTTGACTGAAGCCTTTCATGTAAACTCCAGAAATCTATAGCTTTTGTTTACATTTTTTTTTGGCCTCCAGCATAGAGCGTTTCTCGCACCACTGATTCAAGGTACATCAACATCGCAAGAGCTATGTGTTTTTTTATGCGGACACCATTTCGGCTATAGATTGATGTACCACCTCCGGAGAGAACCTTTTTCATCTCTGACTGTCCATCTCGTTTTCCTCCCACTTTCTCAGCATTGCTTTGATTGTATTTGAGGTTGGTCACTTCACTGACACATCACTGTCCATCATATGCAGGTCTCGCAGTAATAAATCCCAAATCTAGCTTCCAGAATTACTATTCACTCAGAGCTGATCTGTGTGTGTTTAAATACAGACATCAGTTTTATCCCAACCAACAGCTGGCACCTCAGTGAGTTGGCAGCAAACTGTGTAGCTATATTTCATGTCATAACAAAATCATACCCACTCATCTCTTAACAAATATGATGGAATGCAGTTTTTTTTTTTTTGCCTTTAATACCAAGATAACTCGAAATCCAGCAACTGTCTAGTTAGCTGTTCTCTTAGTGACAATTTAACAAAGAAATATTTCTACATTCAACCTTTATGGAAAGGTTATTAACAAATACGGCCGATGCGATGTGATGCGATGCAATACGATACGATACGATACGATACGATACGATACGATACGATACGATACGATACGATACGATACGATACGATATACTTTATTGTCTCGATGGGAAAATTGTTGCTACGTTGATAGAATTCTGCATTTTCAACGTAACCTAACATTTTCTTTTAAAAAAAACAACAACATACGTTTGTGTGCCATAAATAGCGAGAACAGTATTTTCATAATGTAGACAGAGGCACGTGGCAAACATTTACAACTTACTTATTGACTTTTGAGGCACATCCCGCTCAGGGCTGGGTAGCTATTGTAGAGGCCGCTGGTAGAGGCTACTTATGGGAGTTTGGCTCACTGACACAACGGAATAAGATTCATCAGAGCAAAAGTTATGCATTTGAGGAACAAAAACGTATTAAAGCCTAAATTTCAAAATTTGACACCGAACAGCAAGGCTTATTGTGTTGCTAGATTGTATTGTAGTAATTCAGTCCGTGCCAAAAAGAAAGAATCAAAGTTTGGTAACCAAATAAATACATTGCACCGTGGTTCTATGGATGGCAGTGTTGGTCTGTCTGTGGTTTGGTCCACCACTTTGGTCCAGACTGAAATCTTTCACCAACTATTGCCATGAAATTATGAAGAGACATTCATGTCCCAGCTTTCAGGATGTGTTGTATCCAGCTTGGTTCGCCCCTGACTTTTACCACCATTAATTTGTCCGGTACTTTGCTTTATGATCAAACATCTGACAAACTAAAGACATT
Source organism: Brachyistius frenatus (assembly GCF_029030835.1). Taxonomy (NCBI): domain Eukaryota; kingdom Metazoa; phylum Chordata; class Actinopteri; family Embiotocidae; genus Brachyistius; species Brachyistius frenatus. Next base: position 2,387,400 of record NW_027210655.1, read on the forward strand.
CTCATCAGCGTCAGCCGTACTTTGTGTTTACTGCAATAAGCACGACTGTACCAACATACAGCCTCAGAGCTATTACCATTTACCGTTGACTCTTGTTTCAAAGCTGCATAAAAACAAGCTTTGCGTTTCAAACGGTAATTTTTTCACTTTGTTCAAACCTACTTTGTAAAGCAGACTTCAGAAACAGCTGGTGAGGTTGTCGAGTCTGGATTCCAACTTCAGAGTATTTTTTTTAAACACTTGATAAAATATAAGCAGAAATGTCAATTACTTCAGAGAAGTTTTTCGGTATTACAAGGTTCACCTCCAAGTAAGTCTTTTTATATCTTCTCAGCCCTCCATTTGTTTTGCCCTAACTCCTGCCTGCGATGAAACAGTCATTCCGGCAATAATTTATTTACGATACATAAATAAGCTGAATTACTTTAAATGAACAAGTATAAATTAAACCGTTATGAACCTCTTAATCAGAACTGTTTACATATTGTGAAGCCCGGAGCTGCTGATGCATCAACATTTTATTTTTTTACCCCAAGTTCAAAATGTTTTCTGTTTTCTCTGCAGGATATCTCCAAAGTTCAGAGAATTGTCACAGCCAGTAAATCACCCGTGAACATCGGAGTAATGAGGAGAGAGAGCAGTGGAGTTAAAGAGTGCCAGATGGAAAAGGTGAGCCTTCAGAGTAATTAAACCGTAATGACCAATGTGACCTGCGGGCCCGCATCCATGATGTTCATCTGTTCATGAAATTCATGCTCAAGTCCCCCATCAGAAATCAAACCTGCCAGTTTTACTCCAAGTGTCTTTGTTAGTTTCATTAATTGGGAAACTTCCTATCTGCAACAAGTTTCAACTTAATGTTAAAAAATTTTTTTTAGTTTTGGTCTAGTTCAGTTCTACGTGAACAGATTATGTTGTTGAATTTTATGCAAATTACAAATAATTATAATCTCACAGGTGCTGAAACAATATATTAACTAATTACTGTCAATTAAATCACAGAGTTTCATTAGTCATAAATCATTTATAAAGTGGATATATAAAGTTTCAACCTGTGAGTATTAGCTGCCACTCTCCTTTCAGTACTGTTGGGCTTTAGACCCAGTATTACATAATCGCCAGATCGCAATTATTTCAACTAATCGCTATTATTTTTCATAATCGTTAAAATCGTTTCCATTCATCTGTATAAAAACTAACAGAAATGTCATATTTCCAAGTCCAACCACCCATTTGAGGTTTGACTGGCACTCTTTGAATGATCTCATTTCGTTGCCCCCTCTGCTTCTGCTGCCGTCTAACTGCAGCACCATACTACACAGTTCATTTTGATCATTGGTACCTCTCGCAATTAGTAGTTTCTTTGTATATTTCAGTAATAGGCTTTGTATAATTGAGTTGTTATTTCTATAATATCTGCCCTGTGCACTTTTTATTTACATAGCCTGAAACAGAAATGTAATGTTTAATTATGTAATCCAATTTTTTTCAACACCAATAAACATGCCTCTTCTTCTTTATAAGGTTTTTTTTTTAATTAAACTATAATTAATTTTGATAACTAGAAGTTAAATTAGGCATTAAATGAACGGAAAATGAAAATTGTTAATCGCAATTATTTGTATGACAATAATAGTCAACTAAAATGTCATGATCGTGACCGGCCTTCTGACAGCCACTATAAACCAACGTGATTGTTACGTAGTCTTGATATGTCAAACATTGACTATAAACAGGTTATGGTAACCACTCCGGCCAAAACAAACAGAAAAATAATATTGGATTAGATACTGTATAATAATGATTGCAACTGTTGGTCAGACAAAAAAAGGTACCTGAACTCATCAACTTGACTACTGCAACACTGCGGAGGCTGCTGCCCATACGTTATAAATGATGAATTGGTTCTTCAAAATTAATCATCAACAGACTATTCCAAAAATGAAAAACAACCAAGTGGCAGCCTTAATGTAAAAAAGTTGCAAACGTTAATGTCATGTGACCTCAGTGAAATATATTTCCTGCACGAATGCCAAAGCACAGCAGATTATGTATTGTTCTTGACAGTGCATGGATCCTGGAGGTCGCCACACGGAATAATTATGCACTTTGCCAGTGTTTTAAAGCTTAATGAGTTAGTCGATCAACAGATGAGTAATTGGCATTCTTGATTTGCTGCTTTTCCTTTTTGTTCATCACTGTTAATTGAATATCTTTGGGTGCTTACCTGGTGATCAGAGAAAACATCATCGGGGGCAGTGAGACCTTGTGTGCATTTTTCATGATTATCTGACATGTGAATACCAAAGCTGACGATGAGAATATATTTCGTAGCAGACTTAAATTTCCCTAACAATGATTGTCAGCTTCGCATTTGAACTGCAACTCCATGGGAGATCACTGTAGTTGCAGTGAAGATAAAAATTTGCATTCACACCCACGTCAAAGAGCTCTTCGCTCGGTGCCTTGCTGACACGTTGAAAGCGGTTATAGAGGGGAAGGAGAGCGAGAAGCAGCAACTGACCTTTCCTTTTTCGCGACGGACTTCGGTACCTTACAGTCGCAGACCTGCTTCTCCGAGATCGAGGCGACCGTAAGCCGTCTGTTATCAATCCGAAAGAAGATCTCCAACCCTGTCGAAACCAGGAGGATCTAAAGGAAGCAGAGGAAGTGGACAGGGTGCATAAAGATTTTTGACAAGTGGCTATCAAGAGCTATTACAGATATAAGTTGATAGAAGACGGGAGGCAGTGCAGTACAGAAGGGATGCTGCCCAGAGGAAATTGCCCTGTGTGGGATCTGTGTCAGAGAGATTGTTCCTTAATGAAATTGTGCCAAAAACAATGTTCCCTGGCATTCAGTAATTGATTATACAATTTTGGCAGAGATGTAAAAATCCTGCAGGAAGAAGGAGAAACATGCTGATACAGATAAGAAGAGACATATTTGAAACAGAGACTCGAGATATTGTGTTTGCTGGAGAACGCCGTCACATCTCCCCCCTGTTCTCCTCTCTCTGTAGGTGGGGAGGAAATCAGGAAAGACAGGTTTCTATGAGCATGTAGAGCTCACAGTCTGCTGCGGTTTGAAAATGAAATATGATAGGTTTACTGAAATCTAATGCAGGATTTGCTTTTTATAGACAGGATTCATACTTAGCTATTACTAAACGCATTAGGCTTGAGATTGTCTAACGGAGGCGTTACTTCAATGCCATTAACTGTATATAAAAGTGTTCGCAAGCTTCCAGGTCTGAAAAATGAGGAAGAAGCGGAAGTGCCTTAAGCTGCAATACCACCGAGGTCCACTAGAGGTCGGCTCCAAAAAGCCTCCGACTCCATAGACTGCCATTCAACTAGTGTCGTAAAATTGTCAGTCAGTAAAATTGCTCCATAAGTTATTTCGGTTTTGCTAGCTAAAGCCTTTCCTTCTTATTAGTTTTCTGGCCGTCCATCTGAAAATAATCCCGTCACTGATTAAAAAATAAGCTCCAAAAAAAAAAAGCAGTGTTTTGGGGGGGTGTCTGTTTGATTGACAGGTCTGTGGTGCAGTCAGGTTACAGCTATCGGTTGGCGGGATGTAGTAATGCCGGGGTTTCCAATGAGATCAAATTATATCCCCTGCTCGCTCCTCCCCCAACTCGTCCAAATATGGTCACTTCTGGCTCCAAACCACTCGGAACTGGCGAGACGGCGCCGGCCCAAATCAGAACACGAGGCCTCATTACGGCCGTTCACAAACCAACGGGTGACGTCACTGCTGGTTGCCGCTTATTCAATTCGTCACTCGTTCTCCGTGTGGTTCGACGCCTCCGAGTGTTTATTGTGTACAGCAGGTGCTTCAAGCAAGTAATTCACTATTTACTATTCTAATGAAATTTTGTGTAATTTTGCTTTGTTTGTTTTGGCAAAATATTGCCGTGGCTGCCAAACTGGGTTTAGGTTTGATACAGCAGAGAAATGATTGACGTTGCCTGCAGCCATATGCTCAATTCTGTAAAAGAAACACATCCCATGCCGCCTGCAATGCTTATTTTCAGCGCTGATTATAGATTGAAACAATCAATTATGAAATAAGCAGTCAGAAAGTGGTAAAAAAAAAAAAAAAAAAGCCCATCTTAAATTCTCACCAAGGTGTAGTCTTAATTGGTTGTTTTTTTCCAACCAACGGCCAAAACCTTGATACTGTAAAAAAAACACAAAAAAAAACACGGAAATGCAGGTAGGTTGTTTTTTTTTGCTCAGTAAATTACTCATACAGTTATTAGTTATTTCCTTATCAGTTTTTCTGTCAATTAATTCATAGTTAACTGAAAAAATGTTTCATCACTCCATCATTTTTGTCCAGTAAACATGTAAACAGTTTATCTTAATTGCCGTCATCAGCATTATGAGGAAGGTAATTGGGCAAATCTACAGTTGCAGAAACTCCTCGTAGCTTCTTTGAGAAAAATCAAAAGGCATATTAATGACACTGACGTGAGTCTATTCATCTCATGAGTTTGAATCCACACAGCATGGACTCTCTGTGCCGCACTAAGATGTTTTTCCCTTCTCCTCCTACAGACCGGGGGGGACTGCTTCCAGAATCAGACGGAGGAATCAGCTCCAGACAGTAAAAAGCTACCAGACACACAGCAGGTGCGCTTCGCTTAGCTTCATATTGAAATAATAACAGATGCAGGCATTTCACTCATTAGTGCAGTGAACTCTTGTTCTTTGCTGACCTCACAAGAAGTCATTATTCTGTTAATCAGGGGAACGGTCTTTTTCTACGATCGTCTTATTTTCAATAAATCCCATGAAAAGACTGCACACTTTCGACCTTGCTACGCTGTCACCCTCAGTCCCAAGTCCGTCTGTTAACACTGCACGTGTTGTAAATGTGTCACGGACGTGTACAAAGTACGATCAGAAAGTTCCGACGCCGTTCCCGTTGTGCACGGACGGTCAGCAGCGCAGCGATGTGCACGGAGCAGTGGGAAGCAATAACTTTCACGAGTAAGTGTTCCAAGTTACGTCGGCCGATCGCCACGAGCTCCTGTGTTGCATGTGTTTTTGTGACCGCCGCAATTTTGTGCGCCTTTGCAATTTGTGCGACGGACCTGAAAATTTGAGCTGAAAGTGGAAATCAGATTTTGTATCAAACTCTGGAAATCAGCAGCAGAGACCGGTGCCACGATTCGGGAAAGCCTCTAAGTAAAGAAGCAACGAGCTCCGCGACGTGGTTTAAGTGGCGTTCGTGTTTAAAGAGGGGCAGGAAGTCAGTTCAAGGCTAAAGGAGGAGCATCAGGTCGGGAAGAGCAGCCAGGAACGCGCTGGCATTTTCTGTGACATCCGTGAGGTTGCGCGCTGTGATTTTTGTTCCCCGCAGTCAGATTATTAACACTTAGTTCGTATGAGGCGTCTGAGGCGGAGCTGGGTGATGTGGACTAAATCAAATACCCCGATATTTTAGAGCAAACACCTCAATATTGATATCGTACAGATTTGGGCAAAATGACTATTGGTGCTTTGCAGTATATTTACAGAATACAAATGTTTTGAAAATAATGACTAAGTGGGTTCAGGCCAATAATAGTACAGCTAGAACAATGTGGTTATTTTAGAAAATCACAGCACTTTGCTGTTATGCAGCCTTTAAAACCAGATTCGCGGATGTACATTTGTCATAACACAATATTTGAATAGCCAAAATAGAAGAAAGATATCTAGCCTCATATCACGATACGCAATAATATCAATATATCACCAATGCCCCAGTCTGAGGGGGAAAACATTCGGTGTAAATGACCTCAAATGTGGCACGACGGCAGTTGGGTTCTCCAACGTGACAATGCGGCTGCTCACCGTGTGTTGAAAACATGTGCAACAAAACTAAATCTCACTCCCCCACAACACCCGACGGTTTCCCTGCAACTTCTTTCTCTTCCCCGAAATGAAGTTCAAATTGGACGAGATCCAGCGTGAACCACAGATGGTGCTCGATGGCGCTTGCAGAACCCGGCTTCCAGGTTGCGTTCCAAGTGTGGCGGGAGCGGTGGGGGCGGTGTGTCGCTGCGCTGGGGGACTACTTTGAAGAGGATGGCAGCCAGATTTAAATTAGGCAGGTTTTTGTCTGTTAAAGGCGCCGTGTCGGAACTTCTTGATCGCACCTTATAGTTTCATTATTGACAAATTTAGCTTAAGCATCTGGACAATGGGGATTTTAGCAAGAGCGCGTTTGTTGGATTCCACTATTGATTCATTTGTTGCATGACTGTATGCTGAGTATTTACAGCTCTGTGTATGAAAGTCACACATCGAAAACGTGACATTTTATTGGATTTAGTGACAAAAAAACATGTCATGAGCCTCGTCCTTCAAGTAGCTCCGCTGACGCCGTGGAACAGCAAAGATCATGACTAATACTACCCCCCCCCCAAAAAAAAAAATTATTCAACTCTGTATCACAAACTACATCACAAAGAAGTCAAGGGAAGCCAATGATAACCCAAAGATACAAGCGAGACACACAACGCCCGCACCGGGATCCTACAAGAAGGCATCCTATCTGTGGAAATCTAATATTCAACGTGCCAATGTCACCTACAAATGTGATATTCAGTGCCCTGCCAAAGCCGATGCATAACTGCCTCCCTCATCATATCATTGAATTGAGTCACACCTGTTTGGCGGTGGCAGATGGTACAGCAAAACAATGCATCTCATTTCAATGCAGTGCAATACTGTGTAACTGAGCAACTGTCCTGCATTGCAAGTGGCAGCGATCCATTCGCAGAGGAATCTGAGAATATTACAAAAGAGGTCTCGATAAATTGGGCACGTTTGACTTCGCAGGTTTGTTTTGTGTCAGACGTACATTAATACAACAGTAGGCTGTGCCACTGATTCAAAGCGCTACAAGATATAATGATACTCTAAATTCAGATTCAAGACTAACAAAAATACAATCCTCGATGGAAATCTGTGTTAGTGAACTATATCATTTTTAAATCTAAAATTATTGGATTTTTTTTTTTTTTTTTTTTAATCTCAAACAGGATTTATTTTGATTTCTTACTATTGTTTTTTTCAGGAAAAGTATCAATGCTGACTAGTAACATCTCAGTTGGGCTAATGACTTTTTTTTTTTTTTTTTTTTTTTTAGACCTTCTTCAGTTTTATTTTTCTTATCTCTTTAATTGGCAAATTTCCCCATAGTTTCGCAGCACCAAATCAACAATCGTCTCTCTTTTTCCCGTTGTCTGTTGGTGTCTCTCCCGCACAGAACTTGCCATTCATGTCGTAGTAAACAATTTGATTAGCAACGATTTGCATTCGGGTCTCTGTGGATCAATCTGCATTAAGGTGCTCCGTGTTTCCGTCGCTACTCTGCCTTCATTATGTGTTCTCATGTTTGATTCGTGAGACTGACAACCCGAGTGGCATCTCATCTTGTGTTTCAAATGTTTTATGGGGGGGGAGAAAAGCTTTTGTGGTCGTGCACCTGTTGTACATTTTGTAGAGTTTAAAAAGGAAAACAGACAAACATCACAATACGGCCTCACCTGTTCACTGTGACGAGACAAAGAGGCTCTCATCGATGTGGCCTGAACATCGACAGCGTGACGAACCAGCAGCACACGAACACCGAGGAGTTTTCAATCGGTCCGTCTGTCATGTCAACAACGTAGAGGAAACTAACATTTATCCAGTTTGAGAAATATACTGTGTAGGCTGTAAAGACACTGTATGAAATCGACCTCAGATGTTAGGTGTATCTGCTGAAGTTCATCATTAAGTTTCGGTGACGGTAAAGTTTCTTTTGTTTTTCTTTCTGTGTCTTCTTAAGTCAAAAATATAACTGCGTGACATTTTAGCACTCCCTGACATCCTTAAACAACAGAGCACATCTCAGAAGCACAGTGGCATCACTATTGTTTGTTTCTGACATTCCTGAATTCATTAAAAATGTGCAAGTGGAAGCGCACCAGCTGGAATACAAAAATCACAAAGGGCGACTGAGGAAAAGCTCAAACTCAACTGAGAGCTCCAAATATGCAGTTGTTTCAAAATCATCAATTATTAATTATTATTCAAAATAATGTCAGTATTGTGGCAACAAAACAAGTTTAAAGCTTCCTGGAAATGGTTGAATTCTGCCTGCTTTTCAAATGATGATAATATTTGGTGCCAAATGTGTATAATCTTATATTGTACTATAAGGAGGGCTCAATATCCAAGGAAACTTAAACGTGACAATGGTGACCAATGTATACAGGAGATGACATTTGCTTACATTTTCCAAGCGATAAAAACACACCATTCATCTACTGTACAATCAGTTCGTTAATTAGTTGGTGAGCACCAATGTTTAAAGAATCTCTTTGTATTTTTATGGAATATCGACAGAGATATAAAGTCACGTGGAAAACTTAAGTACATCCCATGGAGATTGTTTCCCTTTTCAACATATTTCAGCATGCAAACATTTGAACTTTGAAACAGTGCCTGCAGATCAAAGCGATATACTCAAACAGGTGACACATGAAATCGACATTTTGTAGTCTAAAAAAAAATATAAAGACAAGAAAAGATCAGTCACATGGAAAAAAGTAAGTTCCACATGACGTACCAACGACTAGAACCTCCTCAGAAGAGAAACCTGTTTTCTTTAAACCTCTGAGATCAGTGTGTGGTGTTTTCTTTGGAAGTGAAGTGTGTCATCATACCAAGATGTAAAGAGCTCTCTAAGACCTTCAGAAAAAAGGTTTGAATTCACCTATGAGTCTGGCAAGGAATTTAAAGAGATCTCCAAATTATCTGAAATAAATTTCTCTGCTGGGACTCAAATCATCTGCAAGCAGCGTACTTTTCAATCGACTGCATGTTGAAACGTTGAGGCGGAATTTGAAACGAGCAGTACATGCCTCAAAACCCTCAAACATCTGAGCAGCTAAAGGAATTTGTCACGGACGAGCGGTCAAAAAAATTTCAGCAGGCTGATGTCAGAGACTGGTGGACCCATTTTGCAAAGTTATTTCTCCTAAAGGGGGTAATACTGGCTCCTGAGGCCAAGGCTGTACTTACCTTCTACAGGGAAGAATATTACATCTTAATAAATATTGGAAAAAAAAAAAAAAAAAAAAAAAAGGGCTCATTTTCCTTGAGGTTGCTGTAAAATATATTGCTTTTATTTGCACTATTTCAAAGAGGATCAAATGTTTTGTCCGAAAAAAATAAAAAGCAAAAAATGTCCAAGAGATGTACTTTTTCGCGTGACTGTAAAAGCCTCTCTAAATGCAGGGCGAACATTTCCTGTAGCACTAAAAACAATGTATTTCAAGAGTTTTCTTTCCATCTCTAACATCCCCTGGCAGGACAGCCGGGATGGGTCCCCCCCTCCCCCCACCACCCCCCCACATGCACGACTCCCACACTGTGCTGAAATGAAACGGATGCACAAGTACATAAATAGTAGTTACTGGACATAACTGCAGTTCTACGAGTACGTTCGTATTTTGTTTCTTTCCCTAAATAATGGAAGGGGAAACGCCATATAAAATACATGAGTCTCAATAACTTCACGATTGCATCGAGGCAGCGGCTTGTTAAAGCCTGAAAATGATTGTTCTGTTGCACATCTTCTGCGCGTACTTTTAATTCAGCCTTGACTGCTGACATTGGTTGTGCAGCTAGGAACAAAGCTGTTTAAAAAAAAAAAAGTATTTATTTTTTTACAAAAACCGACCCTCGCACAGAAACTTCTGGATGTCCTTAAGGGTGTTGTTGCTGCTGATAAATAAGATATACACTGAGAATAGAAAAAGCCCAAACCCACTTCAAAGTGGGCGGCAACTGAGGCTGGCAAGAAGCCACACAAGAGTGTATTAAGTGAGAGATCAGGTTTGCCTGCAGATGAAAGTGAGACTCGTTGAATCGGATACAGCACGTTCAAAAAAAATGTTAAATGCATTTCGAAGCATTTTATAATTTCACCGTTAACTGTCCAACGCACGCGTCCCTGAAAGTGATGGGATGAATGTGCAGTAAAGGTGCATTTGCCTGTTGTTGTTGTTTTTTTTTTGTTCATTTAGCTTCAGACCAGGTGACAGACCAGCCATGCAGAGTGATGTGTAACTCAATAATTTGCAGGCAGCTATCAGGCCTTAAGGCGTTCTCCACAGTGACATTGGTGAACACAAAACAGATGCCTTGCCTGGAGAATCGGTTTCTAGCGTCTTGAGTGCGATGCTTAAAGAAGTCGTTGGCAAAAACGACCTAAATGATTCAAAATGCCCGAGAAAATTACATCGTAGGCCGCTGCTTGTCTTTAAAACGTTTAGAAGGAAATCGTTGTTAAATTGCACCGTGTCAGTGGGCCGTGGATTGAGCGTAAACACATCCGCATTACGAGGAAGCATGTTGAACTCCACCGCACAAAATGTCTTTTTAAAGTTGCGATTATGTTAAAACAAGGTGTTCATTACTGTCACAATCCACACCGGGAACTTCGCAGTCAATTCATTTGGTGTTTCGACCACAAGTTCTGCAGTGCGGTGGTGTTTTATAGGAGTGTTTCCGCTTTTTGTCCGCGAGCACGACGAAGCACAAGTACGAGTGAGCAGGACGTGCAATTAAAATCAATCAATAACAAGTGACGGTGGAAAAAAAGAAAAAAAAAAAAGCTCTGTGAACAATGTAGGCTTTAAAAAAAAATTCTAATCTGTTTTGCAAATATTCCCAGAAGATAGAAAGGTTGTCTTTATACCGATATGTTTGTTTGACCTCAAGGTAGCTAAATGTAAGATAACAAGAAAAAAACGGTTTGGTTTTTAATAGTATTTTAGTTTCTGGCCAACAATTTGCCCAAATGCTCTGGTGTCAGTTTGGCTGCAGGAGATGAAAACTGGCAACCGCACTTTGGTGAATTATCCTGTTTTTAGGAGGATGAGGAGGTGCAGATCAATAGCATTCAGTCTTTCAGAGGAAACATCTTCATTAACTGAAGTAGCAGCTTATAAATCAAACAGAAGTTAAATGTTGAAAACGAGGACAAAGAAGGAATCCGTCTGCTAAAACGCCCGGCAGCGATGGTAATAGAGTCCCAAAACATTATCTTTGAATAACAAAAATAGGTTTTCATGCTTTCTTTTCCCCCCCCCTCCTCCTCCTCCCTTCCCCCCAAACCAGCGTTTAGGAACATTTCCTGCTTAGAATACAGGCCACCTCACGTCTACTGTGGAGTACCGTCGCGCCAGTCTTTCTCATTACCAATCTTTATCTTCTGAACCTAGCAGCAAAGGAGCCAAGTGCAGACTGGAAAATCCGACACAAAGACGGCAGACGACAGCGAGAAGGCAGAGGGAGGCGGCAGCAAAAAGACAAAGCCACATGAATACAACTGAGCGGACGGCATATCATCGTGAATGCAGAGCTCCTGCATCGCCTGAAGGATCTTTCTAAGAGCACACACTTGCGCACTCTCACAAAGAACATGTGCGCCCACACACACACACACACACACAGCTACACATACGCATATCAGCATTGTTAGCAAGAGCTGAGACACTGGAATTGTCAACAGATTTTGACCTGTCATCTGAAAACCTCCATAGTAAAATGGCATGCGTTTAGAAATTCTTTTCAAAACAGGTAGCGATGGCACTGGTAACTTGTTTCATGATTGTTATTTTGTTGTTTACTTATCCGAGTTTTATTCTGAGTGAGGACACTGCTTTCTAAATGTGTGATCTTTCTAGAAAAATCCCTTTGCACTGGTGAGGTCTGACACTGTATCCTGTGATAAGTATATCAAATTGACAAATAAAAAAAAAGTACTCCTACTACTACTACTTCTACTACTACTATTACTACTACTACCCAGCTTAGAAATATTGTTTGTCACTCATTGTAGCAAGGTTAATTTACTCCTCCACATTTTGAAATATAGAGGCTCAAGTTGGCTGGCCAACTGTTCAACATTTAATATTTCAGCACTCTTTCTGCCTTTAACACTCCAGAGGCAAAAGAGCCAAAGACTCACAATGGGTCGTCTCCCGAGAATGTGCCATGCACTGAGTAGTAACTCCTAGCTACATGTATCTGTGTTATCTGACCTTTCTGTGTCCTTTCAATAAACTGTAATTTTCAGTAAATGTGTGACGAATAAATGGTTATTTGTGGGAAAGAAATGAGTGAGTATGTTTGTGATCAACAGAAGGAAAAAGGGTCCGGGTGCACACGGAGGGATCAGGATTTTACGCCTGCTGAATATTAACGGCACAGCTAGAGGAGGTTGTTGGGGAGGCACTGACACATCGAAGATCAGAACAAAAATTTGGATTAGTCAGAAGAGAAATTATTCATAATCAGACATCGTTTCAAAAGCTGACTACAAACGTCCTCGTGGCCCAAACTGCAAATCCAGCTTCTTTTTCCCCCGAGTGCTTCTAGATACTCGGTGACCTGGATGACTGCAAGTTATAGAAATCATTCCAGGGATGTATTTGTAAGAATACTATCTTTATTTAAGTTTTTTTTGTTTGTTTGTTTTTGTATCATTAAAAGCCACATCTAAATTTGCTGCCTCTGTAAATTAGCACATAAAGTTGTCACATGCAGCCGTGTCATTTCCATGTCGTGCATGTGCAATCATGAAGTGTGATTATTTTCATGATTGATTAAACTGCTGATTAGTTGTGTGATCAGCTCATGAATTGCTTGTTTTGGAAACGTTCCAAAATTTGCACACAAATATATATATATATATATATATATATATATATATATATGTCCCAGAATCCAAAGTGATCTGGTCATTTGGTGTTTTGTTTCAGTCCAAATTCTCACCTTTGTGAAGGTGACAAAAACAGATGTTCATTATTTTGACTTGAAAATTGACTTAAATCAAAAATACATTGTTTAAATAGTTGATTTTGTATTGACTAATAGATGAAATGACTAAAATACTGCAACTCTAGTGTCCATATTTTTCCACTTTTAGGATTGTAATTGTTAACAAACGATTACTAAACAATTAATTGAGGACGTTTGTACAAAAACAAAAAGAAAATATATTATTAAGCGATCATGATCACAAATACGGCTCTAGGTTGTGTTCAGACATAGCAGTGTGGGTGTGAAATCACCACGGGTGCAGTCACAATCAGGTACAGCACAAAAGATCTAAATTCCAAAGGTTTTTTTCTGATGTCGAGGCTGAATAAATTCACTTCGTGAATGTACAACAGAGAGAGAAAAATAAAAAAAAAGAATGGGGAGAGGAGGAAACAGAAACAACTGGAGTTCTCGGGGAGATCAGATGGAGTCGGAGCAGACGCAATGAACAGATTGGTAAAAGCACAATTTAAAAAGGGTTCTCCTGTCAAATTCTCTTGTAAACACGGGGTGGAAAGCACTAAATAATAAAATATGTGCCCTGTGAGCCACTTCCGTCTCAACCTCGCTGCCTCCAGCTGCACTGTACAGGTGTGTCATCAGTGTCATCCTTCAATGTCGTCTCGCTGTTGTCAAAAACGTCCAAATCTTGACAAACAGCGCTGATATGTTTATAGTCCATTATTGTGTGAAAGATTGCTGCGGCTTTTCTTCTGAGCTCTGAAAAGCTACCGACTGCTTTAAGCCGCTTTGTGGCCACAGCAATCCTCTTCATGTGACATTTGGATGCGGTCACTGGATTCGACTGTGTCCGTGCTGGAAAATGTTCAGCGACAGGTGCGCCGCTCTATTTTAAGGCCTATAATCCGTCTTCTTTGTGAGTTTTGAGAGATTTCTCCAGGTCTTGCTGAGAAGAAAACAAAAAGGCCTGTCGCCAGGATTTGGAGACCCATGGCGGATCCTGCAAATGGTGCCATTAAGCCTCGGAGCCAGCAGTGGCCAAAGCGAGCTTCCCATCAAAACAGGCGGGGCTTGGGATTGGATCAAAGTGACAGTGTGGTTTTCATATGTCATCTTCATTTTACTGCCTCCTCCCGCCTGGTTGATAATGATGTATTTTTTTGGAGGACAATTTCAAGCTGAGCTACACAAGGAGCCTATTTTCAAATACATCCAGCCAACGGGAAATGGTTCGTGTTCAGTGCGAATGCAAAACACCGCCTTTTGTACAGTTAATTCACTTCATTTTAGCCTAATTTGCTGCACTGCTTAGGAGCGACAGGTCACAAGAACCTTGACTGAGCAAATCAGTGCAAAAACAAATGTGCTTCTCTTTCCACAATACAAAATAGGTTTTGAAAAAGAAGGTAGTGGACTCCCGCATAGTGTCAGCATTCAGCAGTGCGCTTCAGGACGCTGAATTCTTGTTCGTTTCTGAAGCTTCATTTTGTCAAAAATGGTCACACAGACCTGGAAACAACATCCCATCAAAGCAAAAGACAAGTCGGTCAAGCACACCGGGGGACGTCAAGGTACCAAAGCGCAGCAGTCGGCAGCAACGCCACTGAAAGCCCACGATTCTTGATACCGAGCTTGATACCCAAAAATAGAATGAATGGATTTCAACACAAACTCTTATTTAAAAGGGCAGAACGCACCTTTTATTTTTGATGCAGTGCTACTGTTGTAGTGGACTGATGGGTGCGTTACACACTTTGGCATTATTGCCAGTGGCAATAATGTGACCAAATAAGATATCCTCCTGTGAATTGTAATATAATTAGTCTGTTTTCAAAGGGAGAACTAATCTCCTGTATTTAAGAAATTAATTAAAAAAATTTGTTTATGATTCATGATGAATTCCCCTAACTAATAACTTTTTATAATTCTGTGCTGAGTCAGTTAAACCGAGCGCATGGGGGGGGGCGTTTTATTTCTCATACGCAAACCTGTCTCCCCAGTTTCAAGTTAAAGGGTGATATTCATCTACAATTAAAAATGGCAAAAATAGGTCTGTGGCTAAGTTCCAAGACAGCAAAGGTCGGCCGTATTATGACAGTGAATAGCCTTCACCACTTAAGCACACACACCTAATTAAACACTCACTCTAATTACACCGCCTGCAGCCGCCTCTTCTTTTTCAACTTCTGCTTTCGGGGGGGGGGGGGGGGGGGGGGTGATACCGTATTCAGACGCACATGAACGACTGCAAAATCTTTATAGAGCGTGCACAAGTGTGTCAAGATTGCCCACTTCATCTGCTCCTTTATCCACAGCTCGTAGAGCTCAGCTTTGCTAATGTGCTGAGAGAGTAAATGATTTTAATGAGGTGGAGGGTTGTGATGGAAGAGCTGCTTTACACACCCATCAATTCGGAGCGGCGCGGAAGGCAAACCCGGGTCAAAAATTTGCCACGGATAATTTTCTTAAGCAGTTATTCTGAATCTGTTTTGAGTGCCAGACTAAGGAGCACATGAAACACAAGGCCAGTGGTTACAGATAAGCGTTGACTTTTAATATTCCGCGATGATTATCGAGCTCTCGTAACCACCAGGACTCCCATTTGGCAAACACCACCCACTTGGCAGCTAATTAGACTACAGCAGTAGGAAACTACTTGCAAATACAGATGTCTCGTACCTCCTTGTAGCCCCAGGTGTTTAAAATGTGTTCATTTCCTTGATTTTCTTCAATTTATCAACAGCTAACCAATTAGTCAGTATAATCACTAGGAATATGGGTTGTGTGAACAAAACAGGATATTACACGAGGTTCATTCTTAATTTATGAAGCTGCTGATTGTTACAAATGCCTGAACTTAACCATCATCAGTCTGACTATTTGTGGGATATTTTCTCTGTCATCTCAACCGAAAACCGTATGTTCCTCAAAATGTCGTCCAGGGTTGGGCGATAAACTGGCATATGAACATGAACTACACATGTCTACATGAACCATCGCAATGGACGATGACGTCAGCAGCGGGGGAAGATATGGAGGGGGGGGGGGATGTCTCTCACTTTTCTGTAGTCGACAGTTCATTCAGTAAACACAGGCTTTCAACCTTCTTTTTTTTTTTTATTTTTTATTTAATTTTCATCGTCTTTCATTTCTGACACACATCGGACATCAGCCGTGGAAGAGCCCCGCCCCCTCGCACTGTTCATTTATCCACCACAGTGCAAAGCTCAACCCTCTCAAACCCGCTGGAATAATTAAATAATCACAAACCAGCATGATTGTGGAAGGCCTGACGGCTCAGGTTGTGAATTACAAATTCACTGAACCGCGTTTAGACATTTATAAATGTGAAATCAATTTGTAATTGACGGCTCATTAAAACGAGGCCAGAGTGAACAAGCGTGCTTCCGCGTGAAATGTCTGTAGTTTTGGCTCTTCCTCCCGCATGTTTACGTATGTGCTGACCCGTTTATGTACATGGTATAAGAGCTTATTTGCATATAGAGCGGCTACGCGATCCGATCAAAAGTGGTCGCTCCAGACGCATATGTCTGCTCATAAATTCACGGCACTAAAATGCCCCAAAACGGTGAACTTGGTGTTGATTCACTTGACTCAAATATTGCTGCGTTCAAGTGTTATCCATCAGCTAATATAGTCGGCGCAAATTTGATTCGTAAGACCCAGCTGGAATATCCTGTAATTTACTATCAACTTCAGTTTCTTTGCTCTGACATTTATGTAATCCATTTAAAGAGAAAATACTGACACATTAAAAAAAAAAAAGTCAGTTACATTCAGCGTAATCCATTTTACTACACATGCATTTTCATTCATATTACATTTTGATTTTAAAATATAGGGGAAAAATTACGTTTTCAAAGACAGCTAGTTGCTGACCAGACGTTTTTTTGATCCCGTCCCATATCTGTCTGAGGTATGATGTCATTTTAATCCATCTCTACTACCCCGTTTTTTTTTGCACATCTCAGCAGTTCCCCACATTCCCTGCACTCGCCTCCTGATCATCTCTAAAACGTCTTTTTAACGCCCGCCTTTAATGTCAAGGAGAATCTGGTAAAGAGATTTTCAGGGTCGATCACTGTTCACCTTAACGGAACGCTGAAGACTTTCCTTTCCGCTCGGATTTGACAAGCATTTTAAGCGACACGTCAGACGAGACGTTTTGCTGATCAGAATCCATTTTTTTTTATCTCGCATTGAAATTCAGGGAAACGTTGCTGCCACTCGAGGCAAGTTCTGCTCCAGCGTCACGGAAAGAACCAGGGGAAAAAAAAAAAAAAGGTAATTTAAGAATCGCCCAGGACAAACAATCGAGCCTTTTTAATGACGCAGGTAGTGTATTCCCGTTTCTACGCCGTTGCTTTAGTGGACAACAACACATGTTCCTGTTTTACCAGACAACAACGTGCAGCTACAAGTGGAGGAACAGGGATATGCATGCGCACGGTCCCTCTGGTCTACAGGACATCTGCGGCACAGCAGCTGCTGGCCTCGGTGCTTCCTCCTTCATCTTGTCACATAATACTTCATTTTCACCTACAGCTGACGCAAACTCTGGCATACTTTCAACAGAGCCGGGCACCTTTACTTCATCACTGTCAGCAAAAGATGAAACACGCGGCTCAATCGTCCTCCATAATAAGCAATTAGTCCGGTTTTCAGCGCTGGAGAGAAAACGGAGTTTTTTTTTTTTTTTTTATCGTGTCGATGAAAAAGTAACGCGGTCAGAGAAAAAGTACAGATCAACAAAATATGATCAACAGAGCGCGAAGGTTACAGCAATGAGAAAAAAAAGAGACAAAACTAAGTTTACAGCTCTCTAATTTTGTCAAAATAAACGTTTTAATAGTTTTTTATTTCGTTGCATTACATGCATAATAGCTCACACACTTCAATGCTCTAAGGGCTGCCATGTAAATATATATGTTTTAGAGGCTAACCTGATATGTTTATCCCCTGAGTCACTTTTGCTAAGAAACATACGCTGGTTGTTATTATCAAGATACTGGACCACGAAAAGTTAAAGATCTGAATGTAATTTGATGAACTGACTGATTCGGTTTTACTTCCTCCATTCTCAATACGGAATTTATCGTTTATTTGATCAACATTTTTGTGAGCTGATAATTTGTGATGTTTGAGAAATGTTTTGCTCACTTCAGTGTTTCTGGGCATGCAGGTTTCCTGCGGGAGGATTTTTACTCCCCGACCTCTGACCGTCTAAGGAATGTATTTTTCCTTTTTTAAGATTCCCTTGTAAGTGAACTTGTTTGCTGACGTTGTATTGTGAGTCATTTCCAGTGACATTTTTTTTTACTCGCAATGTTTGATTGCGCCTTTTTGGTGGGTAAATTGAACTAATGTCCTTGTTCAAAAAAAAAAAGAAAAAAAAGTGGCGCTGCAGTGGTTGATGACGGATGGATTCCACCTGGGTCTAAGTGGAACTAATTCCAGGGAACCTCCCTGATTGGCTGCAGACAGGAAGTGACAGGGTATAAAAAAGGTATTGAATGTTTTCTTTTTTTTTCTTCGGTTTCTGCGGGCAGGTGGAGGAGTGCGTCCTCTGACGGGTGCGCTATGACGTGAGATTAGTGGGTTGGCGAGATATGTTGAGACTGAAGCCGGGGTTTTCAGTGTCACGAAGCTGGCTTTCTTTTAAGCTCGCTAGATCACCATGGTAACTGAAGCTGCAAACCTAACTCGGCCCTGTTCTGGCAGGTTCTGTTGGAGGTGTCGGCTCAAAACGTAAGAAAGCACCGCCCACTGACCGATCAAGTCTCTCTGAAAATTTTCACCGGTCCTCTGCAGGGAGTTCAGAGACCGACCAACCTCCGTGTCTCTCCCCCGGTGATTTTTATGAGCTCTAGATTAATTTCATTTGATTTTTTTTTTTCGCTGATATCTGGGACTGATTGATGCACTAAAGCTTTGCACTTGTTGCCGACTTATAAGATCTGACAGTAAACCAACCTCTCGCTTCCAATTATGATTTTATATTTATTTCTTATTTGCTCCTCCGGAGCTGCAGGTGAAATGATGAGACTAAAACGTTTATGCACGTCATGAGAATACATCTGATAATAAATTAATGTAATGAAATATGCACATGTAACTCGTCCGATCTTCCTGTGCACTTATGGTAAGGTGATACTTTGGCTACATTCACACAGGCGGAGATTTATTTGATTTAAAAAAAAAAAAAAAATGTCCACATCCTTCCATCATTTAGCAGCTGTGCTGCTTTCAGTGTGGATTATGTGTTTGAAATTGTTTGAAATTATAGTTTGCTCCTCGTTTTTTTTTTTTTTTTTAAATATGTGGCTCTGCTGTCAGTACACTTGTCGATGTTTGTGATTGGTCAGATACGGCAAACTCCTCCTCCTTTTATGTGAACGTGTTTAGAGGCGAAGGCGGAAAGCCGGAGTTACCAGAGAAACCACCGTCGTAGTACCGATTGTCTCTGACTGAGTTTCTGCTTTGTTGAGCCAGTTTAGGCAAAGCAAGCATCTGTATGTTGAGCTTGCTTCGTCGTAAACCCTCCTGGTGTGCTTTGTTTTTCTTCTTTGCTGCTTTAAATAAATATCATTTATATTTTTGGAAAAACCCTGCTTGCATGCTCGTCTGTTCTTCCCACTGACACTACGACTATGGTCATCCACCGCAGTGTTAATTTAGATTTTAAACATTAGTATCATGTGGGGATGGGTCATTATTTTTGAATAGTTGGATCAAAATCTTATTATTTACGCAACTATTGATTTATTTCCATTGTTTATAATCAACACATCACTTCTGCCAGAAGGAGGCAGTAATGCACCTAAAAGCTGTTTGCTAACTGCTATTAAACAACAAAAGGAGAAGAACAGCATCGCACTCTGGTAAAACGGTACAAACACAACCAGCTCTGTTTGCTTTGTGACCAGACGAAGTCGGTTCTATTCCAGCCGTGGAGAGGAAACACCGACCCTCATTGCTTGTATTTTCATGGAGTCAAATAGTTCTCGACAAATATGGGATTGTTTTTTTTTTTCTAAAATATCCATCCCTAATATGTATATGATTTTAAATAATGAGAGGAAGTTTGAAATCCAGGACCAGCGGAAAGTAGACCAACTAACCGGCCAGGTTGATAGATTACATATTATACAGGCCGACATATTTGTATGCATTGGTATATACTGATACGTTAACTAAAATGTCCCGCTGGTCCCGATGTTTGTAATTATTTAAAGAAAATCGGAGATCAATATCAAAAATGTCGTTTTTGTCACGCACTAATGTTTTCCCTGCATCGGGGGGGGGGGGGGGGGGGGGGGGGGGGGGGGGGGGGGGGGGGGGGGGGGGGGGGGGGGGGGGGGGGGGGGGGGGGGGGGGGGGGGGGGGGGGGGGGGGGGGGGGGGGGGGGGGGGGGGGGGGGGGGGGGGGGGGGGGGGGGGGGGGGGGGGGGGGGTTTGGTTGGGCCATAATGAGTGTGGCCGACTGCCCTTTTGTGAAACCTTTATTTAACCGTGAGGTTTTCGTGCCCTAACGAGATGCTGTCTAAATGTCACAGCAGAGGACCACCTGTGCTGCCCTGAGAACCTCCAATCAGCCCGTGGTCATTTAAAAAAAAAAAAAAAAAAAACTGTGGTCAGTTCAAATAAGCTTTAAATCAACATCTGGTTTGTGTCTTTGAACAAAAATCAACAGAGAACCCAGTTTCTTTTTTCATCTTTGTACCTTCCCCTTTGGACCAGAGAGTCTTTGACCATTACTATCCTATAATTATTATTATTATTATTATTATTATTATTATTATTATTATTATTATCCCATAAACCCTTACAGAACATTATGATTCACTGCTCTAAAGTATACGTCCTGCCAGCACAGTAAAGCAAGTGTACTGCCGACGTTAGTGCCTTCCACTCCGGGCTGGAAAAACAATTTTAATCAAGTCTCCCTCACGGCTCTCCAAAGTGAATCTAATCTGATCCTTTCCATTCACTCTGCCTCAAAATTCATCCTCGCTGTGTTTTATCAGCGCCTGATGTGATCATTTTGAGGTCAGAAAAATAAAACGCGAAAGCCCTCAACCCTTCTCTTTTCAACGTATTAAACTTTGGCAATGATACAATTTACTTTTGAGTGTTTTTGCACTTGTGGGTCAAGATTATATCGTTTCAGCTAAAAAGAAAGGCACAATACAAATAAAAATCAAGTGGGCACACTGAAAACCAGCCACTTATTACAGATATTAATACGAGATTAAAACAAAAATATTTTTTTTCCATTGTAAGATACACCAAGAAGACTCCCACCCACATGTCCTTTTAATTCCAATAGCTTTATAACCACACCGCCCATATTTTGGTTACATAAATTTGAAATTCAAAGCCAACCATCAGGCACGGTCTGCTGTTTTTGCAGCCTTGACAAGTTCTGAGGAAACAATGACAAACATTTTCCTCAATTAATGCAAATGGACACTGTCACAGTAAAATAAAGCTGTAACGGTGGTTTGAATATATTTATATAAACACATTTGCTTCATTTATTGAGTTATCTGGAGACAGCAGTGGGATGTATTACAGAAGATCAGCACCTCAGATTATGTATTTATACTGCCGCATTTGTACCACTTTTACAAATTACGAGATGACTAAAAATAAACACGTAAAGTCATGAATAATGAACTGATGACATGATTTTCTACAGTAAACCCAATGAAAAATAAAGCAATAAATATCCAAAGCAGACTGAGTAATAAAAGGACGAATTCTGAAGAAGTCTCTCTGTGATTAAACACTTTAAAAGCAAAGTCAAACAATGATCAACTCAATTGATTGACCAAAAGAATTGCAACAACATTTACCGATTTCTGCCACAACTTATTTGAAATAGGCTTTTTCAAGCTTTTACTTCCTCAAAGCACCAAATGACCTTTATTATATCTGCCGAGGGTGAATAGGCTTGTTGATCAATACGAGAGAACGTGTGAGATTTCTGGCTGACAAAATATATTTTCCGGTCTTTACACTGCCGCTCAAGGTCTTCCTCTCTCTCTCTCTCTCTTTCTTAGCATTATGCTCTTTATTATTTATTTATTATCTTTTATCTAGATAAAGTATTGTAAAATAGCACAAAAAAGAGAATCACCATTGCCCATAGCTGAAGGTGATGTTTCCCAAATTTTGTGTTTTGTCTGAACAACAACCTAAAACTCGGTCTGCACAATTAATCGCATTAAAAACATAATCTTAATTAATACATCTATGTAATCTCACTTAGAAGTTAGTAATTCTGCCAGATTCTCATTAGGAACATCAGCTGCATCAAAATAACCGCTCACACTTCCTCCCTCAACACAGCGTTACATCACGTGATGCAGAGCAGCAGAAACCAGCAGCCAAGAAAATTAACTCGGTAGGGCACGAGTGAGGGAAAGAAACCGCACAGAAAAATACTTTTTCAGGTTGTTGTTTTTTTAAGACAAGAGACTGAAGCTGATTCATTTTATGTTCAATGTCTGTTTCATCTGCTGCAGTGAAAGTAAAAACTAGAACTTGCTGCCCAAAGTTGATGTTTTGGTGCTATATTAGGCTCAATCATGTCTTTTTCTGCCACTTCCTTCTGTGAATGGTAAATAAGTGAATAACATGTTTTATTGGGGAAAAAAAAAATTGTGAGAGATTTGTAATCCCAAGTTTGAGAAAGTGAGAAAATTTAGATTCTCATTATATCCAGAATCGTGCACTTCCACCTGACACCCCCAAAATTACATACATAACATCATACATGACAATGAAACACATCAAATCGTGATTTTGGAGAAGTTTGAACCAGCAGATATTTTTCACTTTTGCTTGAAAAAGGATTGTAAATGTTAATTATTCATAAAAATAGGTGCGCATACGTTTTCTGTTGATGTACTCATGAAATATTCAACTAATTATTTCAGCTCTATGAGACGCAGTATGATTATTACAGTTTTTGCACACACAATGTACCTAATCCCTTGTTCTCCTGCTCTTTGATTAGCCGCCATCACTTTTAGACTTTTGAGAAGGAACTGCAGTTACGTTTCCTTTTATGAAGAGGGACCGACTGCTGCATAGTGCTCTCAAAAGGCCACGAAGGGTCAACTCTCAGTAAAAATGTTCTGCAGTCAGGCGTTCGCTGATAGCAGTCGGAATATTTTTTTGTAAACAGCTGGGCGCCATTCAAGTTTGAATGAATACCACATTTCTTCAAATAACAGCCTTTCTCCCAAGACTGCCTTTAGAAATGGGCAGAAACACCACTTTTTGAATAATTTACAAATAACACCGAGACGCCTTTGTTGAAAATTGCGCACCTTTATCTTAGATGCTGTGGAAATGCTCATTAGAGCCCACAGCCGTGCCAAACTTATGACTGTCGACTCGCTCATTAATGCCAACGCCTTAAAAATACTCTGCTCTGGGCAAACCTCGCTGGCTGAATGCAGAGCAAAACACTGTAATGGTCAAATGCATATTTTTCCTGCTCTCGAGCCCGTTAGCACTTACTAAGAAAAATGAATTCCACACTAATGTTCCAATAGTTGAAGTGCTGATGGGGCTAAACTCCTCAGTGAGGATGCACACATTGATTTTAACATCATTTCAAGGCAAGGACTTGAATTTTACTTTAAGGGGTTATGTACTAACTGCATTATGGTCACAGAAAAGTGAACTATTATTTTAATATTTCAGTAGTTTGCCCCAATCAAAATCCGTACACCCACCCCCCACCCCCCACCCCCAACACTGCATTTCTTCTGTAAACTGAACTCTCCACACCAAGCAGCTGCAGCAGGCATTTGCATTTTTTTGCTAGATCATAAAATGGTATTTGTTAGTTAAAAAAAATCGAGAAAACGGGGCAGTTTTTTTTTTTTTTTTTTTTTTTTTTTTTAATTTTAAGGCTAAATTTATGCTGCTGTAGGATTTTTGATATTTTGCAAGTCAGCAAAACTCTCCAATTAAAAAGTTGATAATATCGTGTCAAGACAAACCTAACTTAACACAGAACTGAAGGAAGAGATCCGAAAGAGCATTAAACGCTTGCAGCAGTGGAAACGTTTGATTATACAGAGATAGAAATTCAGTGGCTGAAGTTTCTGCATGTCAGGTGATTTTGTACAGTTGTTCTGCAGAGAGTCTGGATGTGAAGACCATATTCGATAGACACGTGCTTTTTTTGCTTCGTCGGAATTGGGTCCAAAGTTATCTTTCCTGTAGACCTTTATCACGGCATAAACTTTGAATTGTCATGAGAGGAAAAGTGACAGTGAGACAAATTTTGTGAACGAAGACTTTGTTCCATCATGTTCACGGTAAACTATGACTGTGAGCCCGACTTCACAAGAATCCCAGTACGAGTTAACCTAAATAAATGTAATTTTAAAAACTATTCGGTACAGGTGTGCTTTTCCTGCTATGTGACAATTTCTCCTCTAAAAAATGGGTATTGGTTTAGATTGGTGTCATGTAATTTCAGCTCGCCTCCATCCGTTTGTTAACTCCAAAATTCCTAAATTTTTCAGCTCTGGTTTGGTATCCAGTAACACCTGGGGAAAAAAAGCATCTGGATATTTAGCTGCTAGCTGTTTGACTTTCTTTATACTGTAGGTGATACCACTCGTTTGCTGTAAAGAGCTGCATGCTGCTGCCCAAACACGGCTGATAAGACTGACCCATAGAGTAAATGTGCCATAAAACCAAAGCAATGAGGAAATGAGAGGCTGAAAAGCTGCGTAGGCACTGGGGATGATAATTCTCTCTTTTGATGGAATGATATTATGAAAATTTGAATCAGTGCACCTTTAATGCTGTTGATGTGAAAGTGTTTTAACCTGAAACTTTAACCTGTAGGACCAAATCATAACAAATCCACCTGCTGCATTTAATTTGAATATTGGGCATAGTAACATGTTTTCAGTTCAGTATAGTGTTCTGACTCTGACAGAAAAACCTGCATAATTATGCCACGCATCTGCTTTTGTTTTGCTGGAATTGGAGCTGTGAATTAAAAAAAATGTTAAATAGTCTCTGATACTTTAGACCTGCACATATTTCATGGAAGTGACCCAATGAACTGAAATACAAATGTGCTCCGTGCACAAAAAACAGGAGAAATTCTGCGTATGTTTTGACACTATTAAAGAAATTGCAGAAATACAGGTCAGGAAATAGTGGGATAACAACAGCGAGTACGGCAGGTCAGAAGCATCAATTCTATAATTGTAAATTGTCCTCAGTGGAGAAGTCCGCCCGGCCTCACAATCACTTCAGACAAACGTTGCACTCTCCGATAGGTTTTCGATCGTAAGTGATGTTGTGCGGTGAGCAGATCAGCCAAGTTATCGCAATGTTTCTGGCCGACCTTGTGTTCACAGTTAAAAATGGGCATGTGCTCGAAGCAGGAGACCTGAAGAAACTGTATAAAATGAATTATTCTCAAGCAGATGTTAAGATAAGAGAAAGATCTGAAAAATGTAAGCTTATTACACCTTTAACTTGTGAAGTGAGTTTTTAAATGCCATCTCGGCATCTTTTCATTTGGTGGGAAGAGTACCTTCCTCCATGAAAATGTCCAAGTGCGTCTTTTTTTTTCGCCCGACTTCCTCAGGTTCATAGAGAGAGGAAGTCTGGCCTGCCGTGGCAGGACCATCTGGACTCACTAGGACATGTATGTCTGAATAAATGACACAGATGACTGTTGTCGTCTTTATCTAACGATTTCAATTACACAAACGGGAAGGAAAATGGCTGCACGGTGTGACAGGCAGAGAGGAAGGGGAGCAAAGGAGTGGAGTAAATAAGAAGCAGAAGGAAGGACAAGGGGACACAGCACAAGTTGTTCTTGTTAACTGGCTGACTACCACCAGTCTAGAGATATTTCCACAGAAGTGCCAAGGTGAAGCAGGCAAAGTTTTACCTAATAATACCGCATCGTCATAAAGATCCAGTTCATGCTACATTTTCGCAAAACGTAATGACCGGTCAAGGAACATTAGGTATAATGTCAAAAATGCATGAGATGTGATTGCAGCTATTCAAATTATTGTTGCCAATTGACTGTCAGGGATCAACAAATCCTCTAATGTAAACAACAAAACTGAACCTTTATCATTGCCTTTTAAAAGTAGGAGTGTTATCTGATCTGGCATCGCTGCAGGTCAGCAGAGCAAAACTGTTTGTTAGTGTTTCTACCAATGTTACAAGCGCCTTTTAAAAAATGATTTATAGAGTTGTTTTAGTTATATATTAGACCCGGATTTAGTGCGTGAGCAGGTGGTTGCGGCCGAGCTCCACTAAAAGGACTGTTTCCAGTCGTTGTATCCTAATGGACGCAGACGTCGGATTAATTGTAAAATTTATTAAAGCAGCTTTTAACCAATCGACACTGACCGCCACGCGACGTATGTTGCAACTCATAAAGCTATAAACGACCGATATCCCGGCACCGTAGATTCTCTTACGGTTCTTGGGTGAAGCCAGTGAAGCCCATCACAGATATTGCATTATTGTCTTTTCGTACTTTTTGGAGCCGGCAGCAAGCATTTAGCATAATTTTTGAAAGCGGTTGTATTCATCTGTATCAAAAAAAAAAAAAAAAAAAAGCTGGATGAAACTACCTGAAATGTCACATTTCCATCACTATCTCCTTGTCATACTTTCACTAATTGAAGTTTGACTGTTATCATCTCGACCTTCAATTTGTCTTTCCTTTGCTGCGGTTTAATGGTACGACGGGTCGATTTAAAAAGTTCCGATTTCTACTCCTGTTACACGCGAACAGTGTTCAGCAGCACGACGAGCACAGGGCAAAGAGAAGCCATGACCTTTTGTGACTAAGTACTCCAAGTTTGGTCAGCTAATCTAAATCAGCAGCTGAGTTACACGTGCCCAATGACCCGTGCGCACCGGTAATGCTTCACACACCTGAAACTTGAGCAAATTATTGGAGGAACAGCAAGAAGTAGCAGAGAGCCAAATCCGGTCAGTAAGGCTGGGAAGCGATGATTGTTTTATTGTGGGCAAGAAGTTTTTTGCGTTTTCTGCTATGAGCAGGTGCGTTGTCATGTCACTGACCTGTAGCGCCGTCTTCGGTTCAGGAGAGGGACGTTCTGCCCCCTTGGAAGCACGAATGTCATTTAAAACGCCTCGCCCCGGCTCATTGCTTCATTGCTGCATGTTTCCCGAAGCCTTTCAAGGGTCTCCGTTGCCGATTTCCAGAATTTGATGTGTGACTAAAATTGATGTGAGCTCCCCGCTCAAGTTTCAGGTGTGTGAAGAATCGCCGACGCGCACGAACCCGCTGTTCACAAAAGCACGAGTCACTCGGGGTGATTTTTGATCAGGCGACAAAACCTTCAGTCTCTACATTTTTTGTTTTGATCCACCCTCGTACATCAGTGCAGAATAGTGCCACCGACTGTGTCTTCTAATATTTAACCGACTGCATTTTCATGAGCGTCTGTGAACATTAACACCATGGGCTTAGTTGCAAAGTCAAACACAGCAGCCAATAAATGGCTTGAAAAACGGGAATTATGTGGTGAGGCCGTGAGAACAATATGGACATATACTGCACAGAAAAAAAAAAAAAAAAAAAAAAAGACTAATACTGTAATGTTTTCAACACTTTTATTACTCCGCAGTCTGACGCATTTAAAAAAAAAAAAACGTTAGAATGTACTGTATGTTAATTTGTGCTCATTCTGCTGAATTAATCCTCATTTGCTGTATGTTACAGAGCATTTCCAAAACAAACAGAAACCTGGCAGCCCATTAATTCTGGCATTCCCACTCACTCTGCAGGAGGAATACTGTGGACATATATTGCAGCTCATGTTGATAAAGGGTTGCAATTTAAATTAAATGTGTATTTAATGTATTTAAATGTATGTAAACGATTAATTACCAGCAGGTGAGATTTGCATTTATTAAGGGTTCACGCATCCAGTGAGGAAATTATCACGGTTTATTAGGAGCCGGTCATAACATCATGTGAATGAGATTCATGTGTTGGAGTTCCAGTGCTTCTGCAAGCGTGCCTTTCCACAACTGGCAGCCACAGAACGAGCCTGAGCAAACGGCAGGTAGAAAAACCAATATGAACAGAGCTTTCTCCACCTCAGTTCTAAGCTTTAAGTGCCAAAACACACACGCAACTGTCAGGTCTCCAGATATGGTTGGAGCCCATTTGTAATCAGTGTAAACAAAAAGGAAAAAAAATAAATAAAATATTCAGTGTCCCTGGAAAATTAAGGTAAAAAAAACAACAACAACCACAGTCATTAACACACAATGGCATCTGGAACATTGTGAATCAGGCTTATTGTCACCTTGTGTTTTTCAGGTTTGTCATTGTACAAGATAATAACACATTTCCCTGTGTTGCAGCTGAATTACGAGCGCCACCGCTGAAATTTCACAGGGTTCATTAATATTCACGATGCAACATAACCACCATAACTTGCGACTTTAACGCCGTGCAAAGCTGAGCACTGTGAAAACGTCAGGGAGCTCAGACCTGTAATGAGACTCCCTTATTACAGAAGGACCTAATAATGGAAGAGAGGACACTAAAAATAAAACAGGGCTGTTGCTATATTTACTGCTGACCTGTCCAGCTTGAATTTTAATCTCACACACAACACAGGGAGAGAAGAAAGTTCAAATTGACCAGCAAATTCAGTTATTTCGTTTTTGTTGAGTGAGTGTTATTTTGATGTTTTGAGACTGGCAGTAATATACCAAAAATGTACGTGCCAATCGAGATTCAACAAAAAAGAAGCAAATATTGAACACTATTTGCGCTCGAAACACCCATGGCTACTTCATAAAGGTGCAAACTTGGATCATACTGGTGCAACTTTGTCCTTAAACTACTACAGCTATCTTCAAATGTGTGAGTCTCGGGTAGGTTTTATGGAATTATGGAATTAATTATCTTGGCACCATGGTCCTAAGAAACGTACTTGTTTCACTGTATGTGTATTAATATGGATATGGTCAGAATGACAAATAAATTAACCTTGAACCTTGATCTGGGCATCAGGAGCCCTTCACGT
This sequence comes from Brachyistius frenatus, assembly GCF_029030835.1. NCBI lineage: Eukaryota > Metazoa > Chordata > Actinopteri > Embiotocidae > Brachyistius > Brachyistius frenatus. The sequence goes on from NW_027210655.1 coordinate 2,416,350, forward strand.
GTCAGTAAATGAACACACATGATGAGGTGAACATGAATAACCAAATCTATAAAAATTTCTATCATTGTTAACTATTCCTACACACACACACACACACACATTGCATCAGCACAATACTGCATACAGCCAATTTAATATGTGACAACCCAACATAAAATGCCCTTTAATTCCTTGGGGTTAACCATGTTTGCATATTCTGCATAACGCTCCACTTATACTTCACAACTTCAGTGCTGTCATTTCACTCGACTCTCTACAAGGTCAGTTTTGAAATGGGGGCTACTTTGTACTGCCTGTGTAACACGCTGAATTTATAGAAAACCTAAATTTACTCTGTTTACCCTGACGCTCAAAATACCCCCTGCATATTTATTGTACTATGACTCAGCGTTCTGCTTCGAGAGGATGAATTGTTGTTGTAAATAACCGACGTCTCTTTTTTGTCCCCTGACACCGTTTTTTAAACTTGTTTTCCCCCCACCTCTGACGGATTATTAAACCCTCGACCGATGGCACATCCCGTCTTTATCAACAGGAAGCTGCATCGCATCGTCTGAAAGGGAAAGACAAAACTTGCACATTTCATTTCAGATGGTAAGCAGCCATGAATCCACACAAAGAACAGTGAGCAGAAAGTTCACGTTTTAACCTTTAACGCTACTACGGGGGGGAATTACATTTGAAATGTCGTTTTTATTAGTTGTGTGAGAGCCATTGGCACCGCACCGTAGGTCAGGAGTAGATTTTATGATCTTCCTGGTCACAAGCCACTGACATTTTTATTCAGTCTTGTAACAACTCCCAACTCAGGAATCTCAAAGATCCTCTGATATAATGCTCAAAATGTCAAAATAAATCTGATTTTGTTGCATCTTGCATGTTGGATTCAAAGTGAGAATCCGTTTATCAAAGATTTTTTAAGATACAGTCTGTAGCTGCTCAATAGACATTTGAAAATATGGAAATAACTGAGGTGGAAAAGCCTCAATGAAAGTGTGTGTGGCTCCGTGATAGTGGCGTTCACCTCATTCCCGTTACAGCTTACTACTCGCATGTTAAGCCAATATGCTATACAGTCTCAGTGTGCTTTCAGTAGTGAGGGGGTCATTGAAGGTGGAGGACTTCTCTCCGCCATAATCTCTCATATCTGATATTGAAGTAGACAACCGAAAATGTCTGTTAGCTCCACCTCGAACCCTGAGGGTGATGGCTGAGCTTTTAGAGGATGACATTACAGGGTGTAGGAGTGCACAGGAGTAGTGTCGGAGTGGGATGACAGTGCAGATTATAAAATGACTCTCTATTCACTGGACCTACGAACTGTGTCTGGACCATGTTAAAAATACAAAAATCCTACAGACATAATTTTTTTAGATCAAACTTCATGCTTTTTTTTTGTTGTCATTTTTTATTATTTTTTAAAGCATGTCCTTTCCACCTCAGAACAAATGCACATTAGGGCTGGTTGACTTTTATATGTTTTATATTATGCCATTTAAGCTACAGGTATCTTTATATTTCATATTCATATAAATATATGCTAAGTCACAAGAAATGAGAACCCATCATACATCTACCTATCATACAGGAAGTAGTGAATTAATAAATGAGGTAGTGATTTCAAACACAGTCAAATGCTTAACTGGTTTTGGTTTATTTATAGTTTGCTGGAAAACTTTTGTTTTGACAACAAAAATGTGTTAAAAGATTCAAATATATATATATATATATATTTCTGCACGGCACTAATGGACAGACAGCACTTAAAGCCATGCCAGTCAAAGAATGAGCACTCACGTCCATGTGAGTTCAAAGAAGCCAGAGGCTGTAAAACCAGATCCAACAACCGTCAGTCAGGACATGAGTTCTCTTCCAACACTAAGATAAAAAAAAAAAAAAAAAAACAGTACAGGGTAATCCTATTATTTAAATATAGTTAAATATAACACCATTACAAATTACTAGAAAAAAAATTAAGGATGGATAGTGATAAGAGTACCAATAAGTATCGATTTAAGTATTGAACCAACTTGGACTGGGGAGGAGGGAGCGGTGGATCTGACTCAGAACACCGAGGACACTGGTGAGCCATGTGAAAATAATCCCGTCATTAATTAGATATAAGGCCTCAAAAAGTGATATGTTTGGGAGCGTGTTGGTTTGATTGGAAAGTATGTGGTGAGTTCAGGTTTCTGCTTTAAATAGGCGGGGCTTAGAAAACTAATAAGAAAAAGAGACTTTAGTGAATGACACCGCGATGACTTTTGGAAAGAATTTGTTGAGTTTGTAATTCATGGGAGAAGATGAATGTGAGTCTATGGAGCCAGAGCCTTTTTGAAGACAAGCCCTATATTTTTACAAATATATACATATTTAATATAAACAATTAATGATCACATTTGCATTAATGATCATAGTTGCAGCTTTTAAAATGTGAGGATTTCTGCTTTTCTTTGTCATATGTAACTGTGAACTGAACTTTTGAGTTCTGAATTGCACTGTGGAAAACTATAGCAATCATTTTACTATTTGCTGAGTTCAATAATTAGAGTAACCATTAGTAGCGCTAATTCATATTTATTGTATGTCAGACAATTTCTGAAAGAAAAGGGATCTATAACAAAGTCACAAAAGTACCATTATAGAAGAATAAATAGAATGTGGTTTGATTGAGCCACTGACTCAAAATTTCAACACAAACTTATAATATCACCAGCTGCAAGAATTTTACAAATCACTAAAAATCATTTGAGATTTTACAGTGTGATACTAAACCTTTAAAAATATATATATATATATATATAATTTGGGGAAAGGATTTATCGACCGGTGTGGTATTTTCATGTATTTGATTTATATTTTCATTAAAAACAACTATTCAGTTCACAACTATAGCAAAAGCATCTCACAACCTTGTACCCCTGAGTTACTTGAAAACCTAAAATCTTCTGTAAGCCCATGAGCCCAATCACAAGCTGTCTCTATGCTTCAGAAGAGGTCGTGAATAGCCTTTATTAGCTGGTCTCACAATAACAAAACCTATAATGATGTATTGAAACTGACTGAAACAACTGAAAGAGAACTGGAGGATTATAAAATACCTCCCACACACACACACACACACACACACACACACACACACACACACACACACACACACACACACACACACACACACACACACACACACACACACACACACACACACACACACACACAGGATTCTCTGCCATCCACTGTGACACTATTTTTGGCAATAATTGGATAACAATACAAAGAGAGACTGTCCTTTACTAGGCAGAAATGTTCTGTAATTGGACTAATAATCTTTAGAAGAATATATTATGATACCTACAGAAAATCCCTCACGACTGACGAGATGAAATGATTTTTAAATCAACGGTAAGTCATCTGCAACAATTTTTAAATCATGTTAATTCTTTAAACAAAACTGACAAGCTTCACTCTGTATTCTCAGTTGTGACAATCTGCTGTTTATTTTAAGATCAATATAATCTCAAAACACATCAATGGATTTTAGATATATCCTAAAAGGGAAGTAATTTCAGGACATCAAATGGGGCTCTTTCAAAATTCTTTTTTGAAATAGTTTTTTGACATTTTAAAGACCAGACTGTTAAGCAAGAAATTAATCTGCATATGATTTGATGATAAAAGATAAGTGAAGGTAGTCCTGGTGCTGCCTAAAGATTCACAACGTCCTCAGTTCGAGAGACAAGCTTAGGCCCTTTGTTGAATTTTAATTGCATACATACATTAAAAGAATAATCAATTATAGCTCTGCTTTCTTTTGTGTAAATTCAGTAGTAAACATGAGGCCTACTCAGTACAGGGTTAAGTGTTTTAAAACAATCTGACAATGGAAAAAATGTGGGTGGGAAGAACATTGTTTCATATGAAACCTTTGTGTGTTGGCTCTATTTACTTACATTAACAAATAATGAAGGACAACTGCTTCTTGTGAAAGTTCTTTGTTGGTTTCACTGATTTAATTAATGCATGTCGAGATGAAAATAGACTCTAGTGGCTGACTAGAAAGGGAAAATGGGTTTTACAAAGTGTCGAGAAGTGTTTGTATTGTTCTGGATTTTCACCTTTTACCTATAATTTTAGAAAAATAAACTTTTTCAAAAGCAGAACTGCCCATGTTTTCTGTCCTCTACATATCTAAATGTCTGTGTACTGCTGCTGGAATCAGTCAGGAGACTTACAGAATATAATTCATATATCCTTGGAACAATGGTAAATGTTTTCCATATTATTAAACGCTTCTAATCCCAAGTGCTCAGCTGCCCCTGACTCCTCCTTCCCTGCCTCTGATGGCCCAGTATTTAAGGAGGTGTTTGTATTTTCTCCTTTAAATTTCCCCGGTTTTCAAACACAAAGTCATGAAAAATGGAATCTAACGATTTTATTTCAAAACAAAAAACAAACCTGTGTATTTGTGAGTTTCTTTTCAGTGATTACAAAGAGAGTCAAAGTTATTGCACACAAACTGGTTCAATATATTCTCAGCTTTGTTCAACAAAAGCTGTTATTTTACTCTGTTGCATGACAAAAAATATCATCTTTCAACAACACAAAAGTTTGACGCCAGTGAGCAACTTTGAAGTGTCCTTGAATGGTTTCTGAGAATTTTGTAGCCTGATTTGAAAATATGTTGTTATCCATGTATTTCATTCTACAAGTATACATGCGTTTTGTATAATGTTTCATGTGGTGTACATACACCCATCCCTCAGAAATAAGAAATTAAAAAACTCAAAAGAGCGACTTTTGCCAAATCATCACTGGTCGATACTTCATAACACAAGAAAAATGTATCTCTGATCTTCCTACACTGAATATTCACATTCATATGAGCCACCCTGAGGACTTCAACATCTGAGTCAGCTGAACTTGTGTTGAATAATGATCATTAATGAGTTTTGCAAATATATAACCAGCTCAGTTAAGCTACCTGAACCTGAAAAGACAAATTTGCTCTTTTACATTCTTTCAGTTTGATGATTCCACTCTTCTTTTGACGTTAATAGCTTTCAGCTCCGTACCAGAGTCACAATGTTAGCAGAGCATCACCTGCAGCGTGTGTTAACTACGTGTCTACACAGGAGGCCTTCAGGTGTGAAATGGGTTAAGCCTCCCACTTCTGGAAATGCTCCAAGCCCAAAACACAATGAGATAGGTGTAAGACAAAGAAAAATAAACTTGAAGCCTAAAAATACACTTCATGTTGCCGTGATGCCGTCGGTTTCGCCAGCAGTATCGATTAACACAGAAACCCTTTGTTCAGTCAGACGCATGTGAAACAGGCAACACAAAAACACGGCTGAAACGCTGTGTGTCTCGACAACGAAAACAAAGATATGTAGGGACTGAATTCAATATGACCTTCAGCACAGTTAGCGCTGTTTTCATCAAGACACGGACATGACAGACACACAACAAGTCTCCATCATCAATATTTACTTCAAACTACAAAACAGACGGGTTTCTGTAGAAACTTTCATTTAAGGAGTGGAATGAACTCTCAGCAGTACATTGACTCAACTCACAATATCATGTCAAAGGACTTTAAGTTCTGAAGTGGTCGGAAAATTAAAATGAAACATTTAAAGTTTATTTAAGAACATGAACATTTCACTGAGTCCCTTCATGTTGGTTTCCAACATTCACCTGCTGCAGCTCACCTTTTGCTCTCAGCCTTTTTGCTGAAACCTTTCAACTCCCCAGTTCACACCGCCTCCACTCACCCCGCTAACAGGCCACCTTCGACAACCAGCTGTTTGTGTGTGAAGATCCTCCGTCACTCAGGTCATGGTCTATCTAAGTGTTATCAACTGGACTGGCCTCTTCAGAAGTGAAGACACCTTTCAGATGAGAAGTGAAACCTCTTTCAAGAACCTTAAAAAGGTCCAGTTGCCCTCAAATAACAGTCAGATCCACGGGCCGTTCTTTGAATTATGATTAAAGGTCCCAATATCAGCGGGGATCGTGTGCACTCGAGATGGAAGAATAAAATGTGCGCAGAACTTGACTATTACAGTGTGTGAATAAAAAGGGCTGTCGGGAGGCACTCTGCTGTCTTTGAGTCTTTCTCGACTGCTCAATAGGTGTCCTCTGATAAATATGTTTTCAGATACCTGAAATAATGAGATTGGGCATGTGTGACTCAGTCAGCACATCTATATGTGATGCACGGCATGTCTTCGTTTTTGCACAGATGACTCAAGCCATTACAAAAAAGAAGGCTTTTATTTTTTATCTGAAAACCTCAGCTTTGCACCTGCTCTTTAGAGGAGACATGAACACACCGAGGCAGCTACAGTCATGCAGCAGGACGTTTAATGAAACACCTTTTCATACTTTTGCCTTTGTATTTCTGTGATTATCTGTCAAACGCCTGGCTTTGACATGGCAGACTGTGAGACAACACAAACACAGTTTCTGGCCCCTTGCACCTTGAAGTTGATCGCTATACATATTTTTTGCAGGCAGAAAGCAGAAATAGGCAATAATATGGTACTGTATTCTTGATTTGTACAGTCTTATTTTCAAATACTGTGCAAGGCCAAACTCTTTCTCACTCTATTGTTAATATATAAATGTTCTAAAAGTAATTTTTCAAATAAGAAATGCATCGTAGTAGGCGAGATAACTTTGTGTTTTGTACTGTTGGTTAAAAACAGTAGAAATGAAGATGTTTCCTGTTGATGTTTTCATGGCCATTTTTCATTGTTTTCTGATGTTATGATTTTGTACATTGACTTCAGCCCCACCTTTCTTTAGCCCCCCCCCCAAAAAAAAATCCTCTCAATGTGATGTTACAAAGTGTGTGTGCTTGAATAGGCTCTCAAATCCACCCTTCGTGTACCTGCATGTCCCGTGTGTACTATTTCTCCTGCCTCTTGAACACATGTAACACTCCAAATACAAAGTCATGAAGAGCTACTTCATTTGCAGAAGAGGATTTCTCCACCTCTGAGTCAAACAAAATGAGAAGTGTATGGTCTAGACTGCAGAGACGGGGATTATCCAAATCAAGGCCGAAATGCTGTTGTGTTATTTATCTTCAAGTTCACTTAGTGTTTGTTGTCAGTGCAGTGGACAAAACAAAAAATAGCTTTCATAAGACGGACCTATATAGCCTCAAGTATAAAATAAAAATGCAACTGTCATGTCTCATTCAGCCTGTTCAGTTACCTGTGTTTATTTCTGTTTTAGTCTATTTCCATTTCCTATTTTATTTTGAAATATTGACATCTCTCGTTTCAGACACCTTCACTTCCAGTGACTCGTGTTTCCCGCCTTTGTGATTGTTTGCTCCGCCCTGATTGTCTCCACCTGCGTCCAATTGTCTCCCCGCCTCTTCTGTGTGTATATATATATATATATATATATATACAATGCATATAAGAAGTATGGATGTTTCACCCTTTTGTTGCTTTTATACATGAAATCGTGGTCAATATAATTTGGCTTTTTTGACAACAATTTGCAAATAAAAGCTTCTTTCATGTCAAAGTGAAAACAGATTTTTACAAACTAATGTCAATTAATTAAAAATATATCGTGTAAAATAAGTGTTTGAATAAATATTCACCCCCTTTAAAGTGACTGACCTAATTCAACAGAAGTCCAGCAAGTTGATGCCACAAAGTGTCACAATTAGTGAAATGGAGATCACCTGAGTGCAGTTGATGTGTGTCAAGTGATTGTAGTATAAAAACACCTGTCTGGGAGGTCCAGTCTCTGGTGCATCAGTATTCCTGCTGCAATTGCAACATGAAGCCAAAAGAACACTCCAATGACTCAGAGAAAAGATCATTGGAAAGTATAAGTCAGGAGATGGCAACAAAAAGATTTCCAACTCACTGGACATCCCACAGAGTTCAGTTAAATCCATCATTAAGAAATGGAGGAAGTATGGCACTTTAAAAAAAAATCTGCCTAGAGCTGGCCGTCCTCACAAACTGAGTGACCGGGCAAGAAGAAGACTGGTGAGGGAGGCCACCAAGACACCTACGACCACTCTGAAGGAGTTAAAAGCTTCAATGGCTCAGATGGGAGAGACTGTACATACAACAACTGTTGCCCGGGTTCTTCACCAGTCGAAGCTGTATGGGAGAGCGGCAAAGAGAAAGCCACTGTTGAAAAAAGCTCATCAAATCTCACCTGGAATTTTCCCAAAGGCATGTGGGAGACTCCAAGGTCAATTGGAAGAAGGTTCTTTGGTCTGATGAGACATAAATTGAGTTTTTCGGCCATCAGACTAGACGCTATGTTTGACGAACACCGCACATCACTGCACCATCTCAACCGTGAAGCATGGTGGTGGCAGCATCATGCTCTGGGGATGCTTCTCAGCAGCAGGCCCTGGAAGGCTTGTAAAGGTAGAGGGGAACATGAATGCAGAAAATATCGCCAAATCCTGGAGGATAATCTGACTCGGTCTGCAAGAGAACTACGACTTGGGAGAAGATTGATTTTCCAGCAAGACAACGACCCCAAGTATACAGCAAAAGCTACACAGAAATGTTTCAAAGACAACAAGGTGAATGTTCTGAAGCGGCCAAGTCAAAGCCCAGATCTCAATCCAATCAAGAATTTGTGGCTGGACTTGAAAAGAGCTGTTCACGCCCGATCCCCGAGCAACCTGACAGAGCTTGAGCTGTTTTGCAAGGAAGAATGGAGAAAAATGTCAGAGTCCAGATGTGCCAGCCTGATTGAGACATATCCACACAGACTCAGTGCTGTGATTGCAGCCAAAGGTGCATCTACTAAATACTGACCTGAAGGGGGTGAATATTTATGCAATCATTTCCTTTACCTTATATATTTTTAATTAACTGATATTATTTTGTAAAAATCTGTTTTCACTTTGATATTAAAGAGTCTTATTTTGTGCAAATTCTTGTCAAAAAAAAGCCAAATTATATTGACCATGATTTCATGTATAAAAGCAACAAAAGGGTGAAACATCCAAGGGGGGGTGAATACTTTTTTATAGGCATTGTACCTGTGCAATTCCACCTGTCTTTCCCAGTTTGCTGTAGTTTCAATGCTCTTCGTTGCAGCGTTCTTCCGAGTGAGTGTTTCTGTGTATGACCTGTGTTTTTGCCTCCTTGATCTTTGCATCTGGCCTGCCCCTTTTGTACCTCTGGCTGGTTGGACTGATCGTTCTGGTATTGAACATTGGACTGTTAACCTGCTTACGTCCAGTGTCAGCTAAACATTGGTGGACGCTTGACTGACCCGTAAAGTGCTAGCAGAGAAATCACAGGCAGGCCAATTAAAACGTGGTGTGAGGTAACGACTGATGATTGTGCAAGATGAATAAAAAAATTTAAAACGCATTTATAACCGAATTTAAGTCAAATTCTAGCATGCTATAGCTGAACAACAAACAACTGCTGCACTGTAAAAACATTTCTGGTGGATCTCAAGTTTAGAATTTTCTGTTTCTGGATGTAAATTAACTTGTGATTGTGTCTTGTGTTGAACTGAACATGGACCATTACAACCCTATTATATATATATATGCTTACTGATAGGAATAAATGTGAGGTTCACATTGTATGAAATTAGATTTCTGGGCTGCTCCACACATTTAATACATCCCGCTGTTTCTGGACCTCTTATTTTCTTACATTTCATGTAACTAAAAGTATAAGTTGATGACGTCCAGTTTCAGCATCTTCAGATGAAAATACTGGTGACTATTAATCACATTTTGACTTGAAAGAAGATCAGAACGTCTGGACCCTTAATTATTTAATAATGGATTCTCCAATGATATAGCGAGAGGGAGAGAGGAAAAGCCTCTTCAATGTCAGAATTAGCTCAAAAGGAGCCAGTGTGTTATGTGCACTGCTGAATCAATGAAATCCTCAGAAAATACAGGTGTTTATTACTGTTGAGGATGATTCAAAACATCTGCAAATGGATCCTTTTCATTTCCCTCTTCAAGGCCACAGCAATGTCAAAGTAAATTATATTTAGCTGGAAAAAGAGGCTGAATATCGGGCTACTTTGAGGATTGTATGGCACACGGAAGTGGGTGATTTTACAAGGTGTGGCAACTCTGAGTATAAAAGAATGAAGAGCAGGAAAATGTAATTTACAGAAAGCAGAAATTACCCAAATAAATTAATAAAAGTACATGTAAATTCATGTTAAACTAAAAATGATGATATAAAATAACTTGCCAACCTTAAATTCATTCTTTCCCTTTGATCATTTTTTTTCTTTTAGTGGCGGCAATTCAATTTCCTTCATTTTCTTCGTTTCTTTCCTCCATACTGTACAGCATTTTACTATTAAAGCTCGAATAAAGTGGAAAAGCATAAATAAACACTCTCTTATACTTATTTAAACCGCTCTCTCTTCAAACCTAAACTTTCTTGAATTCCTGGAAGCATTTCTAACATTTCATTTCCTTGCAGAACCGATGACTTCTCAGATCAAACAGAATACCAAAGAAACGTCTCGCACCGATGGGAGAGACATCCAAATTTGATATATTGATCCTAATGAAACCAGCACGCAATTACGGCATATCGAGATACATCAGCAGCTTCTGAATCAAGTCACGGCTGCACTTAGACCAACAAGCAGCAAAAAAATGCATTATGTTCAGCTGCAGCCACAGCAAAAATCATTAATGTGTCAAAGACAAAGTTGACTTATCTGTAAAGTGACAATGACGTTTGGTGCAAAAGCGGCGAAGTTCTGATGGAGGTTAATGCGTAAGGAAATGGCAGGCTCGATGTAATGAAGGCTGGGCCGCCGAAGTAGAGCCCCCTCCCACCCTCTCCAGTATTTGCCATCCACACTGTGATAATTATCTGCTTGTGTTGGCATAAGCAGCACAGTGTACTGTAATCAGACGTGAGATGAAACTAAACAACACGGTGAGAAGAGTTTCTAGAGGAGATTACAATCAAACGCTCGGTGAGAGGAGACTCCACGGTACAACATATACTGTCAATAACATGCAAGAACAAAAACATCTTGACTGTTGTATTAGAGGCCAAGGACAACATGGAAGGACAAAGCGAGCCTTCAGCAACTAACTAATTTAAGGGATGAGGTCTCATCTGAATTATCACGCTATTATCTCAGGAGCCTTGGAGTAGCAGTTTGCCCCATAATGAGGCCAGGAAGGAGTAGTTGTTGCAGAGTTGCTTGAGGGGGAAATGTTTGTTTCCAGCTCAGAACAATGCGTCTGTTTATTGGTCACGGGAGCAATAAAATCACACTGCAAAAATCCATAATCGGTTTTAAAAATGTCTCGAAAACGTATACCACTGGTTTGTCCTTGCCACGATCCAGAATAAAAACTAAAAGAAAACTCTACAGCCTGCCTACCTACCAACAACAACAACCCCTTTGATAAAATGTCTGCAGCTCATACTAGTGCTGTTTGGTCCTGTGGGTGCACGTTAGCAGGAACTCCGAGTAGGATTTTTGTGTTGGATGGTGTGTGTGTGTGTGTGTGTGTGTGTGTGTGTGTGTGTGTGTGTGTGTGCGCGCGCGCTATATGGCCAGCAGCTACAGAATTAAACGTCAACAGCAGCATAACACACATCTCGTATTGGGAGTGGGTGGGAGTGCGAGGAGGCAAACTATATTCCTGTTACTTGAGGGAGAACAAAGACAATAAAATAGGCATTATTTTTACCCTTTCATATCTACTGTCCCTAATTCATGTTACATTTTCCTCCTGCTGGGTGTCCATCTTCTACAAACCCAGCTCATTTGTTTGTCTCTATCTCTTTGATCTCAAAACAATAATCATTTCAGAAGAAGGGCCCCGTTGATAGCTCAATCTGGCGGAATAGCATTCATATGTAAATTCGGCTGCAAAAACATTATCATCTGCTATATTTGTCTCCAGATGGACTTCTGAAGTACTTTGGTGTCTTTCCAGCAGCAAATCTAGAAGCTTTTCAAGACATCTCCATCCCCACAGGCTGCTAGTGTAGCATCAAGCCGTCCATTTATGTCTAGAAAGCAGGTTTTATTGCTCTCAATAGGTGCAGTCAATGGTGCCAAATGCGCACGGACATTTGTTGTACAGTGCACGAGCAACGGCAACAACAGGAGTGGACACAACAGCAAACTCAATTCACCGTGCTCTAATTTTTAAGTGAAGGCACAGCTAAATTACTCTCCAGAAGAAAAAGAGGATGAAGCAGCTGTACTTCAGAGAACTTTGAAGGTCGAGTCGTCAGTGTCTGACAGCTGATTGGCAGGAGGGTCATTCTCTGGTGGTTTTCAAGCTTTTTAGTTTGTAACCCCTAAATTAAACAAAGAGGACTATTTATTCATTTTCCTTTCAATTTTCTTTTAACAAATTCGAAAGCACAAAACAGAAAAGAAAATGTTTAACCATTAAAAGTGCGATTTGGTTTTGATAAATTTGTTTAAAAAATAAATATTCAGGAGGCGATCCCTAATCATTGTGCTTATTTGTATTTAAATCTAGGTTTGAATTTCACCACTTTTTAGAAATTTTCATAATTTGTGAACTCATCATATTTCATGAAACATCATTTTTGGATCTGTATCATGGTTTAAATAGTGAGTTCGGCCTTTTCTGCTGTTGCTCAACCCCTGGTTTTTTAACCTCATCTACGAAAAGGCTCTAAGAAAAAACATTTTATGTGTAAATATCTCAGAAATAGTACATTTACCTCAAATTTGCAGAAGCAAACAAATTAACTGCATTTTTCTTCACATTTCAAACATGAAAGAAATGTACTTGACAGCTTAAATTCAATGTTAAGTACAACACAAATTGTTCTATGTACTTGTCTCAGAAGCAAAATGTGCCATGTACCATGTTCACATTTACAACTTCCTTTTTCACCCTTTGATCTGTTTAAAGTTGACATATGTTGTGTCACAAATCCGCAAAATATGGGATGACCGTGTTAGTTTTATAGGGGTCATAGGAAATAATTCAAGTTTCTAAGGAGGTCTTTGGAGATTCGGAAGCTACTGTAAGTTTAAACATATTATGCATCATATGCACACTTCTCAACTCTCTGGAGGCTTTTTCTCACAGATCAAAGCACTTCCTCTTTCTGAAATAATGAGAGAGGGAAAAAAAAAGTGAAGATATCCTCATCAGACATGTCAGTCTCCCACCTTGAACATACCATCACCATCTTTCAGCCGCAGGAATGGTTTCGGGGAGAAAACTACCGTAAGTGTGGGCCACATGTGGAAATACAAAATACAAAAACAACAGGGGGGGCTCGGTGAGGACATCCGAGAGGCGAAACACCAGCCTGACTATTAAGGAGAGAATATTACCTGGTCAAATCATTTTGCATCATGAACCCACCTCAAGCATCTTTGCCGTGGTGCCCTCCTTCTCGCTCACACACTCGTGCGGTTACCATGGAAACAAGGAGTCTACTGTTCTAGCCTCCTCACAAAGTGCTGCAGCCTCACAGCAGCCCAAAACCCGGCCCTGTTACAGCAATCCAAGAATTGCGGCATTGTCCTAACCAGCTGGAAGTTCATGCTTTCGTAGAAATCTAGTTGACATATTTCTGGTGTATAATAAATGTAATTACTTTTTTTTTTTTAAATAAAAAAAAGAAATTCCTCAATCCCGCTCATGACTCAAAAGTGACTGTTTACATTCCCTGAAGAAAAACCCTTTTAAAACTAGACTGCGACTGTGCTGCTTTCTTCCTTTGATGTCTGAGAAGGCCGCACAAAGGGACTATTAACAGGATGTTAGTGGCAATTACATTGAGGAACTAGTCAATAAAATGTTTTTTCTAAAACTCATTTTGAAACACCTTTGTGAAATGATATGAAAAATATGCAGATGAATATGTTTTTGTTGAGTCTCAGACATTCACTTGGTATTTACATACACTTGAAAGAGCACTTTAGGGCTTCATTCTTCCTTAGTCATACTTACTGTTGAACCAAGTCTTAGATATTGTAAACAGTAGTTTGGATGATAGTAACTTTATTGTTATACATACAGAGGACTATTATATATAATAATAATATATATGACTGGCATATCTATCGTTTATGCTCTATAATATTTAATATGAAGAAAACAAAACGTTATATCTTGATAATGGCAATATTCTGACTTGGTGATGTAATGACGCCATATCTTATGTGGCATACTTACTTATGACATGTTACATGCATAACAATAACAAGCGGCTCCACAGTGTTGGAGTTGGTTCCAAAAAAGGAAGTGACTCAATGGTTTGGTTACAACAAACCACAGTAATATGTTCGTTTTTCAAAACTGTCATGTTTATGTAGCAATATAAAACTTAAAAGCTTATTTTGTTGGAGTTGTACGTTCTTAAAACGACTGATAAAATATTTGTCAGTATTTTGTCAAGAATACAGTGAACCCTCGCTATAACGCGGTTCACCTTTCACGGTCTCGCTGCTTCACGGATTTGCATCGTGCATTGAAATCACATTACGACTATATGTAACGTAGATATATTTAATGTCCAGTTCTATCTATTTGAATTGTAAAATAAAGGTTACTACTTCACGGATTTCGCCTATCACGGTTTCTATTTGGAACGTAACCCCCGCGAAAAACGAGGGTTCACTGTATTGTAATTGCAGAAATACACTGAAATACAGCGATATCATTTAAGGCCCATTTTGCCCCAACTCTACTTCTGTACTCAAGCATAATGTTGGCTGGAGTGTAAACAGAGAAGGCTCATTTTTCAATATCAAATCTGAGGTGTGTCACCTGTAAATCACAAAAATGGTTGATGAGATTAATCAAACCTCTCCGACTGCGTGATTTAGTAAGATGCTGTTTGGCACTCATTATTTAAGGCCCTGTGAAAGCAGTTTTCTGAACCCACCCATAGTTGCAAATTGCATGCTCTGTATCACTGCAGTGTATGGAGATACGGAGAGATCAAGAATGAAACAGAAGAGGATCAATATATATGGTAATAATGTTTTTATGGCTATTTTGCTTTGAGTAAACTTGAAATAAAAACAAAATGCAGGAGAACAGCAAAATCTCTGGATTTATTATTAGTCTGATGGTAACTCGGACAACATGTCCATATATGGGCATTCCAGTAGCTACAGCATTAATGAAACATACCGGCGTGGGAGTCCATTAATGATCCTCCAGGCCTATTTTATGTTTAAGTCTAAATAGAAATGACATACATTTAGCACTTCGGTGAAACGAATGTGATTTTATATTTCACCACTTTACAGTGTATCAGTTACAAAATGGCTTGTGCATTAGAGTAAAAAGTAAAGCTATTCTCTTCCTGACGAAAAACATGAGCGATTAAACAAATCCCACAATGTTCTTGTGTAGTCGACTTATGTGTTTTGCCTTTCTGTGTCATCGTGTTAAACACAGGCTGCGATCGGCTTCCCGCCTGTGTTCAGGGGCTGTATGTTTTACAGGAATATCACTGCTGAAGCGAGAGGTTGCGGCTGAACATGATTTCCATAAAAGTATGCAATTAAACAAAGCGCTGCAGTCACTGTGAACTCATTCTCATGCAACTATGCAACTATGCAACCACCGAGTGGAATTTACATTTAAACTGGTGACCGAATAAGCACTGATCATCTAGCATAAGTAAGTGACCACATTTAGGAACTCACAGCCCACAATAGTACCCAGAACAAAACAAAAAAAGGAAACAACATGCGTTTCTTTTGATTTCCTTTTTAAAGCTGAAGTAGGCGGATTACATTTTTCTTTTCTTTTTTTGAAAACCAGACTTCTGAGCACCTCTTCTTTACATTTAGGCCCGTGATGAAGACTTTGGGCCAATCACGGGTCATTTCAGAGAGAGGGCGTTCCTGTTGGCTGTTCTACTAACGCAGCTGCACAAGCATGTCTCCTCAGATATTAAGCCCAATTCAGTGGTGGAAATTACTGGAGAAAAAGTTGCTATTTCAGTACTGGCAACAACAAGGACACAGCGAACCCCTCAGTTCAACTCACCTCCCTCGAAGGCTCACAGAGGGCGACCGGGACAAAGCAGCTGCATCGCGCTGAGGTTAAAGTGATGAGTGTTGGGCCGGGACCAAGTGTGCTCGGATCGTCACCCCGACATCAAGTCCTTCGGGGGGACGGGGACAGGGACATCCAGGGGAGAGTGTGCTCGGATCGTCACCCTGACATCAAGTCCATCGGAGGAGGGGGGGGGACAGGGACATCCAGGAGAGAGTGAGGTTTTCTGCACAGAAGCCACAGGGAGAGCAATGGAAGTGGAAACTGCCGAAAGCGGACTGGGAGGATTTTTTTTTTTTTTTTTTTTCCCAGGAAACTTTTACTTTTTTTTTGCTAAACATTCATGCTTTAAAAAAGATTTAGATTTTTTGGCTTTTCAAACCCATTATTGCCACATAGGCTCATCAACATGCTAGACCTCAAGTTTTTCTTTCATCCAGAAAGTTTGATTGTAATGATTTCTCTAGATTTAAAGATAGCTTATTAATTAATTTTATTCATTAATTGCTGATGTGGATTCTGTGGAATAAGTGAAGGCACCTGATAAAAAAAAAAAAAAGAGGGGCTACAGATGATGCTCTGATTACTCATTGAAGCATGATTGACTGCCAAAGTAAAGCTCTAACTTTTTACTTTTGGTACACAGCTACAGCGAAGTGTCAGCAAAAAACCTTGGTCTTTGATAACTGTAACTTGCATAACTGTTTTCACTGAAAAGGAGAATATAGAAAGAGTCAAGCCTCTGTGCACTCCTCCTCAGCCTGTTTGTTGACTTGAAAGGCCACCAGTGAAGTACAAATGCATTCTGACGAAGAGGTTTCTTTATGCTGCTAACAAAAAGAAGCCTTCCTCTTAAAATCACAAACCAACATGTCCTGTTAAATGAATGTATCAGAGCATCTGAAAGAGTTTGCTCTATCCAGTTATTCTGTTTGTGGCGAAAGGAAAGGAGATAGAGGCACAACAAAAAACTGTATGAAAACATTCTAAGAAAATTTGTGCTGCAGAGCAACATAACCTTAAAAGTGAGGCAGAGCACTTGGAAAAAACTTTGGTTTTTATTCCAAATGTTGTCAAAAGCCTTCAGACTGTTATACTTTATAGAAAATTATATGATAATTTAAAGGCAGAAGCATTAAATTATACCCTCTCCATACGTTATTTGTATAAATAATAATAATGAACCAGCAGATACTTTTCTATTAAACACATCATCTATTTATTTTTTGGGATTCACCATTATTTTTGTCAAAAGTACCTGTTTTAATTTCAACCTGCAATGTGGAACCATTAAACTGTACTCATTTCATATTTCCACCTTCACTATGCAAATAGTGGCATCTGCTGTTAATCCAACAACAGACGTAGATTTTGATCACACAGCACTCCCAGCACATAACCCAATCTCCAAACAGTCATCTAAACTCCAGAGCACACTACACCACTACACTGACGCTGCACCTTATCCTGTGTTCACACCCTGACCCGTAGCATGAAGGAAAAATAATTTCCAATTGCTACATCAATCTGGGTAACAATGGGCTTTGTACCAGCAATCAAACACTAATAGAACAACTGAATTTGTTGCCTTGAAGAGCCCATTCAGCATTTAGTGAACCCAGCTGTATGCGAAAACAATAGCTCCAATTATGTAAAATAAATAAGTGCACCAGGACCTGTGGACACCGAGTGGCTACCTAATTCAGCTTTTGCAACGGTACCTACAAGAGATAAATTGAAATATCTATCTTGGTTATTATTAGATAGATCTTCATAGCGTCTCCAGATGGAGCCACCAGCTGCTTTTTTTTTTTTTTTTTCCCCTTCCTGTTGCCTCGGATAAGGCTTGACAAAACCCCTGCTCACCAATGTCTGATTTACTCGGTATGTTGTTAGTGGGTGGGGATACACAGCACCAAACATCCACTGGGGATTTTCCCAGTATTCCAGAGTTGTTGTGAGCCTCAATTGCTGACAGGGTTCATGTAAGCTGATACTTCTTAGACAAGCGTTTCCCATTAGAGAAGCACGGTGAGCATCGATCGGTTCCGAGATACAAAACACGGCTCCCAAAAACAGGGGAACCGTCATTATTACTTACTGGTGCATTGTCATGCATTCACTTAAAACAATACTCTGTCACTTTTTATGAGCCGGAGCAACAGCAGCCATCGTGGAAAAAAAACCCAACAGTACTGTATTTACTTCTGTAGCTTCGGTTTTATGAGTATGTGTGCAGTCTGTTCAGGGGGTTACGCACTTATAAAAATGGAGTCATAATTTCAATACAAACCCGCCGCCTCGCTGCACACTCATGTTAAGTCAGAATATAAGGGATTTTAACAGGCGAAACACAAGATAGTCAACTAAACTAACCTTAACTATCTTGGATTCCCCAGACCAAACCTGATGCATTTGTAACCCAGGTAATGTTCAGTGGCCCAATTTTTTTGTTGTTGTTGTTTTTTTTGTTGCAGACGTTCCCTAAACGTCTCACCAAGCGAGCTTCGGTGGTCTGAACGGTCCTGCCGGTTGCGCGTGGCGGGGCCCTTCGCCTCCCCTCACCTACCGGGGACCCCCGCAGCTAAGACGGGTGCGGGAGGCAAAGTGACGTAAGGCTTTTTGAGAATCCCAAGAGATATCGAGCGAATTTGCAAGCGAGTTACATGCTGAGCCGCAGCGGAGAGCTTGTCGAGGGAGAAGTTACCACCGAGGCCAACTCCGTGGGGCGTTTCTTCCCAATTAAGTGGATTATCCAGGTGAGTCGCTTACCTGAGGTTAGTTTGTTCAAACTAAGTTTTGTGTCGGAGAATTGTGAGCAATTTACCTTGAAGAACATAGCTAAGCAAAAACCAGTCAGGATAACAACATTTTGTGTGATGTGAATTAATTATGGTCATTGTTGGGAGATGTTTAGTCATCCACCGCTGGCGGCTAATGAAGCGCGAGGGAAGCACATAACGGTGTGTGTGTGTGCGCGCGCAGCACGTTGAATTTGTGTTAAAAGTTACTGTATATGTTGTAAAAGTATGTTCATTGCCAAGTGTATTGTTTGAAATTGAGGCAAAATGAATTCATTTTTAATTTTTTTTTTTTGTGAAGAGCTGAAGTTGAGTTAATTTGAGATTTAAAGGTATTGTTCAAGTGAGATGGTTTAAATAATTCTGTAAAATATACTCCCTCATTAAGACTTGAATCATTGGTTGTGTGTGTGCTGGAGGTCTCATTGCTCTTGTATAGAGTTGCTACCGCCAATCTCCTTACTGAACCTAGTAATTGAAATTAAGTGAACTGTAACCAAGGTAACCTGACAAATCTTGGTCTGAATTGTCAAAGAACCTCAGATGCTGATATTACATAGGTGGTAGGGCCGGGGTTAGCGTCATAGATTAATTACCCTTTAGTAAAAAGATTACGTGCTACAACAGCAAGGGTTACACTATTAGTGCGTTTACAGAATTTCATTAGGAAAAGACAACACGTACGCCATTTCACAATATAAGACGGTATTAATACATGGTGGGTTTACATGTAGTGGAAACTTTTGGGGGTAATGAAGGTAAAATTACATTCTGTTTTGGGGATATCATTTAAATCCCAGAACATGTAACTCAAACTAAACTCAATTTGAGCATTTTTCTGACCAGCCAAAATAATCTACTTGAAGTTAGGTTCGTCTAAAATAACTTTTTTTTTTAGTATTCACCAAACTTATGTGAACTTCCTGGCAAACTTTAAAGAACAAAAGCTGGGAGATCAGTGAGTTAGTGAGAAAAGTCATTGTTCTCAATCCCTTGCCAATGTGAGAGATCTTCCATTTTACTTTTGATCATTATGAGAAGGCCAAGCATCAAAGATAAAGTAACACTCTATTGTTCCTGAAGGTGTTTTTCCTTTTTCTTTAGTTCCTGGTAGTCTATGCCAACTGACCTGTTCACAGAAGACATGACATGGGGTGGAAACGAGGAGCACATTCAATGAAGGTGCTGTAGTTTAATTGCCCCTGCTATGATACTTGCCTTGCACTGGCATGACTTACTGGTGCACTTTAAAAGGGCAGAGAGCCATCATTCTTAATAATTGACGACTAAGGTAAAAAAAAAAAAAAAAAAAAAAGGTGCAATCTAAATGGAGACCTTTTAGTGGAGTCCATGTTCTTAAAACAGGTCCGTTTGTGGGCATTGATAGATATTTGGGGATCAAAATAACTATCAACACTGTTATTTGACATTTCAGTCATATGCGTTAATAAATACCAGGAATTACTTAGTAATTCTGTTTCTTTTATCATTTATATCAAGACAATATTTTTTCAAAAAAGAAAATTTGTCCCATAAATATAATAATCACAAAACTTAAGTAAAACTGGGCTTATAGTGAATCGATTCGATTTGACTGTGATTGTATCCCATCCATACTCTTATCAGTTCTTTATTAAAAACTCTTATGTTTTTTTTTTTTTTTTTTTTACATTATCATTCACAGAAAATAATAAATTCAGAGCAGGTTTCATATTTTAAATGTGACAGAGAATTGGTTCAACGGCAGCAACAGTAATATTTACATCAGGAAAGTCACCGTAATTTCAATTTAAGAAAAAAAACTGTTGGAAAGAAATCTAAAAATGTCAATGAAATATATTCCTCACATCAGTTTAAAGAGACCGAAGAAAGCCGTCTGAGTCCTTCCTCCTGTCCTCTGTCCTCCTCCTTCTGCTAGTTTGGAAAGCTGCCATCTCAGCCTGCAGCTAACTTTAAAAGAGTTTGACTGGTTTTCTAGTTTTAATAAATGCGTCAAACTAAGCTGAACTTTGCAGCCGCACTTTCCTCCATTCCCGGTTTCCAGGGGGCTGGCATCATCGCTAAAAGGAGAACAGTGGCTCCACCTCAAAGGCCGGTCCACCTTAAGGGAGCCGAGTTCGGTAAGGCTGATGCATTGTGGCTGACTTCAGGGCTAACCCCCTTCACTTGAATCCGGCATGGCTCCGGAGAAGTTTTTACAGTAGCATTTATTTACTGACAAACAGCCTTAACTGTAGATACACTGCACCGGTTCGCACGGCTATACTGCGAACTTTATACTCTGCTCCGGTCGTCAACCTCGCAGTCACACTCTCTCTGTGCTGAGTGTGCTTAGGCGCTGTGAAAAAGCACTAAAGCGGTGCATCCAAGTGTTATAATGGAAAAACACGTATCACTTTACTGTTAATGGTATGAACTAGTTAAATTTGTGCTGTTTCTGACCAAATGTGTATTGCATTACATTTCACACATTCTGTTTCAGTTAAATTACCACAAACACGACGTGTCGTATTTCCTTATATTATTTTGAGATGTAATAGAGACTTCCCTGTTTTTGTATTTGAACAGAAGAATAGCTTTTGCAATCCAGGTATTCTTACGAGAGCTAATTTAGAAATAAAGTGTTTAAGATTCTCTAAATCGAAGAAACTCGAAACCAAAGACCAAAACAAAATGCCTCTATCATTAAAACTTTTTTGCAGAGGGCCAATAAATAAAAGATCATTTTAAGGGCGCTGGGGATACGTCTGCACACAACTGACAGCACTGTGAAGAAATTAAGCTCATTCAAGGGTAAACTTTCAAATAAATGCTCCATCGTTCACCGATTCTGCCTCCTGCACAGTGAAGCAGAGCACCATCCCATCATTGTGACGGAGACTCTTAATTTCCTGACTGTTTTGTGGTTTTCTCAGTGCTCAAGTTCACATATCAACTGCGAGAAGAGAGATCGCGTTTTAGGGGAACTTTTTAGTTTCATTTCCGAGGTTTGCCGAATATCCAGGAATTTATATCACTTATCCAAAGAAAACAATCCTCCTTCCGACAATTGTACATGTTTCAGAGATATGCGTGTGCAAGCGGAGGGGCTTGCTGTCAGTGTTTCACACACGGTTTGTGAAAACTGGGTCAGAATACGGCAAATGAGTTGAAAGTGGAAAATGTTCACCTATGCTTATTGAAGCATGTCAGGCATCTGGTTTGATTGAACGACACGGGGCGTCTGTCTCGGGGCAAAGAACATTTATTTTTTTGAGATAGAGATTTCAGTGAGCATTACACCGATTGCTCTCGGAGAACAGCAGTCGTCGAGATGCGACAGATTACAGATGTCAAGACATTTTTTACCAAATATTTCTCATTCACAGCGCCCGACCGCACGGCTTTTATCACTATTTCCCCATTTATTGTTAGGCGGGTTCGATAGAAAATTAGTTCCACGCCGCTGAGGTTAGCATGACTCCGATTTCCTTTTGAAACTGCGACTTGTACGCTGCAGCGGCGTGAATGCATGAGGGAGAAGGGTGAGACCACTTGAGCATGTCTGCTTTTACCTCCCGGTCGTGTCATCCGTGAGGTAAAAGCAGAGACATCCTCTTCTTTTGTCATCAAATTATCTTCATACAGTGTCCTCTGCGCTCCTCTCTTTTCTTTCCCTCATTGTTGTGAGGTGATGTCACCTTGACATGAAGGTAGAAACATCTTGCATTCCCGCCGCCGTTCTATCTGCGGGCTGACCTGCGGGTCGAGGGAAATCCTCCACGGAGATGGGCTCGCAGCAGAGCGTCTACCTTTATCTAATTTTATGACAGCTTCAAGGGAGGGGGGGGAGAGCTGCAGCTCCACCATCGCTTCATGGTGCCTGATATCCCATTCCTTTTCATATTGAATCTTTTTGTTCAAAGCAGCCTTTTAATGTCTCGCCGCACCCTCATCACCCAGGCGCTGCGAGAGAGCGAGGAGGCACAAGCACGTGCCTTCAAGCACGGAAAAGAGTGAATAGTTAGCTTCTCCAATCACACCTATTGGAGGATGTGTCGGATAAATTGCATCACTTCATATTGAGGCCTTCCCTTCAATTTTTTTTTTTTACCTGTGTGAGGCCCTCTGTGGCTCCAAGCATCAGATGAAATGCAGGATTTGTGTGCATGCTGAGAGTTTGTGTCTCTGTGTGCGTAAGAAATAGATACAGGGTTTTGATGTCTTTGATCTTTATCTAAAAGCCCAGTTAGATTTACATCAGAAAATCAGAATTTGGTTCATGCATGCCACATTACTACAGTGAGAGAGTAATAAGTAATGAGAGCGGGTTCATCTTTACTGAAAAGCCTTTGTGTCAGTGTCGCATCTTTTCTGAATGAGGATTTTGGAGGATATTTGGACTCGCGTCTACTTTACTTTGCGTTTTAAATGTTATCAGGACCGATTCGTTTCCTCCTCACTTCTCACTTTCTTTCGCGTTTGTTCAGTTGTGTAAAATCAGAAATGCTCACTTACCGATACAGACTCAGCGGACCCACTATCTGAACAATTATTTCACGTTTTGCACTCAATCGGTTTGTTTGTTTTGATGCACATTGAATTTAAATAAATGAGAGGGGAAAAAAAAAAGGGCACTTTGTTTATTTATAGCAGCTGCATTAATGTATTCTGTCAGGAATAAATAAATATCAACAGTATTTTTCCTGACTGTTAACTTTCAGTGAGCTCTTAAAGCAATTCATCGAACTAGTAAATCATTGATGACTCCTCCTTAATCCAAATTTGTACACGAGGAATGTACATTTGTACTTGAGGAGTGATGGACATGAACAGTATTGAGGTCTATTACATCTGCAGCCAGTTCTACTTCAGCAGTGATAAAAGAAGTGAGGAAAAATAGTGGCGAACAAAATCGGAACACATCAAAGCAAAATTCCTCCTGAACTGCAAACTGTAGCTTTGAAGACCCAAATCCACATTTTGATTGTGACACAATGGTACAATGTGTGTTTCATTTTTTAAAACAACTGAAAAATGTGTTTTGCTTGTATCTTTTTCAGAAATACTAATTTCAACTCAATCTAACTCCAACAGTTGCTTTGATTTGTTGTGCATCTTGCACCACCGTATTTATGATGTACAGGAGTGGCCTGTGAAAAAGACTATTTTTCTGAGTTGCCCTTAAAAATTGTATGTGCAACTTTGACATAAGGGTGTATGGGTTAGTGGCGGCAGTAGAGTTGGTGTACAGCTGCATTAAGAACTCTTCATTCAGTCACTTGGAGATCCAAGCTAACAAATACGTAGGTGAAAAAATGTCAACACTTTTAATAGATTTTTCAAAACTGGACTACTGGACACTCAAGTCTTAAATAATACTTTAAATCACATTTATGAGTCGGAAAAACTGTCAGATGACACTGATGTTACCAAAGCGCTAGGATATTGGGACATCCACCAATCAATCTAATTTAAATCAATCATGTTCCTAACTAAACCATAGCTAAACCATATAAGCCATTTCAAACTCACAGCAAGATGTAGGTCTACTTTAGCTCAGCTTGTGAGAAATTATATATTTATAGTCTGTGTTGATTGATTGATCACAAGTGCAACAATACAACAGCAAAAAAGGAACATTCTTCCCAGCAGATTAAACTCGGACTCAGTTATAGATTAGACATACGCCCCATGCATGTTTAAACTCACAAACTTCTCTATTTCATCTCTGCGGTGTCCTGCTCCAAGCGATATAACAAATGGGGCTGCCATCAATCACTGATTCAGGACAGAGGCCTGTGAGCCTGTGCACAGCAGAGGCCACCCTCACTTTAACCTAATACTGGTGGTCTGAGAAAGTCACGCTGTTTGCCAACAAAACACGCACACACACACACATCAAAGATGTGGTACAAAAACACATACTGTAGTATTAGATGGATTTAGGGCATTCATAAGAACCCGCAGTCTGCTGTACACTGATGCAAGACTTCATATAATCAAATGAAATCAGCAGCAAAACAAACATAAGAGCAGACACAGCAACCCGGTTTAAACACACCCCAAGTTCTCTTTATGAAAATCCATCAGGCTGTTAAACCTGCCAACCGCTCGGAGCTCTTGATTCTGTTTTATGCACCTCTTAATGCTTTAAAAGCATCTTAGACATTTCAGATAAAACCTGAACTATGTCCGAAAACCACTTTCAAATCTGTGAAACCTTTACTCTATTTCTGTAAAAATGCAGTTTCGGGAAATTTTTTTCACATCTAGACCATGTTAAAAATATATATATATATATATATATATATATATTATTCCCCTTGTGGGATTATTTAAGTATCTATCTATTAGACCTGACCCAGATAGTGGTTTTAAATCAGGACCAGGACCAATATGGACTACATGTTCAAAAAAGCAGAGACATTTTTTGGTTTTCACAAACTAAAGGTTTCACATATCCAAAAACTGTGTTTTAACGACTCTTCAGCCTCAATTTGATAATCTAATCCAGGTTTGACCTGTCTAATTATAGTGGTTTTAGATCTGGACCAGGTCTCGTGGTTTAGATGAGGGAAAAAAAAGCAGTGAAATGTCAGTTTTTTCCATTTTCATTATTAGAAAATTAGTTCCAGACAAAGTTCAGGCTTTATCTAAAATGTCAAAGCATGAATTTACAGCATTAAGAGCGGCAAAGAAAAAAAGGACAATCTGCAGCTCGGAGCTGCGAGTCAGGTTTCCCTTAACTTTCCCCTTAAGGTTCGAATCCGAAGCTGTGAATAGGAAACCGACTTCGGGGTCGACTGTCACGACAGGCTTGTCAACCATAGACTGTCAATTTATCCACACTGACTGGCACCTCCACGTCACGCACTGGCACTTTACACGCAGCACAGGGCCTCTCCAGCCAGACCAGCGGCGCATCTGTCGGAGAGGCAGAGAAACTGCAGCACTGCTCATAGAACCGGCCGTAAACATGAACGAAGCAGCGACAGAGCCGGTTGTCCCACCTTCAACCGGGCAGCTGCCCTTTGCTTTACCGGGTGAAGAAGAAGAAGAATCCGCCGGGAGAGTATGATCCTAATGAAGAAGACCTGGTTCATCTTGGATTTAATTCCTCGACAGGCCGCAGGCAGAGCTGTGCAGCAGCAGAAGGGCAAGAGAGCTGTTCATCCAGCTTCAGTCCTGCTGATCACATTAGGCCCTATATTTAACTTGCTAACAAAACTAAAACGACTCCACAAGAAGACATTCATCAGATGTGCTTTCCCCATCCGTGTTGTTAGTTTTAGTTGTGTTGCTAAACTTTGGCGTCTTTTTTTTTTCTTTTTTCATTCAATTAGTGAATTCTGTCAGCTGTTTCCCGCTGAAACTTTCTGTCAACCCGCCTGAAATCTGAAATGATATGCTGCGTTCAGGGATAGACCGTAATTATAATGCGCCGCAGCAATTAACGTCACTCTCCTCGGTGTGATTCAGAGTAGGAAATAACGAAAACTTCTGAAAGCTAGAGTCTCTAGTTTTTTTTTTCTATGTTTTTTCTATGTTTGGCTTATTACATATAGCCCAACACAAACAAACAACAACAAACCCCCCCCCTAGAATTCACTGTAACTGAATCAATTAGCTTTGCATTCATACTTTATGGCTTTTTATATCTCTTTTCATGGTTACTGTGTCAGATTTGGAGATCTCGATTCTGCCGTGACCTTAGAGACATGTCAGACTACATGTTGAACCTTGACCAGAGTTTTTAACGGCCTCCCTTCACATCCTGCATGACCTGCTGGAGACCAGCCAGAAGGGTCAAGAATGTTTTTTGTGTTTTTATCTCGCTTGAGGCTTTGATTTTATGCCTGGCATCATGTTTGTGATGCATGTTTTTTTTTTTTTTTTTTTTTTTTATAGTTTGCTTTATTGTAAGTCCTGTGCTGCAAATAGGCTTTGTGGTTTTTATGTTGTATTTAATTTGGTTTATGACAGAATCAAATGTAATCCGTGTGTTATATCCCTCTATGACACAGCAATTTAGGAAAAAAAACTTGTCACACCAAATGCTTATTTTTTTCGTCTACCTTGCGATATGGCTCAATTCACAATTTCATTAAATCACACAAGAATCCAGCTGGTCAGGTTTCATGTTATGCACAGTGGTTCGGACCAATCAAGGTCTTGCGAGAAACTTTTGGCTGCTGTGGTTGTGGTTCGGGTGTGATGACAGCGAGAAGCAACTGTTTGTTTGAAAGCAACTGTGGCAGCTCCTAAACACGTTAGACAGCATCACTTACATAAGAAACCTTCGCCCTATAAAAGAATCATACGTTTCCTCTTTGCCTTACTGCGTCGTATGGTTTTGTTGATCCTATTGGTTGAAGATAGCCCCTGACAGAAATGGTTCCGTGCTGATCTTACGCTGATCCGGTACCATTTTCAGGCTGATGCTGGCAGTCAGATTCCAGTATTACAGGTGAAAAGGAGTTTTCCAGGTGCCCTCCTTTTACTGCCTGTGTTTAAGTTTAAGGATAAAGTTTGAGAAATCCACTTTACTTTGTGGTGGCACAAAAGTTAAGGGTGCAGGATGCAGCTCAGCAGGATCAACTGTACCACGGTGGAGTGGGACAGGTAGCGGCATCGGAAAGAACTTAACAGCTTCCCAACTATTCACTTTATTATCTGGATGAAAGGCAAACTGACATTGAGTAGAGGAGGTTCTTCAAGCGGGTAGTGAAGGATGAAAGAGACACTATCTGCAAGCGGGGGAGCGGAGCAGGGGGAAAGCTGCTGCCTCAGCCAAGAATACCAATGTTGTATCTTAAGTTAACCTAAGAAAGCAGCGCAAATTCCCCCCCCCCAAAAAAAACCCCACTGTAGCGACAATGCCTGTGCCGGCCGGACATTTTACAGCTGTCTTCACACTTGAGAGCCGGTTGTTCTCGGAGAAGCGGCGTGGTAGACGCGACAATGGGGTGGAGAGCCGAGAAAGAGAGCTGAAGGCAGTCATGACGGCAGACAGTTGACAGCCCGACAGCCATCTTCAGTACCGAAGTGAGGAGCCGTCAAATGCTGCAGAGTGGTTTTAATGATCAGGAGGGGTGATCTGTGGACAAAGCGTGTAACTCAGACACAAGCTAGTTGAGCTCAAGGGAATTTCTGATGGTTTTTTTTTTTTTTTTCTATCTAGGACAGCGGAGCGCCTGGCAGTAAAAACACAAGTGATTACAGAAGAAGACGTATCGTAGTTTTCGGTGTCTGATCTGGTCTGAGAAGTTGTGATTTGCAACTTCGTCGAATGTGCTCAGGTCTTAAGAGAGCTCACAATTCTCCAGCGTTCTTCGCCTCTGTCCCTATTTTTAGCTCTCCGGACGGACATTGTGTGTGGCTGCTGCGGCTGTGACAGGAACGAGGCCATCCGAATGCGTGGAACGAACCTGTGCCAACTGCCAAGAGTCTCACCCCCTCCACCCTTCCCCCCTCTGCATATTCATTGTCCAGAACATAACATCTGGGACATTTCCCTGTCAGCCTGATTTCCACACTCACTGTAATGCCCCACTTTAATCAAATGATTTGCTCGTCTCCCTGTCCCTGCGAAGCATTATTTGAAAGGGCCAAGTGACAAATCAGAGGAATGCCAGACGGGCGAAGGGTACACGACAGAGACCTGGCCGAAGTATGTGCGTGCGCCCGTGCTCTGAAAATGAAGCGAACGCCGTCGTCGCAGTTGAGGTTTCGTTGGATTTCCACACCACTGTGAACGCGTGTGTCTGTGACCTGGAGATGGGCCCGCGGCGATCCACAATCTGGTGGGGATTGGTCATCATGTCGTCCCCGGCCCCCTTTGCGTCTTGCTTTGTGTGCAACGATGCGATCCGTCTCTTCTCAACTTCTGTATAACAGCTCATGCGGGGGGGTTGCTTGATTGACTGAAGGGTTGCCTATTCATTGTATAACAGGATTGTTCTTTTCTGGCAGCTAAACTAACCCTGTCAGTCGGTAGACGGTGTATCTTACAGTGTGCTGCATTTATCAGACTTCATATTAGGCTATAGTATCACTGGTAAAAAATAAAAAATAAAAAACCCAAAAAACAGACTGTACAAACAAACACGCACAAAGATTTTAGGAAACACACTTATTCGCTTTCTTACCTCTAGTTAGATGAGAAAATTAGCGCTGATAGTTCCAGAACCAGGTTATGTGTTTCTCTTTTTCCGGTCTCTATGCAAAGCTGCGTTACCTGCCTGTTGATGGTAGCGTCATATTTGCCACACACATGCGTTGATTTTTAAATTATACATACAGTATGTTTTGAACACTCCTGGTTTTGTCAAAGTATATTTAAATGTAAAACCGGTCCCCTAGACTGCAAGATTGTCTATAGCCAGGATGAATTGAAGACGCTGTATTGAGAATGAACAGAGCAAACATGGTGCTGTCCATGCGTAATGTTCGTGTGCTGAATAAATGTGCTGAAAAAGTAGAAGAAGCTTGTGCACCAAGTTTGATAGAGGAATACCTCCTGAATTTGTCACACCCCGTTTGGACTCTGTGTCATCACTTCCTGTTTTATTTTGGAATCTTCCACCTTTCGGGCCCTTGTGAGCTTTAAATGTCCTGCCATGTTTAATTTCTCGCCAGTTTCTGTACCTGCATGCACCTTTTTTGTCTCATCAGGCCGTGGTGTGTAGCCCAGCCTCTTCACCGCCCAGCTGCTAGAGCACGTTGAATTGTGTTTGCAGGAGTCTACCTGATATCTTTGTTTGTGGTTGTTTTTGGATTCTGCTCCAGCCTGCCTCCTGTGTTGGTTGGCCTGCCTTAATTCTTGTGAACCATTTTTTTTTTTTTTTTTACAGTAACAAAATTGTATTATTCGTAATTGATTTGCCCCGACTGACAACGTAATTATGTTGGTCCAGATTTGGAGACAACAATGCTGTGATTCACAGGTGATTCGTTTATTTCTTCTTGGGGTGTTTATAAGTCTCAAATAAGATGTTTTTGTTGAGCATTTTTATTTAATAACTTCACCTGTGCCTGGTTCTGTGAGCCATCTGTGTGTCATTATTGAACAATTTTAACGTTTATATGCTTCACCCAATTAAAATGGAAGTGAATTTCATTAGCCATTTAATCCATTTTATTTCCATTACATCAAACTACATCTGCACAGGTGGATTACAACTATATTTGGTTACTGGTTTTAATTGCTACGAAAAAGTCACATAAAAAAAAGTCGTAGGTTCAGTGCTGATGTTTTAAAGCTCGGTCTCAAAATGAAGCTGCAGATAAACCGACATTATTGAATACTGGTTTATCTGCAGATCTGCAGATCTGCAGAAAAGTTAGATTCCTGAGAAACTTTACAACCAAAAAGGGTTTTCACTGCCACATGTGCCAAGTCTGTAGCAATTTTCTCCCGAGAGGCTGTATCCTGTGATTAGCTCCACTGCTGTAAGTATTTCTTCTACTATTTCTGTGGCTTTTTGGTTGAATGTCACAGTGAATTTATCCGACGCTTCTCTTTTTTTCATGGTTGCCTGCTGTGCGGGATTGGTAAAGTTCAGCCACTGTACATTTACATCTGTGGTGCCAAGACGTTCTCCTTAAAGGAGAAAGTGCAGTGAATTTCATCTTTACTACGTGTTTGTGGTGGTGGGTTGAATACTTTAATGTTATGTCCTGACCTGGATCCCTTTAAGTGACCTTTTAGGTGTGTCACATTTCAACCAGAAAATGTGTTGATCAGGAGGTCGAACCCCTTAACACGATCCCAGAGTCTGTTTAAACACATGAATGAGAGCTCATTATTCAAAGTTATGCAACAATGCTGGAGCGCAGTGTGTGTGACAACAGCTGAGATGCAAAGTAAGCATCTGGCCGAGTTGAACTAGTGAGATATACATCGCCCAATACAGTCGGTAAATGAGGATTGATGCTTTAATTGCAAAATACTATTAACCTCCAGAACAATGCTGTAAGGTAATAGAAATATTAATATATCCATTAGTGGGAATTCACTTGGAAAATTGAAGCATGAATCTTTGTTGGAGAGGGTGGGGGGCACAGCAGACCAGTGCAGACCTGATGGGTTTTCCAGGAACCATTTTTAGTTGCACTGACTGTAAGCTACCCCCAGGAAAAAAAATCCAGAGATTGCCAGCATCTAAGCAGCCCATCTTAAAAAGGGGAGCTGCAAGCTGATAGCCGCCCATCAAATACATAGTGACAGTTTTCTGCTCAAATCGGATCTGTCACCGCACGCTGACAGTTCTTTCCCGGCAGCAACTGACTGTATGAAATGTGACATGACTGTACTGCACATGAACCAGTTCACCGACGTGGCCCCCGCTGCCCTGTTTGTTTTAGTAACTCACAAATCCATCTCGTTAACCACTCCGTCATGCTCCCACTAGTTCTCTGCCATTTCTTTCCACCGTGGTATTTGACCTTTGTCACCGTCTTGTCGTCATTCTGTCAGAAGGACGCCGACGGCCTCCGCGGAGTTGTAGTGAAGGGTTGCCGGTTGAGCATCAGATGAAGGCAGGATGGGGAAGAGACTCGATTGTGTTTTGTCAAACCTTTTAAAGGGATGTTTCTGTTGCCTGTTTGATTCTGCCTCATTTGGATGGTGCATTAATAAAATCAGCTCCTCTGATGTGCACTTACTTTTCAAAGCAACTAATTGTACTACCTCCCACTCTCGGGGAAAAATACTGTGTACCTCTGCAAGTCTGTCTTCCGCTGACTCTTATAAACATTTCTTCTTTTTCATTCTGCCTTCAAATGTCTTTTGCCTGCTGCAACCCTCAACCTTTTTTTTTTATTTTTTTTTTATTTTTTAGCTTGAATTATGCTGATCCCCGAAGTGGGATTAGGTAAATGGTCTCATCCTTCTCATGGCCACTCTTCTAAAAAGGGTCTTCTAAAAATTATTAATATTGACTCTGCCTTAATATATGCAATAAAAGCCACGTTTTGTTTTTTTGCTTTGTTGGAAATGAAGTTGCAACAAAACACAGTTACAGAAAGTGGGTTTTGATAAAATAGTGTGACGTATTACTGTGAAACAAAATATGTGCGAACATCGCCAAAAGGTGCTTACTTGAAGATTTACTGATTCATTCAGAAGTATGCCAGCCAGTTCCCCCAAATCACATTTTATTAGATATATTTCTGTGTCAATCAAAATTTTAAAAAAGGTGATTTTAATCACAAGAAATCAATTTTGAAACTATATTCTGCATACACCAAATGTTGTGTTTGAAATCACATTCCTCTTCACTTATTCCCAATCCCTCCATTTTAAGATATGCATAATAGTTTACTCAATAATACTAAAGTACAATTTTGGAAAGTCGGTTACTATCATAATTTTGTGTCATTGTAACGTCTATAAAATGTGCTGCGTTGTTAGCAGAAAGGAGTGTTCGTGTCATAGATAATGCTTTAGTGGATAAATTTAAACACTCCGAATTCAGACACTCAAATAAAACTGCGAAAAGTAAATGTAGACTACGCAGTAAAAAGGGAGGGATTTCACACTGCTCAAGAGATAACGGAACAATTGACACTGTAGCAGAGTGAGGCAGAAACTTGAAAAAGATTTGTGCCAGTATCATAGCATATTCATCCGGCACACTGAGGACTTTTTTTTTTTTTTTTTCTTCTTTTTTTTAATCTCGTCTGAACCTGATTTGAATTTATAAGTCCTCTTGAACAGAAGTGTGCCAGAGTGGGAGGAAAGGCGCAGGCAGGTGATTCAGTGTAGTGGTCAAGCAGCACAGTGCATTGGTGGTACGTTATTGTGCTGCACTTCATCTTCCTGCTGAAATGACGTCAAAGGCACAAACCGTGTTCTGTACTATTATAGTGTGTGTGTGTGTGTGTGTGTGTGTGTGTGTGTGTGTGTGTGTGTGTGTGTGTGTGTGTGTGTGTGTGTGTGTGTGTGTGTGTGTGTGTGTGAGAGGGGGGTGTTTCCAGGCACCCCCCCCCCACACACACACACACACACACTTTCTGTTGATTTAAATTCACTATGATTTATTTTAATGTTTTTCTTCTTTGTACTTTTGGAATAAAAAGTCATAAATAGACGGTTTTCAAGGGTTGTGATACAAATGACAGCATAGCATTGTATAGCATTAAAGAACACATAAATTCAAATTGAAAACATGATTAAATTAACAGGGAAAGTGTCACGGCTTTCCCAGCATACTAAATCAAACTACAGCCAACGATAATGGAGTCTTAATCCCACTCAATCGCCAACGCTGCTGTAGTTGTAGGAGGAACACCTGGAGTGTTTGCACAGCAAATGATTACATGTGCTTGTATCCATATGCCATGCAGGAAGTCAGTGAGGGATTAAATGTTTCCGTTTTACATTCCTGTATGGTCTTCACTTTTGTAAGAGTATAAATAAATGAAAAAGAAAGAGCTCCGTGGTGGTCTAGAGCTCTCGGTAAAGGGAGAGAAGGAGAAAGAGGAAATCAGACAAAGGGTGTCAGAGAAGCAGTGATAGAGCGGTGGAGGTTCGGCAGACGAGTTGTAACAGTGACAGAGAAGCATCTCGAGGGTGGCAGACAGGCTCCTTCTGCTAGTCTGAAACAAGGAAGTGGAGCAAGGTGCTTCTGTGTTCACTGTATTTTCTCTCGTTTTTGCAGTGCTGCCTGAGCCGATGGGGTATTTTTTAAATGATTTATACAGAGTGTTTCTGAGAGATGATAATCAAGAGGTGGGGTTTTTTACCCGCAACAGGGTCTGATTTAGCGGTAAATGTTGAATGACTGTGAGGAAACGATAGGAACGTTGTGTCAAGGATGAGTTCGTTGAAACGGCACTGTAACCTTTTACCTCAAGCTTTCAAAAATGTCCTAAAGGTACCCTGTGGAGCTTTAGCAGGCAACACTTTTATGAGAGGAAACCTACTTTGTTTATTCTGATGTACAGGATTGTGGATGATGCAAAACACTTTCCTGACAAAGGTGCCAACACTACTCCACTGATCTACAGGTGGCAGGAGCCAGGGAATGTAAAAGAAAATAGTGCCAGCAAAGGCTGTGAGGAAGACGACGGCTGGCACATAAATATGGATATAAACAATGCTGGGGTTTTTTTTCTCCAAATTTTCAGAAAGAAAATCTGCTTTGCAAATGTTTTGTGAGGAGGAAAATTTATTCCAAACAGTTTCTAGGTTTCAAGGATGCTACAAGGACACTGAGAGTAAGCAAGAACTTCGTTTACAGGAAAAAGTGAGTGACTAAAAAAAAACAAAAGTGAAAGAGCCACGCCTTTACACTGGATGACATGTTTTGCTTTTTTTTTTTGCATCGTGTTTCCTGGGCAATTATTTAGATTGGACAATTTCCCTTTTTAACAATTTAAAGACCCCTCTGAAGTTTTTAACTTTGTTATATCCATGTGCTGTTTTTTTTATATGCTTGAAGAGATTTCATGAGCAAATTACACAGTCAGCACTCCGGCTGAGTGATTCTGTTTTTGAACAGCAGTGTAATAGTCGTACTCACCAGATGTTCAATGTTAGCAACTAAACATTCTTCTCTGCTTCAGTTTTCTGTGTGT
Source organism: Brachyistius frenatus (assembly GCF_029030835.1). Lineage (NCBI taxonomy): Eukaryota > Metazoa > Chordata > Actinopteri > Embiotocidae > Brachyistius > Brachyistius frenatus. Next base: position 2,450,745 of record NW_027210655.1, read on the forward strand.
TACTGTTTTCAAAATCCACTTTGCAATGAGGAAAAACCAAGAACAATCTCCAAACTAGCAACATATTCGCTCAAAATGCACATTTTGAGGAAGATTTGGATCAGTCACTAAGGCAGGACTGCCGAGTTCTTTTTGGTGTCAGCTCAAAACATATCTTTTTACATTAGCCTTTAACTAGCTACTCTTGAAGCTCTCTTGCACTTGCTTGCACTTGAACTACTGCACCTTTAAAATGTTTATTGCTTTATTTTATATTTTAACTCTATTTTTGTTCATTTTATGCATTTCATCTGTTCTTATGCATCTTATTTGTTTTCTATATTTTCAAATGTTCCTGTATGTTTTTTTTATGTAATTATCTTGCTGTAAAACACTTTGAGCTGCATTTCTTGTATGAAAGGTGCTGTACAAATAAAGTCAATTATTATTATAATAATAATACCAGGGCTCACCTCCACGCCTGCAAATGTCCCACCAAAACAAGTTCCTGCACAACTCAAATTTGCAAGGTCACCGTCGGTGCATCCTGGGCTTAACGCTGTCTAGGATGACTGTAAAAGAAATAGAAACAAGCCATAGTGTTATGTTACTTACTCAGAATGATTTATGGGTGCAGCCAGATCATTCTCCAGTAGTGGCACGGCATGGTGGGGATAGGTCCGGTTATGCGAGACTAACAGGGTGCAGACACGGATCAAAAACACAGATTCCGAACACCAGGGTTTCATACGGGACATATCCAAGCAACCAATCACATCGGCTTGCAGGGTGGGGCTTCTCATATCATCGAGCTGCCAGCTTGAGCTGCAGGTGAGCCGCAGATGGGTGGGTGGATACAGAAGCAGAGACTCTTTGCATATTCATAGAGCTGCGTGTACTGAATGAAAGCGAAGGTGTAGAGTTACATCTAAGCCCCTTAAGGCTTTAGGGGATCTTTTCCTTGGAAAAAAAACGTATCAATATGTAATTTTGATGAACAGAGATGAGTTTTTAGGAGTTTAATCAATGCTGGGAGAGGGACTTTAAAGGAGAATTACAGTGTTTCAGCCCCAGCCCTGCTGGAGTAGACATTATTGATAACTGTACAGGGACAGTTTACCTTCATTTGTAAGGTTATGATAGTTGTGTGTTTTAATTTCATTGTTTTGGTTAAAAAAAAAAAAGAAGAAAAAAAGGGGACTGAAGAATATGCTCCAACTATCGAGGTATCAAACTACTTAGCCTCCCGGGCAAAGCTTATGCAAGGGTGCTGGAAAGGATGCTCCGACCGTTTGTCGAACCTCGGATTCAAGAGGAGCAGTGCGGACTCCATCCCGGTCGTGGAACAGCGGACCAGCTCTTTACCCTCGCAAGACTACTGGAGGGGTCCTGGGAGTTTGCCCATCCAGTCTACATGTGCTTTGTGGGCATGGAAAAGGCTTTCAACCGGGTACGGCTTTTGTGGGGGGTGCTGCGGGAGTACGGGGTACCGGAAGCCGTTGCAACGGGCCATCCGGTCTCTATAAACCCGCAGTAGAAGCTGTGTTTGTATTCTTGGCAATAAGTCAGACACGTTTCCGGTGGATGTTGGCCTCCGCCAGGGCTGTCCTTTGTCACCGATCCTGTTCGTGACCTTCACGGACAGGATATCTAGGCGCAGCCTGGGGGAAGAGAACGTTAGGTTTGGGGGTCTCCGGATCGCATCTCTGCTGTTTGCAGATGATGTGGTCCTGTTGGCCTCTTCGGACCGCGACCTCCAGCACTCACTGGGGCGGTGTACAGTCGAGTGTGAAGCGGCGGGGGTGAGAGTTAGCGCCTCCAAATCCGAGGCCATGGTGCTCTGCCGGAAACTGGTGGATTGCTCCCTCCCGGTGGGGACGGAGTGCCTGCCTCAAGCGAAGGAGTTTAAGTATCTCGGGGTCTTGTTCACGAGTGAGGGGAGGATGGAGCGGGAGATCGACAGGCGGATCAGGGCAGCCACAGCAGTAAAACAGGTGCCAGGCGTTCCGACCCTCACCTGTGGTCATGAGCTCTGGGTCGTGACCGAAAGAACGAGGTCGCGGCTACAAGCGGCTGAAATGAGTTTCCTCCATAGGGTGGCCGGGCTCAGCCTTAGAGATGGTAGAGAGGGTAAGGCGCTCGGACATCAGGAAGGAACTCGGAGTAGAGCCGTTACTCCTTCACGTTGAAAGGAGTCAGCTGAGGTGGTTTGGGTACCTGATCAGGATCCTCCTGGGCACCTCCCGCTGGAGGTTTTCTGGGCACGCCCAACTGGCAGGAGACCCAGGGAAAGCCCCAGAACACACTGGAGGGATTATATATCCCATCTGGCCTGGGAACGCCTTGGGACCCCCCAGGATGAGCTGGGAAATGTTGCAAGGGAGAGGATGGATGTTTTGGTGAACTACAACACAATGTAAGAACATATCACACAAATGGAGCAGCGTTTTCACAGCTTCTCCTAACAATGGATTTGTGTGGCACAAAAGCTAAATCAAACTGACAATAGAGACAATCCTTTTTTGGAAAGCTAAATTCGTTGGTTTTAGTCTCTTTGGGGGAATTGTTGTTAATAATGAAAAGAAACTGTAACACCAGCCTCATCCTTTTTAAAAGTAGCTTTGCATATTTAAAGAGGTGCTTGTAAAATCCTGTCATAACTTGTTTTTTTTTCATTTCCCTCAAAGACTCTCGTCAGTTCTATCAAATGGTTCTTTGTTGACTTCCAGTGTATTGACACTTCCATTGTGATACATCTGATCCTCCTTTCTCATGCCTTCTCAGCTGTCTCTCTTCCACACTACATCTGTTTGCTGTCACTTACACCACTTTGGGTCTGCTGTCTGGTTGATGCTGCCTCTGTCTTTCTCACGTTTCTTCTCCCGAGTCATATACTCAATGACATCCTCCTACATGCTCCCATCTTTTCTATTCTGCTCTCAGCTTTTTCTTTTAGCCCATCTAGTGCCGTTTTTCGAGCTAGTTTCACTATTCCCTTTTGTGTGTACTGTAGCCCTTGGCCATTTCACTACGGCTGTATCTGCCTGCTGGTCTTTTCCTAGTTGGCTGCTTGAACTTTTGACCCTTCCAAACCCAAAAGGCTTAACTCTTATGACTACAGTGTGGTTTGATATCGTGTTACCTGATTTGAAAGGCCTTCATCTTTAACTTCGTTGAATGTGCTGTGATGTGAAGTCCTGGTTTTTCTTTTATCAAGCACATTTTTTTCTTGTCGTTTAGCTCTGGGCATTTCAAGTTGTTATTTTCCACCCACCTTAAAGGCAGAACATTTTCCCCTCCTAGTCCTGTTTTCGAGCCATGCGTGTGTGCTCATACTGTACTCGCGCCGTTTGGAGTCCCGTAAGTCACCACAAAACTCAGAGCAGAAGTTCTTCATTTGCAACTGTTTCATAGTGTTCACAGGATGTAAGCCGTATGTTGAACTGGCCATGAATACAGCTCTCATGGGTTGCAAACCCATTACATCCTCAGTTGGGTCTTTTCCCCTCCCATCAGCTATTACCATTGTTATTGTTTATGCCAGGTCTTTCAACAGCTGTCAGCAGTAATGTTCACAGCAGCCATTAGATGAATCTCACTGAGACAATTATACACCGGATCTGAATTGAAAAAACTACACACTATACACTCTGGGACAGAACAATGGGTTGGATGTTAGAAAATTGAGATGAGGTCATCAGTTAAGTTGTTGACTGACTTCCCATGAATGAACTGCTGACGGTAACTTTTTTGCCAAACTGATAAAGTGTCACATTAAGTACGAAATTAAAGATGATTTAGAGACATCACTGAACTGATGACAGTGACAAAGAGAGGCAAACTGCTGAGTAAAACCAATAAACTTAGTGGGACAAAAGGGGAATAGAAAATAGAGCACCATCAGGTTTTCCTTTAAATAGATATAAAATCTACACCCAGGGCAAATAATGGTAGAATTTAACTGGGTGTTGGGCTGCTTTCTTTTGAACTAATCATACAAGTATTTCAAATGTTGAGAATCTGAGTTCAGTCCAAAGAAAACATTCCACAGGACTTTTGTTATGACAGATGAGATATTTCGCTATTTATCCCACTGGCTTCCTTCTAATGGCAGGCAGGAGCATCTTCAGCTTTTGTCCATCTGGGATAAAGTCGCTTTTTCTCAGTGCAGTGCTTCCCTGTGGACGCATACAATTGATGGTGCCTGGGACTCCACCTTATGGTACACACACAAGTCTTACTCAAATGTCTAAAAATTGCGCTCCAATTGGCCGAAGAGCAAAAAAAAAAAAGTCAATTAATCTTGTTTTATTTTGCAGAAACTAGTTATTAATCGTTTAAAGATTTTACAAATAATTTCTTTGGAACTTAGCCACGTACGGTGATGTCCGGTAACATCCAAGATGGCATAGAGTGGTGCAGAATGAGTGGAAGTTTGAAATGTCCATGAGCTCAAGAAAAAACATTGAGACGCAAGTGACAGCGCTGAACCTGACAGGTCAGACAAATCTTTTAGTGCTAAGGAGTCAGAGTTTGCAGTTAAGCTGCCGAGTGGTGCCACTTCTGGCAAGAAATATAAATGTAATTTTGATTTATAAACGGTAGCCTTTTTGTTGTTTTGAGCTTTTCTGGCTCTATTGCATGGTTAAATCAGCTAATTCTATTTTATAAAAAAAAAGATGCGTTGGTATGTGCAGTGGGAAGTGGTAAATAGGAATTTGGTACATGGTCTGAAAAGTTTAGGAGCCTCTGTCCTTGTGGATGAAAACCTAATTGATGCCAACTGTTCAGAGGGCACCAAAAGTGGAGCACGCTTCTTGCTGCAATGCTCCCTCTCCAGGTGATACTCCCACCCCTCCCCACCAAGACTGATTGATGTGTTGACAAACTCATAAAGATTTAATGGCAGCAGCATGAGCCAAAATATGCACATGTTCGGATGGTGGGTGTTTGTGAAAGAAGAAACCCCGAACTAAATAGCAGAGGAGGACGGAAACAACACTTGTCTACCCTTTACGCATATGAGTTGTATATGTCTTAGTAATATGGCACAGAAATGGCTCAAGGGGACAATGAGGAAACTATCCGTGTAGCACTCGCACATGTTTTTAGGCGAGGTAAGTTCACTGTCATCCTGATCAGAGGTGTCACCTCTGTAAATTAGAGCAGGGCTTTATTGTCCTTCCTTGTAGAAACATGACCTATAACGTTCCCAGTGCTTTTGGTCATGCTGCAACATCATCATAATTTGCGACCACAAATACATTTTAAAGACAAATGGCAAAACAAATTAGTACATAGCATAAAGACTGAGTCACCGGACTGATTTGACTGACTTGGGAAAGTTACAAGGCCAAAGATTCCATCGTACTTTATGAGAAAGTATTTCTCGCCGCTGTTGCATTGAGAATGGACTTTCAGGGACCCAAGTAGATTGAGATGGGACCTTGCAGTGTTAGATGAAGGTTATTTAGGAGAGGGGATTTGAAAGCAATAAGAATTTTTTTTTTTCCTGACTTTGTTTGGAAGAGTATGATTTTGTTAAGGCCAGAAGTAAAATCACCCAGGGACAAAAAAAATGATTTGATTTGTTGAATAGGAGCGGTTGTGATGGTCAGACTGATCAAATGCGCTCTGTAGGTTATTTAATAAGACAAATGTTTCATGCTGATGAATCCTGAATAAAACAAGGCCAGGGGTATGTAATTGCAACTGACATAATTATGTAAAGTTCAATGATTCTGCAGTGTTAAATTCAACACTGCTTTGTTCAACATGCAAAATGTGGAGTGAAACTGAAATTGACGACACATGTATGTAGTAGGTAGAGGTTAAGAGGAATAGGTTTGAACAACATTATAATAAAGCATTAAACAAAAGCAGTGTTCCAAGGAAATTACAGAGATGTATTTATGGAAAAATTCTACTTGCAGTTTCCTTCCCTTTTGAGATTGCAAAACTAAAATCTTCCTTCAGGCATAATACACAAAATACTGGTTAGAAATAGTCAAACTAGTGTGTTATGAGCATTCCAGTGTGATCAGTGACAGAAAAAAAAACCATTCAGCACACTGATGGAAATAAAATATAATTTATATTGCACATCTGAAACTTCATTTATTATGTTATTCACATGAGGAAGTGTAGTTGCCTTTAGCTACACTTTCGAATTCAATCAAATGACTTTAAAGACCTAAAACATCTGAGCTTTTTTTTCAATTGTGTGTCATGTATCCTGTTTAACGTTTTAATTATAGTTTGGCAGAGTGTTGTGAAGTTGAGTAAAAAGACGAATATGGTGCAACCAAAGAATCCATAATTTTCCAGATTTATCACTCACATTGGTTTAGCTAATTCAAAAAAAAATACTGTGTCCAAGTGATGGACTCAAAACCTTTTACAAAGAACAGCCCTTCCGAATAAAACCCCAATCCATCTGGACCCCTGTTAAGGCACTTGTTATGCCAGTTGATAAATCCCATAATCCCCAACAAAATTACAATTAATCAAATACCCCTTGGGGGATGTGGGTAACTTCCATTCTGGTCTTCTTCCATCTTCACATCTCCTCTTCAGCATCAAATCCTCCAAATTAAACACGTCCATTCCCTCTTAATCTTCATGTAGAAATGTGCCAGTGTTGACAAATAAATCTGATTTAAAATGTGGCAACGCCATGGTGAAGGTTTGGTTAGGTTTAGGGTAGCATCATGGTTAGGATTAAAATAATGGCTTTGTTAAGGTTTGGGGGACATTCGATATCGTGGTCAAACAAATGGTTAAGGCTGAGGAACCAAAAACATGGGATGTTGCTTTGAAACAGGAAATGATCAACAGATTCTGGTTCCAAAGTCAACAAGTTTTGTGGGCCCTTCTGTCGTGCTCAAATACTGGATTTTGGCACTGTATAATAATGTCAGCTGACTTTCTCCTTTGCCCCGGTCCTGATTTCTGTGGCCACTAACTGTGTATATTTCTTGAGTGTAAATACTGTATGCCATTTTAGGGGCAATTCTTGAATTGACTGATACTGTCATTCTTCTTGAGAGGACAGCTTCTCATTAATGGCTCTGTGTTGTGGGAAATCAGTCCAAGCAGTGGTGTGACTAAAGAAAAATCGAAGTTACATGACTCATGAGCCAATGGAGTGGGACCACCCAGCAGTCGGACAATGGGCTTGAAGTCCAGGACACTGTACGAGTGCACTACAGCGAGCATATCAGATGAGTGGCTCCTTTTGCCCCTCCGACACTTATGGATAATTTTACTTTGGAAAAGCAGGTTTAACAATAAAGTAAGCCTTAAACTTTGAATGGTCTTTTGCCCATTTTAAACTCATGTTCATGAAATCTCTTACTTTTACTCTATTAAATGACACCAAAGAGGTCATTTAGTGGCTGAAGGTTCCTGATCCCTGAATTTGAGGTAATAATTCTTATTCGCAATTATATTTAGCACTAAATTAAACACCATCCTAATTTTTTCCATCTGGTCTGTGTCAAATTATTCCTAAGGGCAGCAGCCATTTCTCTTTATGCTCACTCATGTACTGCTATTTCTTTCATTCAACAGCCAATACACATCATAGGCACACTGTGTGCTCTCACATCTTTAATGAACATCCCACAGAATTGTCTCTTTTTTTTTTTTTTTTTTTTTGGACAGTTTGAGTACAAACGACTCGGTCTCCCCAATCAACAATTAGATTGTCTGGATTTAAATTAAATTTCTCTAAACTTAGCTCTCCAGGTTTTTATTCACTGCTGTTGATCACCTTGTAATCGCTGCCCTGACAGCTGTGCCTGTGGCTCATAGAAATTATTAACTTGGTACACCAATTCACTGATTATTTACTTGCGAGCTGATTAAAGACACTTTGCTTAAATGTAACTGAAAGAACTCAAATAGGCTTTAAGATACACAGGCGTATGTTGTGTTCAAGGCTGTGGGAAGTAGAGGTGTGCAGGGTGCTGCAGCATTCCCTGGCAGATAGTAGAGGACCTGCACGTTTACAGCTATAAATAAAACAATAAAATGCCCCTAAAGAACAGTTTTAGATCTTTTTTTTGTCACACTCATATTCTATTGATTGTTTTATTTCAGTGAGTGGTTAATTGTGTATCTGAGGTTCCCAACTTTCAGTCCGGTTGGAGATCAAATTTAAGGTTAGACCGTAAGGTCAAAGGTCGAAGATGACGTGACCACAAACAGAAGCAATAGCTGAAGAAAATGGCGACGCAAAAGCGAATTTCAAATGTATTTTTGAAGCCATCAAAAACTGATCACAGCACTTTCACCAGCATACATGATAATAGACAAAGATCTCTGCAAATATTTTGGCCTGTAAGAAAGCAGGGAGCTAATGTTCATCAAGCAAGAGGAGAGGAGGAAGCCAGTGGCTGACAGCACCGGCGTGCAACAAGGAGAGGATGACAATATCGCTAACAAGGCATGGTTAGTTTAATTGTATAGCACATTGCACACACAACTGCAAGTCAAGGTGTTTTACTTCAGGAGGAAAACAACTTTTTAAAGCCAAAGATGCTGGTATATTAAACCAGAAAGATGCATTGGTACCAACGAGGTCATGCTGGCTTGTCAGTAAGTGAGCTAAATAGCTGGACGCAGTGCTGACCTGCATCTCAAATCGATATTCAGGTTCTCAGCATATGTTGTTTACATCTACTTTCTGCGTGGTACATGATGATGATGATCCCCTCTTAAAGAGCCACTGCCTCCATAAACAGAATAGAAAAGTAAGAAAGTAAACTACGTGGAGGATGCCACCACATTCGACCTAAATGCATATGTCTATTATTAACTCTTATTTCATTGATCCGATGCCCTTGCTTTGTCTGTGACGCTCTTATCATCAAGATATTCTGTAAATCGGGCTCTCATAGCAGCCGGTGCGTAGCTGCAGTTGTATCATGTTTATGTATACTTTCTGTGCGCTTGTTATCAGATTATCGTCCGCTTTGTGTGTAAATAACAGACGGCGGTCGCTGTTTTATCTTCGTTTATTGTGTAAATCTGTCTTTCCTACAAGCCAGTGTTCAAACACCGTTTTAAATGTGTTTGTGTGTAGCCTAGGTTTTTTTTTTTTTTTTTTTTAACATGATTATAATTGCTTTTAGAGACAAATATTGAATGTCCATGAAAGTAATTGAACATGTGTAGATTCTGAGGCCACATTTTCCTTATTTCAGTCATTTTGAGTAGATCTTAAAAAAAAATAAAAAAAAAAAAATAAAAAAAAGCCAAGTGTAAATACACTCTAGAAACAGTCATTGATTAGAAATCTGTCCTCCATGATAACGACAGCTGCAGTTGCATTTAAAACTACACTGTCCATCTCGCTCCATCATTAAAGGGATAAATGTTGTGGCATTTACCTGTTCCCAGATCACGGCATCCGCTAGATGATCTTCGTGGGTGAGGGAATGGCTTGACTGAGAGACTGTAAACTTTTGTCTTGCTCATAATTCATAAATGTGCTTTATTTGTGCTTTTGTTAGTTTCTGAATAGTTATTTTTGTCTTGCGAAAAAAGTTACTAAACAACTTTAGGTGCATTATCTTCACCATCCTCTGAACCGGAGTAATATTTGTATGTAGCCTGTGAAAATCAAGACAGACTGCAATAACAATTTGTCATTAAACCAATTGAGACACGTTTGCGTGTGTAAACAAAATGTCACCCAGATTATATCAAGACACTTGAAAGTGTAAAGAAGGCCTCTGCATTTATTAGAAATGTTCCAAAATTTGAAAAGTCGTGGCATCGAAGGTGGAGGCTCATGCAAAACCCCCACGAGCGCTGAGAACCCCATTCTTTGGGTTATTAATTATCATCTGATAAATATATACTCCAGTAGGTGCTCAGCGTTAGCGCTGCGTGACCTGAGCGCAGCCTCAGACGTGATTAATCATATCATTGTAATTGATAGACCGGGGAATAAGTTTGGTATTTCGAGGGTTATGAAGGGCTGGCTCTTCTTCTACCCATCAAACAGAAAATGTTTAGTCTCCAGTGGTGATTATGCGTCTTCATGCTCTGTTCTGGGGCCAAAACTGTTTTATTTAACCTTCGGCTTGTAGTATTTGTCAGCAGGCATTTCCTTTTACTGCCATGCCAGCAGTACTCAGAGCCAACTTGTGGCTGCAAGTTGCCAGTACTGGATGAGTGTCTGGCTAATGTCAAGAGATAATTTCTCTAAAACTGAGAATCTTGTTAGTGGCTCCAAAGATATCTCTAGAAAAATTTAATGGCCTTTTAAAACCCTTTAAATCCATTTATCAAAATGATATTGAAGAATTATTTGATACATGTTTCAACTGTGAGCAGCAGACGTTGAATCTATTTCAGACATGGATTTACCGTCTTAGACTGATTACTCAGGCTTTGTCTCTAATAACATGGAGATCCGTATGTATTTTTAAGCACTATTTTACATTTTCTCTGCTCGTCTCATACAATTTCTACAGTCTCAATAAAGAAAATGTGTTACGGCTTCCAAGTGTGCACAGATCCACCTTGATGTTAAGACTAATCCCATGGAGTAGTGCGAAACTTATTTTAGCTTCTCTGCAGGGATTTATTCAGTGTAACTGACTCAGTATGTTCTGATGTTGCCTGTGCTTTCATTTGTATTGTAATTTAATCTTACTATTGTTATCTCACTTATTATGTACTACTAAAATTATGCTATCATCCCTCCACATCTTATAGCGCTACCACACAGTTGTCAATGATAATATTATCATTACTATCATCAGGGGTGTCACAATCTTAAAATCGTTATTGATGATTTATTGTCATACAGATAATTGTCTTTTTTCTATTTGTTTTATTTTGACTGCCATCACTTTGTGGCAAATCCGACATATCACCTCCTCAAAGTTATTAGTCTCCCCTTTTTTGCATCTAAGTCCATGATGTTAATGTCAAACAGTAGAAGTTTAGTGCTTCAAGAGAAACAGCTGGTGGCGCTAATTCTCCTTTCATAGCCGAAGAAAGGGGCGCAACAAGATGACATCATACAAAGAGCACCAGTCAAAACTCAGATGGGGGAAATCGACGTGGAAATAGTAATGGAAATATGACATTTTTGTAAGATTCATCATTCAATGAAAATTATTCTAATTATTATGCAAAGTGATTCCCATCAGGCTATTATGTGTTGATTTGTGACAGGCCTAACCATCCCTTTTACTTTTTAATAATGCTGCTATAATTACTACTCTGGATATCACCACGTTAAGTACACACATATGGATTTAAAAATCAACATTTTAATGACCAAACATATTATCATCTATATTACAAAACAAAATACACCACCCGTTATGTTGAAATATATGGATTTTCTGCTCTATATGAATATATTGCTGTATTGTGCAGAGTAGTACCATTGAAAACCATCATCAAATGTATCCGAGGGGACAACATCAGATCACTGGTGTGAGTTCAAGTCATGACCACCACTCTTCTTACCGTTACACTGAATGTCGAGCTACTGTAGCTTCTCCACTTAACAAAACTGCCAGACGGTGCCCGGTTTGCTCGAACTTTATTTTGAACGATACTCGGGCTACTGTGGGCCGTAGTCACCACCACAACGGCCAATTCTTACAGGTCTCTCTCGGAATACTGCACACTCTCAAGCTAAACCTCTTCTTTGAAAAGTCGAGAAGAACAACAACACACCCACATACACACACCTCCCGCCGCCCCTTGGCTCTCGGCCAATCACGGACGGGCTGTCCCGCACAGATCACCGTCATAGGTAACAGAAATGACTGACAGGCTTCACAGCTTCTACAGTTATGTTCAATGACATTTAGTAAATCTCATTAACCACAACAATAGATTTTTTTTATTTTTTTTATTTTTTTTTAAATCCTCTCTGAACAGTTGATCTGAGTACAGTGATATTAAGTACGTACACAGTGACATTTCTAACATGTCGCCCAGGCCATTACAATACAGTGGCCAGCTTTCACTTGAATTTCGGGGCCATTTTTGTAACAATCTCTTCTAGATTTCAGGAGGAAGAAGACAAAAGCAAGATTTTCATATATTTTTTAATTTGTCTGGTCAAATCAACATATTTATTAGATGTATTCAGCTAGCTATTCAATGTTAAATCCATGTATTGGTTAGAAATTCTACTCCTAGTTCTATCACTGCCTTCACTATTGCTGCTGCTACTGATATAACTGTGCAGACGTCTGACACTATTATTGCCGACACCTAAATGTGCGAATTAATTGATGCACATTTTGCAGTGCAGTAAAAGAAAGGGAGAAATGTTGGAAATATAAAATACCAGAACTGTTATAATGCTGCGATTGTGAGCCGATGAGACCGTATGAAGCTCTAAATATAATCTGGCATCTTTTAAACTCAATGCTCTTAATACACAGAGGCTCACACACTGGATCAATACTCTATAACAAGGGATCAAGGCATTGGGATGTTGTTACCAAGCCCTGAAGTGCTCCTGTCTCCCTGGTATGTCAAAAGCTAAGTCATTATATTCATTTCACCTGTATGAAGTTCCTCCACCCTGCTCCTCAAGAGCTACACTACTCGGCTGCTTTCACTAGAATGCCCCGAGGCGGTGCTGATGCGGTGAAATGTGCTGTGAAAATGCTTGGGAGAATCCCCACAACTCTCGATCAATAGGTTTTGTTTTTTTCCCCCACTTAGAAGTCGAGACTGTGGGGAGTTAACGTAGGTGAATTTCATCATAATGAAATGCAACTGAGTAGTTTAAAATCTGCAACAAGGATATCGGCTCTGACCTTTACTTTTAACTACCCATCCTTCCACAAGAACAGTCTCTCTCTGAGTGATCTGCATCTTGAGAATTTGTTGGATAAAGGTCATGTTTGTTAGCTTCGCATGAATGTGACATTTTCCATGATCATGGATTAAACAAAAGACAAAGTAAAGAAGTAAGCATATATTAGGTGACCCAGACAGAAGTTCTGGATGGCGAGACATTTGAATCTGTCGACTTACAACCGGGGAAAGTGGAAAGTCATCAAGTTTTTAATATTCAAGTGCAGGTTGTGCACTTTAATTGTAAGGTTTTTCGGGGTATTTTAAATGAGAACAAGTAATGAAGGGTACAGACTGCCATTTCAGCCTTTAATTGTAATGCGTATTGCGCACAGCTCTGAGATAGGCATGAGTGAATTTAGACTTTTTTTCTGCCTGCTCATTTTCCTACAGTATCAGGGAGAATTGATAAGGGGGAAAATGCCAAGGAAGTCAGTCAAGCTTTTCTTGAAGCTCATTTCCAATCGATGTGCTCTATACTAAAAGGGGACATACAAAGTTTTGACAATGTTTAACTGCCTTAGAGTCACTTCAGTCAGTACCAAGTAGCAACAAGAAAAAGGTTTTTTTTCACATTCCGGGTCACATATTTTTACTTTATAAGAAATAAATAATCTACATTGCATAAGAAATATCAATAGAAAAACTGTCACTGTGGTTGTGTGAGCCACACTATTTTACATAGTTACATTGGCTAGTATGTTTTGTTATTTTAGTAAACATAGACACTGAAGCAGATTTTGAGTCAAAACCCTACATACAATATAATATTTTTGTAAGTCCTTGACAAGACCACCAAATTCTTCATATTGAAATAGTCTAAAAAAATATTTTACTATTTACTCCTGCTTGAGTAGTGTCCAGTAAAAGCTGGCTGTTTTTTTTTTTTAAGGTTATAGTGAAGTATTAGTTTTTATTTGTGTACTTATTTGGTGAAAACTGTACTTGTAAAAAAGAGGACATTCAAGTTTTATGTACTTTTATGCAAAATTGTTAGGAGGTCATCACTGACACTGCACTGAAAATAACTGAAGTTACAGATTTAAAAAAAACATTTTTAATTCATTAATATTATGAAGAAGCCCATTCTTCCGGTCCAAGTGTAGTTGTATGACCAACTGGACATCGTGTATGAAATCATTTTGGTGACACCTGGTGAAAATTAGTTTGTAGCTCATTGTCTACCTTCCTGCAGTATAAAGGAAATTCAAGTTTGACTCTTCTAATATCTTTCCAACTTTACTGAAGTTGTGCTTCCTTTTCCTCCTAAATGAGTGTGCTGGCTGCAACGTTACAGTGCGACACTTGGGTGAAGTTGCAGGACCTTTTTTTCTCCTTTGTCTCAATATAAAACTGAAAACACAGTAACCTTTGCCTGCTTAGTTGTTGACATCTGCCTGGTCCTCGTTGATACAATTGCTGTGTTCTCAGTATTAGCTTAGTGCAAAGCTTCGGTAATGCAAAATAATATAACATTTGTTTCTAAGTAAATAGGACGGAGCGCTCTCCTCCAAAAGAAAATTCGGCAGCGGCAGTCCTATTTCAGCAATGCATATAGGACAAACACTATTATTTGGTAAAAAAAAATATGCACAGGTGTTGTATGTGTTTTTTTTTTTAAAAGGATCAGCGTGTAAGATTTAGTGGCATCTAGCAATGAGGTAGCAGACTGTAACCACCTGAATACCCTCCCAAGCATGTAGAAGAATCTATGGTGGCCACGAAAAACTTGGAATTTCCTTTCAAGTGCAAATGTTTGGTTTGTTGGTTCTGTACTGTAGAAACATGGCAGTGTAGATATGAAAGCCTTACTCTAAGGTAATGAAAAAAAGTGATAAGACACTAATGAAAACATAATTCTGAATATTTCCTTCTGCCAATAGATCACCTAAAATCTTCCACACCGAACCTTTAAAGCACAAAGTATAAAACCAAATCGAACCATGTATATTTGCTGAAAAAGGGGGAAAAAAATTTTGAATCAACATTCATGGGACTTACAGGGGGTAACGTGCTCCAGTTACCACAAAAGTTGACGGCACATCGCTGGCCTTCAAATGTCAGTCAACCGCCGCCATGGGAAACGTCCACAGAGAGTCTTGAAGCTTTGACGCTATTTCCACAAACATGCCCTCAATAGCTGCAGCAGAGCATCCGAGTGGATATTTCCTCACACATTCAAATTCCGGCTCAACTTTAGGAAATGAAATGAAACATTTAAGTGGCAGAGTTTTCTGACATTTTCAGATCTTTTCACAATCTGTTGACAGTGGGGAAAAAGATAAAATACATGGAGCCTTGTGCTACTGTATATCTGCAGTGTGATCAAGATTTCCACAAGTTCATCTTCCAGAGCAAAAGCAGTGCTCCTTGATCTTTCTAAAAGGGTTGCTTTGTACTGGTTAAAAGCGCAGCGGGTCAACAGACATGTTCGTAATACACGAACCTTTGATGTTACGACATCCGTAATTAACGAGCTACATATCTGCTAATTTTATTCATATCAGACTCACAATCAGAAAACAATCTCCACAGATTGTACGAAGCTCCACTGCCAGAGAAGTGCTCTCCTGTTGGTAATTATAGTGCATTAGATGCAGCATCTCGAGTGAGAGCAACTTAACCCGGCAGAAGCAGAACACATGAATGAACTCTGCGTACTGATATTGAAAACAGATCTGGGCATAATTTGAAAAAGTGTGCACCGATGCTGACGTTAAAAAAAGACCTGTAGTCTCCGTTCCTCAGTAATTTCTCTTTTATTAGAAAGCGTTGGATTTGTAATGAATAAGATCTGCTTGCATTAGGAGTTGCCAGGTAATCCTGGGAAATGTATCACCCCACAGCTTTTCATTAGCCAAAGGTCTTTCTCACATCTAGGTGACAGAGGAGCTGCAATTTCTTTAGAAGCTCTCACAATGTAACTTGACTGTAAATCTCGATGGGAACGCTTCTTAAGGTGAAATAAGCAAAATAAAACATATGCCTTATCAATCTGTTCCTGTCTGTCACTTTGCATTCCATGTAGCATGAAACTTGTGCTCTGGATGGAGCAAGCAGTGAGTCTGAGAAAAATGAATAGCAACAATAACAACAGCTTAAAGCATCAAGGAACACAAGAAGAGCAAAGAAAAGATTCAGTTGTAACGAAAATGCAAAAGAAGCTATGCTTACATGTGTAATGTATCTGTCTGTAGTGCATCGAAACATACTGTGACCTTAGAGAACTCAAATCCCTTTTGCTTTGAGTAAAAACAGGCCACTATGTCATCCAAGGCTGTAATACTTCCAGTGTATATTTCATACTCATGATTTTGGTATGAACTTAACCAATTATGAGTAGGCAGGACTCTGCTTCTTTTGAGACAGACTCTCATGCTGTAAACTTTGGCTCAACAAATGCCATCAAACTTCGTCTGGTGATAAAAACCATTGATTGTTGACCTGCCGTCTATTCAGTGCTTTGCTCTCAAATATGGGGAAATTAGCTAAAGAGACCAAATCTATCTTTTGGTCGTTAAATCATTAACAACTCTCGTTTGGAGCGACCCTCCAGCGGCCATTCGAGGGACTGTAGGTTTTGGATCTTCCGCATTGTCTTCCTTTTGAATCCCCGGAGGTTGCCGCTTGGGCTAACCAAGGCGGGACAAATAAAAAGTAACGTCAGACGGGCAGATATTCGTACTGGCTGAAGGTCAGGAGGCTGTAAAGCAAAAGTACAAAGCAACACTGACCATCTGGCACAGAGCTGGTGGAAGTGACTGGTACAAGTGGTAAAGGGGTGTTTGAGAAATGAGGAACAGGTGGTTTGGACCAGTGGGAAAGTCAGAGAGCTTCTAGTAGTCAGTTGGTGAACCGCAAGAAAGAAGGAGGAGGATCTGTAGAAATATAGTGAGAACATGGCTGGAGGAAGAGGCAGAGGCAGACAGAACCAGAGAAACAATCCTCAATTCACACAGCTGTTATTCATTATTTTCATTCATGTGTATGAATATGCAGCATTGTAATTCTCCAGATGAAATCATTGCATTGGCGGCCAGCCTTGTATTCCAGGGCTGTACTGCGGTCCCTGGTGGGTCGCACACCTTGTTGAAACAAATGAAGGAGTAGAGTCGTTGCCTTCACTACAGTGGAAAACAATAACCCCCTTCAGTACTTTTTTTTTTTTTTTTTTACAGCTGAATCTCAAATGAAGTTCGACCAGTCTGTTTCCCGGTGCAGCGTACTAATAACAACTAGAGATGTGCATCATTAATTCATGAGTGGTGGGGGTGGCAGCTGAGATGTGTCGACGCCTCAGAGGAGGGTAATTAAACAGATAGAGCTGTTTCCATGGAGTAAAGTACGCTTGCACTGCGGCGGCGTGGGAAAACGAGATGCATCTGTTGATGGTCACGAGAGCCCCTGTGATTTAATACAACCCTGAAACCCACATACATGTTGACTCAATGTGCTCGGAGCTTCAAAGAGTACACGAGGTGGAGGGGAGGGGGGGAGGGGGGGGGAGTCAAACATGACTTCCTCTTGGGTGTTTTGACAGAAAACCTGCTCTGGTCTCCCGTTATCGCACGCGATCCCCCAGACGATCCTCGGCTAGCTCAACACCAAAGAGTATATTTGGCCAACTGTTCATTTCATGGTATATTGGGTTATGTTTGAAGCATGTAAAGATATTAGCAGATGTGTAAAATATAAATATATTAACGACACTGCCGCACCACATTACAAAAGGCAATTTCGTACCAAACCGTTCTGAGAACTCCCAGAGAGGAACTACCCACTGGGGAGCTCCCCGGAGAATTAAATACCTTCATGGGCTTTTTATCTGTTCTTCACTCCACATAAAGGAACACTGAAATGAAGAAAGCGGCCCAGCAGTTGGCAACATTTATGCAAGACTTAAAACGACGACGACGACAACAACAATGGTCCACTTTTCTATATTTTGTTACATTTTTAAGGCTGATGATAGAGGGATGGTTTAGATGGTTTGAACTGGGGTTGAGTGAGCTATTACCTACAGTACATGGTGGTTGGTACGTCCCCATTTTGTAGAAGCAGCTAGTTGTACTGGTACAAAAGACCTTACTGATGGTGAACTGTGCCTCTCAGAATTTGGGACTTAGTGGTCTAACGTTGCCTCACTCAGTTAGTTAGTTTGTGTTATTTTTTTTTTTACTGTGCAGGATACTGAAGCAGCGTTTCTGGTCACAACACATAACTGTATTTTAATCATTGGTAATCTTAGCTTTAATAATTGCCCTGAACACAGACTGTCTGTAGCTGGGCCATCGTTACTGTGTTCGTAAACCGACTCCACCCTTTGCTTTTCTTGGTATATACAGTATAGTGCCTCGAGAAGATACCTCTTCAAGTGATGTTGAACGCTGTTTTACTGGTGTTCCTGGTCGACAGCCTGGAATCCCCCCAAAAAATCCAAAAGAAATCCAAAAATCCTAATCACATACATTGTTGTTATTCTCACATGATTTTCTGATGGAGTATGTTGTTTACCATTACTGGCAATAATAGTGGCTTGACAAACTTAACAATATATAGTCTACAAGACATTATTTTTAAACCCTTTAAACAGTTATGCTACCTGTCTAGCTACAGAGTGTCCACATGCTGTGTGCCATTCAGCGGTGTAATTTTGTAAATGTATATTTATTAGTGTAAAAAAAAGTTGTTAATGTGTCACAAAATGTAGTGTGCCATGGGGTTATATCCTGTTAGAGAGCTACTTGTTTTCTGAAGTATTAACCTTCAATAAGCAGAGTGTACGCTTAATAGGGATCCCTTCATACACTCCACACAGCGTTGTGTAGTGCTATGCATCAGAATATGGTTAGTTACCTGGATATAACTTCAGTCCTATGAGTTGGAATATTTTGCTGCCCAACAGTGAGTTACAGCAATTGCTTCAATCATTCCTATTATATGTGAAATGAATACCAGCATATCATTTCATTTGACAGCACTATGTAATACATTTTTTTCTGTGTAAATAATAATTAGAACAGTATTATGATGAATCTTTTCAATACAACAATGAATCAAATGTCTTTCTTTTCTTTTCAAGGAATGTATTTCTGCTTCAAGTGCATTCCAGAGACAAAGGTGACTCAAATGTAATGGACTTAGGATGATGCGGGTTCGACTAGTTTTACAGTATTTTTAGGGACAAAAAAAATTCTTAGAAGATGGTATAAATATATGAGAATAAGCAAAGAATAAGAGAAATATCCTTATTTCAATGAGCTTTCCCATGGTTCAATTTGGTTTGCTGCATTAACTTTGGATATGCAGTAAATGTAACATTTCATTGCACTCTGTCAGTTTGCTTCTTTGACAATTTCTTGATTATTTTGTGAAGAAGTTTAAGGACCATTTATTGATGTTAAGAATGTTTTGGAGAATCTGAAGGCTTTTGGCCCAGTTGAGTGTTTTTCCAAGAAAGCTACTCAACTGTAAGAACATTATACAAGAGCACTTCCATTATAAAAACAGCAGTTAAAGGGTCAAATCATTTCATAAAAAGTCAAATGATTACGTGCAATGGGGCATTTAAATGGTGGTGATGATTAGGATTTTGGGCGCTGAGAGCTGGGTGGGAGCATGCACGATATTGTATGAATATTTGTTGTGTTAGAGCTGTTGCCAAGGTGTTTTCAAGGCTGCACAATTTCTTGTGGCTGGCTTTATTGGCTTCAAGCTTTATTTCCAACAAATTTGTACAGCTACTGAATTTAATGATGGGCTCCTACCACCAGGCTTAAGGTGCGTTAAATAGTGGACTCGTGTAGCAATTGGCTTGGATAAAAAAAACGTTCAGACTCTTTGACTGCCACAGGACACTGTTAACAGGCACAGTAGGAGCAGACGCTGTAAACTCTGATGAGTTACTGGCATGAAGTGTAGTTAAGGAGTGGAGGGTGCTCTCACTGCAGTCAGGAGGAAAGGTATTGTTGTTCAGAATGAGTGGTCATGTGGGTCAAGAGCAGCGTGGCATTTAGGTGTAAAGTCCTCTGCTGGCTGAAATTATGAAGATACATTTGCAGTGATTCATTTGAAGCCTAAGTGTCACTAATAAGTTGAGGTGAAAGATAATCGACTGGGTCATATTTTTGAGAGTTTCTGCTCTTCTGCAGATTGATTCTTGCAGAGGCAACCTGGAGAAAAAAAAAAAGCATCACCATTGAAGCTATAAAATAGGGGGTGTGGAGGTGCATTGATGAATTAGATGTGCCACAAAGCATTATTTTTCTCTGATGTGTTTCAAAGCAATAGGTTCAGAGGCACTTTGTCATCGCTGTCTTGGACCAGAAGTTCAGAGAAAAATATTTCCTCAGCATGACTCCAAATTTGATGGAGAATAAACTAAAACAAGGTGCCAAAGTCCACGCAATTTTCATCAGACTTCAGAATGAATTGCCTTGCGCTTTTTCTTTTTTTTTCACCGTAGATTTCTAAATTACTTTCATTTAAAGCAGCTTATAAATGAAAGAGGTCATTTATCCTCGGACAATTCTGCTTCTCTGAGCTGTCATACAAAACAAATTAAAAAAAAAAAAAAAAAAAAAAAACATTTCAAAGGATGATTTAATGGGAAGTACAGTACATGTCCTTGGAACTTTGCAAACATTACATCAGGATCAGTAGCTTTAGATTTGTGACTGAATATGGTTCAGATGCTCAGGTGTAACAGAAACAAGAATTACTCATACATATATGGAGGGAATAGCTTTATGTCAGTACCCCCTGACAAAAGAAAATACAGCCAAAACAACAGTTTTTTTTCTGACCTGCCATCTCTTTGCTGAAGGTCTGTTGAAGTTTATACAACTAAACCTTCTTATTAAAGACAAGATAATGCTTGAAAAACATTTTATATAACCAATCATGCATGCGTCCTTCTAAAGACATTTTGTGGTCAAAATGTCACACTACACAAAGGTTATTTTAACTTTTTCAACAAATAACCAATGCTATTGTTCCTCTGGTGGGGACAGAATTAAAGAATTGGGCTAAAACACACTCTTGTGTCTTCACGGATGTACTGTGGGGCCTAAAATAAGTAACCAAAAAAAAACTGTCAGAAATATCCATTGTTAAACACCAGTGAATAAAAAAGGAGTACCTTCAATACACTACAACTTGCCAACTAGTATCCCCAAGAACTGCATATATGTTTAATTCTACACATGATCCACTGTTTGGTGTCAGTGCAATTAGTACTGTAGTGTGCCTGTATGCAATGAAACATTTCTGTAGGCAGTTTCTATATCAAAGCTGTTTGGTTTCAAAACATACTTTTGATCAAATCACTCTTTTTCTAACCAAAAGATCCAAAAGTGCTAATTATCAAATCATCAAACCAAGTATACACATAGATGGACATATGGGAAACGTTACATTTACCATAGCTGACAACATATCAATCATTTCTTTTCAGCAACAGAAGAATCAGTGAGCCAACTTATCCACAACCAGCAATCATCAGAGAAATGTGAATTAATTATGAATCTGAAAGATTTGTACTGACTTACACAATAGAGAGTCTTTCCAAATGTTGTTCCTTCTCAGCTGGTGATTTCTTATAATTGGTTTCCCATTGTGACTGGGTTTAAGAAGTCTGATTACGGGGGGGACTGGGTCAATAGTTTGAATAAACCAGAGACTGATTGTGCCTCTACATATGACTACAGCTCTGGAAATATAATCCATCTCAGCCGTATTAATAAAAGTGCTTTTACAGTATATAAACGAGTATAAAATGAATGACATTTATGATCTCTCCTTGTTCCACAATTCTTCATTTAAGGAGATCCTCTGCATTTCTGCCACGCAAGGGTCACATGAGAGATGGAGACAGCCGAGAGCGTCGTTAGGAAGATTCCTGGTGGCTCTGCTAACTAGGTTAATGTTACTTATTCTGTAAGAACTGCCAGAAATCTGTGTCAGTGGAGAGGTTTGCTTGCGCCCTTGCCACTGTAGCTCAGTAACCGCTGATGGTCATGAGGCCCTCTTCTTGCATATCTTAGCAGTCTCTCGAGATCTACTTATTTTTGCTTTGCTGTGGTCGTGCGCGTCTTTTTGTATGGCTTGCTTGAGATAAAGGGAAGAGGCGGAGTGTCAACATAGTTGGAGTATTTAGTCCGGTCCTTTCAGTCACATTCTGCAGGTTTTTCGATTTCACAGTAGAAAGTATTGATTTGCAAGCGGAGGTTTTCAATTCGCAGCCAAAAAGTCGAGTTTCATAAGCAAAATTCTTAATTCCGTTCCCAAAACAAACAAAAAACAAAAAAATGTGTTTGCTATGCAAATAATTTTATTCACCGTTTAGATTTGTTTTTACTTTCAAACTAAATTTTGCTTGCAGTGCAAGAAATTTGCATTCAAAACTATTTTTATTTTTTTGCTTGCATAATAAAGACACAAAAATACCTTCATAGAGATGTAAGATTTCTTATTCGTACGAGGTGTAAATAATTCCAGAATGGCAGATTAAATCATGATCAATTCTGACGACAGGATAGCGACGAAGTTTGCAGCTAAAGCGTAGACTGCCTTTGCCCCTTGTGTATCTCCGTTACAGCGTCATCTAATCTTTGTTCCATCCAGACCTGAAACTTTTTTAATCGAGTGAACTGTTCCACTCTCCAGAACTATAGGTAAGATACTCTCTTACTCTAATTCCTCATGGAGGAAGTGTGATGGGAGTTGGTGCGCGGAGCACGGCGAGGCCCGATTAGGTGGCATTAATGGGCTTTTAATTTAAGTCTGGGCTTATTAGATGTCAAACACAAAAGGGCTGAATGGGTTTTAGAGATGAGTTGAGTTAACCTGCTGTCAGGCGGGCATGACACCTGATCCATTGCTATTCCCATCCGCTGAGGTGCTGCAGATTATACGAGAACACGCACTCAGATCAAAAAGAAACACAAAGCCTTGGCTCGTTCGGAGAGTGAATCTCTTGTTGATCCCGGAATAAAAAGTGAATCGCTGCCGCATGACACATGTGCCTCCACTACTTTGAAGTCCTCGCTATCTATTAAAGCTGAAGGTTGTTGGTCAGTTCGTAGCTTCCCGCATATACTTTTATTCATTCAAGCCCCATATTTGCTGCCGCAGCTCTCAAATCACAAACGCACTTTGAACTCAATTTGACACCAGTGTGATGCATATTTAAAGTGCATTGTATGAGACAATGTCATGGCAGCCTGACAGTGAATATAGAGAATAAAAGATAGCTGAGAAAGAGCATGTCTGATGGCAGTCACGAAGGAGTAAAGTGTGTGTGTGTGTGTGTGTGTGTGTGTGTGTGTGTGTGTGTGTGTGTGTGTGTGTGTGTGTGTGTGTGTGTGTGTGTGTGTGTGTGTGTGTGTGTGTGTGTGTGTGTGTGTGTGTGTGCGTGCGCGTGTGTGTGTGCGCATGCATGTACATAGGAGAAGAGAAGGAGTAAGGCACAGACATGAACTATGAAACAGAATGAGTGATGAACAGGTTCTTCCTGCCTGCTTCACTTCTCAGAAATGCAGATGTTCTGTATTTGTCTGCACTGACGATTTGTAATCATAATAATAACGTCTCCAAACTGCTGTCATCAGTGACAATTAGTGATGACATTACTGCAATGCAACGAAGGTAAATTTACATCTCATAGATAGGTACTGACATAAGGGGAGAAAGTACCAACCTATCTACAATATGTCTCCGACTGAATATAAAAATAGGTTTCATCAGAGAAATTCTTCATTTTAATGTTTGTACTTTGCAGAAACCAGTGAGGGGATTAGGTTTTAGGTTTTTTTGTTTTGTTTTTTGTTTATTCATGTTAAAATTATTCTATATATTGTTTTAAGAAACCTGGATCAACACTTGTCTTGGCAGAGCGCCTTCAAAACAAACAAAAAACAGGATACTGTGGGATGTCAACACCTTTTCTGACCATTCTCCTCTGTGTGTTTGGCAGCATGAGAACAATTGGCAGCATGTTCTAAAATCTCACTGTTATCAGAAAGTTTTCTCTTTTCGATATATGTATGTATCCTCACGGAAAGAATACAAGTTTGACATGTTTTCCATATGGCACACGTGATCACATGTATGACACATGTTTACCACAATGTATGATAACGGGGAAAATATGTGAAAATGTTTTCACATGGGTTTCACACATGACACCATGATATATGCCAAAACCAAATTTTTTCCAATGGCAAAATACATGTTTAACATGTGCATAATAACATGTGTCACGTGGTCCCGTGTGATCACATGAGTTTTGGCAAATGTGAATTTGCTGTGGTGGTTAGTACGTGTAGATTCCCTGTTGTTTGTTGTATTGTGTGTCCTTCTTTTACATTTTTTTATATTTACATGTAATTACCTGGAATCTAATAGGAATTCTGTTGGATTAAATGTATTGTGGCTAAAGCCAGTAGAGGGGGGGACAAGCAGAGACCAAAGTGGGCTCATCCTCAGCTGTTGCAGAAACTCATTCTGTAGAGACATGACAGTTTTTCCGGATGCGGGGGAGTCAAAGAGAAGCCTGTACAGATGATCAGAAACCTGAATAATATTAGACTCACATTTACAGGGATATGAATAACCACATTTCTCTGTGCTCCATGTGAAGCGTTCCCCCAAAGATGATCAAAACCTGGAAACTAGTGTGCATGTGAAAGCACTCCCCCTGTTAAATATACCTCCATGTGCTGCACAGCATTAATGGCACTGTACGTCTGCATATACTGTATGAGCAGTGAAATGCTGAATTAATTAGTTGACCCCCGCACAATTATTTTTGATTTATTGCTTAATTGGATTGAGAAAACATGTCGTTTGTTCACACCTCTACAGACCTGTTCTGTGCAAATTATGATTTTACACTAAATAAATGCTACTCCAAGTGCTTGACGCACATAAAAAAGGACAGACTGCAAAAATATTAAAATATAATGATTTTACGTAGCTT
The DNA here is from genome assembly GCF_029030835.1 of Brachyistius frenatus. Classification (NCBI taxonomy): domain Eukaryota; kingdom Metazoa; phylum Chordata; class Actinopteri; family Embiotocidae; genus Brachyistius; species Brachyistius frenatus. The sequence continues at coordinate 2,475,553 of NW_027210655.1, forward strand.
GTAATACATAAAAAAGTTGAATGTGTTAGTGTTTTAATTTGCTGGATGTCACTTGGCACTGACAGTTTTGTTTTTTTTTAAATATAGCACATTGATATGTAAATATTAGTTGATAAATTGGAAACAGTTGTGGCAGATTGACCCATAATGAAAGGCGTGACAGTCCGAGTATGAGGTGTGATCAAAAAGTTCAGAGACTGTACCTACAACAACCAAAGACCTTACCTGATTGAAATTTGGCAGCCGCCCCCTTCAAAGTAACACCATTTGCGAGAAAGCCATATCTGACAATATAGAGAGGGTGGATAGTGACAATTATGTTGTTGCAGGCAAGAAGCTGTGAGCAGGAGCATTGTCATGTTGGAGAACCCACTCACCATCGAGCCACAGTTCAGATCATTTGTGCAGAATGTTTTCCCTGTTACGGCCCGGCTCTTGAGACCACAGCAAATGAGGAAGCACATTTACCAAAGATAACTGGAAGCCAATATTCTAACAAAAGAAACTAAATAGAAAAAACATGCCGTCCAGAAAATCAAAGCAATGCTAAAATGAAGTGAAAGCTCTGGCACAGCATGATATGTTGCCAAGGGAACACAAGTCCACAGACTCTGGGAGGTCAGCGCTATCAAACAACCTAGATTCAGTGGCCAGCTGCCTATGGTTGCCTTCATGAACTCCCAGCTTCAACCAACCAGGAACCAGCAGCACTGAAAGGCACAAACACAACACAGCACAGCGCGCACAAACCCAGGTAGAGGCCCCCTGGGGCCGTCACATCTCTCAGACACTTCAGAACTTCACAGTAGATCTCGGTGATGACAGTGTAGCCCTGAGGGACAAATTCATATTGCACAACCCCACACGTCAAAGAAAATCACCAGCAGGCTCTTGACTGCATTCCAGACCTGATGTTGCTACTTTGGTTTTGGACATTGACGTTCTGCCCCTCTTGAAACACAAATGCCACTCAAAGCAGCTGTCCCGGCTCATTACTTTATTGCTGTAGATTTTCTGAAGCATTTTGAGGGTCTCTGTTGCTGATTTCCTTGAGTTTGACAAATAATTGAATGTTCGTTCTTTGCTAAAGTCTATGGTGAAGGCAGGTGTAGCAGGCTGGGCTGAAGCGTGGATGAAAGCTTGGCTGGCAGTCAAGATGAGGAACACTCAGGCTCGTATCCTGAGGCACAGGGGGAGGGACGGGAGGGGGGGCAAAGATCAGATCTACATCGTACAAAAAACACAGGAGAATCAGTCATTGAATTCACTATTCAATGCGGCCGAATGAGATGGGTACCGCTCCGGCTGAGGCAACGATTTGGCAAAGAGTGGGTGAAAAGCTGGGGTTGACATACTGCTGCGCGGATGGATTACAGGTGTGGGAGATGATGCAACCAGGGGAGTCAACGGAGTAAGGGAAGAGCGCACACACACACACACACACACACACACACACACACACACACACACACACACACACACACACACACACACACACACACACACTCACACACACACACACTCACACGCACACACACACACACACACACACACACACACACACACACACACACACACACACACACACACACACACACACACACACACACACAGAGGGAGAGACGAACAGGGAAGCTGTAACACTGGAAAGACAGGAGAAGACAGACAGGAATCCCAGACGAGCCCCCGACAAGTGATGGGAAAAAAAACAACCTTCAAATTTCCTGTCATGTTTGATGAGCCTCTTCTACTTTTTTTTTTTTTTTTAATGTATTAAAGCAGTTGTAGAGTAAACTGCTGCAAATTGCAGTTCTAAACAGAAGCCCAGTGGACATCTTTGCTACAATAAAAGCCCCTCGCAGGAGCACGAGCCCTGGAATGGACTGGACAGTAAAATGTGTGGAGGGGGAAAATGTGAATTTATCGATTGCCTCTGCACACTACAATAATAAAGTGGCCATATATTATTCCCAAGAGGCTTGGACGTGTAGGAAGAGGAGTTTGAAGTATGTTTTAGATGAAATAATCAGCTAAAGTCAGCCTCTGTTTCTTTACATAATTCACATCAGTCAGATGCAGGGAAAGACAATCAACGAAACAAAGACTCAGCACTCTGTTTGCTCTCACATCACACGCAGGATTACTGGGAATTCAATAACCTTCTGCTTTATTATGGATCGTTCAGGTATTATAGCTCTAAAAATTCTCAACTCATCGAAAATAGTGTCCTGTCAGTTTTAAAGCACTGCCTCACAGCTGAAAGAGAGTTGGCGTTTTTAAAATGCTTGGCCTCTGTATGCTAATGCTGCTCTGTGTTTTTCTTAGCTCCTTTGTCATTTTTTTTTAATATGCAATATGTCTTTTTTAAGTATTGATAGCAGTAATGAAAAAAACTCAACACCGTTTTTAGTTGCGACTGTGGATTCCCAGAGAAGACGACTTTTTTAAAGTGATGATGTGTGGAGGCCACGGAGGTCAAGACAACTTATCTGAATGGAGCCGTCTGTCTGAATTTAAATGGCTCTTTACAGTCTGATCCTCCTCATATTTCTAAATGTATTTGCTCTTTTATTAGAGCACGTGTTTTGAAATGTGATTTTTTTTTTTTTTTGGTCACTTGTCCACAGTTTGGCAACAGTCAGGGTGGAATCATGAGGCTCAATGGGGAATCAGAGGTTTTGATCGTTGGAGCAGGGGTCATAACTCATTCTGTGGATCTTTGTACGGTCTCACAAGTCAAGTTCCCAGGCTGCAGATGTCAGATGAGCAACACACAACCAAAGCCTTCTGTGACGGCAAAGAAATGAAAAATACATTCAACTTTCCACATGAAATGACCAGTTTTAACGCATCTTCGATGAAAATGATGTGTCAATCAATACAAGTTCTATGTTGGACAGCAAGGCAGTAGTGTTTCTGACCTGTTTACAACATGCTCACTTCTAGAAAGTTTGTGAACAACCAGCTGCCGTTACAGTATACGTAGACTGCTTTTATAAAATTCACCTTGCAAGTCGTTGTATTTTGTGTTATTGTTACCAACATTGAATCAAAGTAGAATTAATGTAGCGGTTTTGAAACTAATCTCCAAAAAAAAACAACTTTATTGACCAAATGAAAACAGGTCTCTACAAGGTGATATAAATTGATGCGTGTTTTGCATGAGTATGCATGACAGGACATGCCTAAAGCATCACTGGTACAAGCATTTGGTATTATGGATCAAGCTTGTTTACACCGGAGAGTGGCACAAAAAAAAAACAATCAATCCACACATTTTGAAAAATTATATCGGAGAAGCTTTTAACAGTTTACTCCCAGGGTAGTTGTTGGACTGCTGGATGTGTTGAGCTAATCACAAACATGCCAGTCAACCAGGCTCATGCCAGTCAGTTACAAATTATCCCAAAGTGTCCTTGGTTTTTTTCTCTCTACACTTTTCCATTTACATCCGGATGTCATTTTCATCACGGTTGTTCACCATTTAATTCTGTGAAGTAAAGAGTTCATAAAAAAAAATAAAAAAAAAAAAAATAGGGGGAAAGTTAGATTGTTGCTGATTGTTGCTCAACACCTTAGCCTGGATGGTCATGCTGACAATAGGTTTACGCATTGCCCAGAGAACGTACGCCATCAATTTCTGTCTGCAAACCAATGCGCTTGTGTGGGGAGGTTAAATAAAATTGGATTGTGCAACACCGCTTGTAAGCTACAACAGCTTCATCTACTTCGGCCTCTCAATTCCCTCAAAGGTCCTGACAGCGCTGACAGCACTGTCAGTTTATACGGGTAAACTGTTAATTTGTGGGTCAAAGTTCACCAGAGTTGAACATAATAACATAAAACCGTGGCGTAATCCACTAATCACCGCGGTTTGTCTCGTTGATCGGGACAGGAAGATGAAGATATTGTCAGTATTGATTGATTGGGGATGGACATTTCAAGCAAAAACACTGTTTGAAATTCCCTGGAGAGTATTTGACTGTTCGCACACACACACACACACACACACACACACACACACACACACACACACACACACACACACACACACACAAAAAGAAAGAGCGACACATTAACATCCTTAACTCGGGCTAAACAAATGACAATAAACCATCAACTTTTGCTTTATCTTTTAGATGAGGGCCGCTATTTGCTCTGCACGTCACACATCAAACTTCGTCTGGTGACAAAGCTAGTTTTTGATTGTTGATGTCTGCTCGGTGCTTTGCTCTCAAAAGACACAAATCTTTTGACGGTTGTAATCATCTTTGCATGTTGCTCCTGTTTGTAATGTTGAATTGATATCTCAGCGCAACACATTTAATTGCATTCTTTTAGGCTTTTAGTTGCAGTAATGCCACCTTCTGGCGGTAACAATGTGTCACTACCAGGCACTGAGAAAAATAAGAGTGAATGTAAATTTTAGGACAAGGTGATAGTCACATAATCAAATCCATTTTCTTATGATTTACTGATTATTAATAAAATGTGAAAATCCTCCCCTATCACTGGTTACCATGAAGTGCTGTTTTTTGAAGTGCTGATGGTCCATTATTATCAAATGTATAAAAGTAAAATGTATCCTTCACTTTTACTCCTATTAAGAAATGTTGGAAAAAAAAAACACTATCACATTTTTTTTATTATTGAAGAGAGTTACAAAGATCAAGTTAGTTGAGATTAGACTTTCAATTATTTTTCTTCTCAGGTAATTTACTCGCAATCACACGCAATGAAATATGTTTCAATGACTTGGTTTCATTCAACTGAAATTCCAACATCCATTGAACTCACCGAACATATTGAACTCCTCAACTTTTTTTTTAGCATTAAAAGTTAATCTAACAAGAATAGCTTCAACTTGAAGGCAAAATATTCAAAGGCTTGCTCAAGAGTATTGAGATGGAAAAATGACAAACCTAAAGTGAGAATCAGGTGTTTTAATGTCGGCTTGTGCGTGAACCGTTGTGGCATTTTAATGGTGCTGTTTTGTTTAAGTCGTGTTCTCTGCAGTGTCGTGCACTTGTGCTCTGGGCGAAAATATCACTTTTTCAAATATTATTAATTCATAAACTACAGTTTGTTCCATGGTTTTGACATTTAAACATGGATAACAGAAGATCCCAAACTGCAATTTGATGTTGCTCATGCGTCATTAATGCTCTCCAAGCTATAAGACCTGGGAAGTCGCTTACCTTTAGTTACTGTTATATTAAAGATGACACATCTAAGGCCTTAACACTGCCTGTTCAGTTAAAGTAGCAAAAAGTTTGCTCAGGACAAAAAGAAAATCAACCAAGTAATGCTTTCTATCTGTACTTAATGCATTTTTTTATAGAGCTGCTCTCGTCTCTCATTTCCGCCTTAAGATTGAGACTGTTTTCACATTGACTTAAAAGTATTCCCGAAACGAAGGTAGTGAGTGATTATCTCGAGTTGCCGACCTTGTCACATACAGTCGCCAAATTTCCTTCAAGTCCATTAATGTGTGTTCTGTGAAAAGCGGAAGCTGTCTCTGCATCGCTGAATCTTAGTGTCTGGTTTATTTCAGTCGGCGTTTAGCTTCAGTGTCAGCAGGATATTTAATTATGTTACACCCACAGTGTGTTGAAGTATTAAAGGTTTGTAAGGGCCAACACAATGATCGGGCTCAGAAGTGTCTTTACTTCATGTGTAAAGGTCACACCAGAGGAGCATTAATTTTGGCGGGCTGCGAACTGTATATATTTACTGCCGATGCTGCAGGATGTATTTAAAACTGAGAGACTGCGGGAATCCATTGTGAGTTGTGACAATGAATTACAATAGCAGCTAACAGGGAGTTGCAGAGGACATGACATTAAGGTCTCTTGGCTGCATCTAAAGTTGCATGTTACATGTCATCACAGAGACTGACCACATCTTCACTCAAACTGGACTCAACAGAAAATGTCAGCTGTGGGATTGTGTTTCTGAATTAGCTGAATAAAAACCACCTCAGTACTAAACTGATGTTTCAAAACCCAGTTCGGTGTACAAAAGTGGCCCACTCGACCAGTAGGTGGTTTGTATGTAATACAAATAACAGTGAAGTTCCCTTTAGATTTTGTTTGTTAATGATATAAGAGCAGAAGATCTTTTTTGCACATTTCTCATTATTATAATGATTGTACACAATGTAGCCCATGTGATCATTGCTATAGTGCAGCACAATGCTGTCAGAAGTAGTCTTTTTATTCTGTTGTCATGTTGGATTTGATGAGCCTTTTTTTTGTTTTTTTGTTTTTTTGTCTGGGCGGTGCTGTTGTGACATTTCCCTCATAATTTATACAGTTCTTTTATTATCTCATAGATTTTCTTGAAACGTCTCGCATGCAGGTTATTGGTACACGCTAGCGTGGCGGCTGCACACACTCCACCTCAGTTACGGCATTAGTTTGAAAAGAGCGAAACGTGTCGCTCTAAGACCGAGCTGGCCGTCCGAGTAGAGCCATGTGTGAGAAACACCGAGTGCACTGATAGAAAAAAAACGTCATGGTATTTGTGTGCACTCTTGAATCCAAGGAGAAAACGATGCACCCTGCATATATCGATTTAAAAAAAAAAAAAGTTCTCCCTCTCTGCCCTTGAGATTGAGAAAAACCCAACTTTGCATCGTACCATTTTTTACTTCTTGTGTTAATAGTTGCTCAAATCTGAGTATTGATGAGATGGTTCGAGCCAAGGACTGCCCTCCTCTCTAAATCTCCATCCATTCTCCCTGGAGGATCCTGTTTTACATACAAAGCTGACTTCCAATCCCCCAGATATCCCTCCTTCCTAACACGTCTGAGACATTATGTGGATTTGGGACGTTGGCTACCCCCTTGTTGTGAATAGGTCTCTTTAATTTAAGCTTCAGACTGTTTCCAAATTACAAAATGTCAGTCTCTCCTCGTCCGTAAAACGTATTTGCTTCGGTCTTTTTAGTCTTATTTTGTGTCCTTGTCTCGAACAGGAAACGGACAGCGTCCTTGAAGTGCATCTGAATCATAACACACACTGCTCCCACATGTCATTATGTCAAAGTGCCTGCTAGTAACAGCAGAATCTACAGTAGATGCACACAATTAACCCCCAAACTAATTATCCAAGAATACCTGAGAGAGCTTTATAGGGAGGTGCTGCTGACACATCGCTGCACCTTCAGCACATCATAAAATTTTTGTTAGCAAATGCACTTCTTCTTTGTTCCATGTCAGCAGCACAATAAGCTGTCAACATAACATTTATTCTTCTTCGTATTAATATTTGCTTTAATATTAATAGTGATACCGCATTCAATCGGTTACAAACCACTCCGATAACGTCTTATTTTATCGGCCTGTGATTTCCAAATAAATTTTATAATAATTACCAAGAAGGTTCCTAAAGAGAAGTTTGTAATTTGGTACGAATTTATTATTAAGGGATTAAATGGAACTAGAACTCAGTTTGTACAATTCTAATTCACTTTGTTATCATTTTGACTGGTGGATGCCAAAATGGCCAGCAAGACCTCACAAGAGGTTTAAATTAAACCTAAAGGGTCATCAGATTATTAACAAAATGACAGAAAAATAAGAATTTCATTGAATTTCTACAAAATTATGCAGATATTTTTTTTTCCAAAAGTCTCCTAATGTTTACTTTTTCTGTTGGGGAGTTACCGGATAATTTGGGGAAATTTAAATCTTTAAAAAATTGCTCAATCAAAAAAAGTGTGCTAAAACTACTATATGCGAGTAAAACATGCAAAATATGACATTTTTCTTCATTAAATCATTTGTTTTCACACATTTTCATTCAGCAGTGTGTATCTATGTTGTAATACTCCCTGCAAACATTTGTTAAAAATGTGTTAAATACTGTTGACCTTGTCCCTTACAGGAAATATAATTTTCTGCGTGACCCTGGTCTTTATTTGACAGCTGAGTTTTTCTAATCATGGAAATATTCCATCTCTTAACAGATAGACCAGTGAAATAAGCAAGTCAAGGATTGTGTGAAGGTGAACTGATAATGGTGTCGGTGTGTTGATGAAACAATTTATTTCAGTAAAGCACAGCTGGAAATTCATTCAGGGGGCTTTTATGGATTCAAAACAATCAGTGGCTCGAACTGATATTGAGTCTGAACACGTCATGTGGTGACCCCCGCCGAGTGACGTTCGTTGTTTCGCAAAACACACCTACTGTACACCTCTGATTCATTCCATCTAAGTCTAAGATGCTTTTTGGGTCTACTGTCCAAACCTCTTAGCCATAAAAGTGATAAAAGCAGAATTTATATTGCAGCATTTCAGACTTTTTAGCAGTTTTTCTCTTCCGTATTATCCTGCCCACTTTATTCACTTTGTTAATTTCATTTCATCAAGGTAAAATCAGGATCAGAACTGTATCCTTAAGTTTTCCACACAGCACTAAAAGCACTGTATATATATATATATATATATATATATAAAAAATAGTAATTTTCATATGTTGCTAGGTTACAGGTGTCTGATATTTCTGACAATATACACAAAGGTTTTTTGCAGTGAATGCGTTGCTAGGTTACAAGCGCCACCGTCGTGAGGTTTTGTCAGTCAGTGGAAAGCCTTCCAGCAGATCGTGTTGCTCATATGGAACCACCGGATGCATAAAATGTGGAGCATTTTGTCGCTGGAGGTATAACTTTTACAGTATGTTGACCATAAGCAAAAACAGGTTGCCACGACATACAAAACAGGTGTTAATCTTCTGTTGAAGTTCAACTCTTTAAAAGTGCACTGCATATTACAGTATTTCATTTATCACCACTGATCTGCTTTAAAGTCGGTCTCCAAACTTTTTGAAAAGATGTTAAAACCAACATAGAACAAACATGACATGTAATGGTAGGAAAAGCAAAAATAAAAAGTGCAAATGATAAAAATGAATGGTGTTGAAATTCCATTTAGCTGCTGGGATTGTGCATCCCGGGTCGCTGTCCTACTGTCATGACTCAGCAGCAGATTTGTTTGGTATTTTGGAGCAACTTGGACAAAATAATGGAAACTTAACCCCTTAACATTCACTTTTCCCTTTCGCTTTTAAAATCATCTTATTACTCGCCGACTGACAGTTTCAGGTTGTTCTAACTCTTCATTAAATCTACATGATGTTTGCAGAGAGAAGCTGAACAAGGTTTGGATGCACAGCATATGTTTGTAATGACCAGCCCACTGGTTGTTTTGCTTGTTCAGACATCAGTTCCATGAAAACTGATACTGAGTATCTCGTTAGGAAATTTATTTAGTATGTTTTGTATGTTTCTTATAGGTAAACAAAAAAAAGTGTTTTATGTTTACTTGATTGATTTTTTAGCCATGTCTCAAAGAAAAACAATCATCCATTCTCAAACTGGGAAATTTACCGTGTTCTCTCCATGACTGGTTCACCATATTGACCTTCTCTCGTACCACAATCAGGACAAAAAATAACCCCACTGCAAAAGTTTCTCGACAACTTTCCCCACCACAGCAAATAATTCTTATGTGGTATTGCTGATTTGCTAATATCTAATGTTCATGTATGATCATTTTTCTCTGATTATATACTACTTGTATGTTTAAGGGAAGATTAGTTTATCCAATGTACTTGGAGCAGATAAAGGCCTAGCCTGTTCTTTCAAATATAACCACTGTTCAGTTACTTAAACCATTTTTTTATTCTAAAATATGAATTACATCTTACTTCCCTCCAGTCCAATTTGTTTGTACCGTGAACTCCCTGTTTTTTCACCTTCAAAAACATGATGTCATCTGAAGGAGGCTCACCTCCTAGGCAGCAGCCTTGGGAGGAAATAATTGCACACTTCCACTACAGAGACGGCCTAGTTTTATGACATAATTTGCTTTCCAGCTGTGAGATTCCTCTTGAAGTGCCTGACTGAATCAGTAATATGGCTATAATGCTAACAACGCGGCCTTCCTCTGGCACCACCCCTTTTCTTGCTCCACAAATTGTAAATAATGTTCAATTTTGCATTCCTCTGAAAGTGTTTTGCTCTGTTGTGTAATGAGGATTAAAACTTCACAGGGCTGGCAGCTGTTTTTTAAGGTCTTTACATCTGTAGTTGCTCCCTTCCAGGTCAATAGCCAGCATTTTAAAATATGAGGTCACAAGTACCCTCAATCCCTTTACTGAAGTCTTGATTTATTTAGTGAGTCTAACCATTTAAACATAATGTGGTCAGTCAGCTTTAAAATATCCAGCATGTGTAGAAGAAGAGCGTAAACTCCAACCAGTTTGATAAAAAATAAAATAACAGCTCAGTATCACAGCAGGGTGTGTAATACACATGCTCGTCCACTAAAGCAAAATGTGCGGGACCTATGCCCGGTGTTGTCCAGGCGTGACAATAGCATGTCAATATAGGCATGTCAAGTGAGGGTGGTCATGTGACCGTCCATGCACGATGGATGTCTTGAGACAAAGTAAAACGGGCATTTTTTTCGTGGCGTAAGAAGGCAGACGATGAGGTTTAAAGTGTTTCTGGTTTATTTTTTGGTTTGTATTTGTTCCTAACCTCAACCATGTTGAAAAATAAATACAGAGGACACAACCACAGTGTCAGCAATGGTAGATACCCTTCTGTGCTAGTACATTACGATACAATATGATATACTTTATTGTCCCCATGGGGACATTTTTCTAGTGAAAGTGTTGCTGCATTTAATAGAATTCAGCATTTTGGACAAAACATTATTGTCCATCTCTGATTATCACTCTTTAAAGGAGCTTTAATAATTTCAAATTATGGAATTGGAAATCTAACTATTAAACCAACCCTGTGCACACTTCACAGAAAAATCTGGCTCTTTCTCCCTGTAATTGTTTAGCCTGTCATTTTCTGTCTCACAAACACCCTCTTGCCAGTGAGGCCCCTTTTTAATATATATTTATTTCCCTTGTCATTTGGTGCATTGTACAGATGGTCTTCATTGGATTTGCTCATCCATTATAAAATAACTGCCTTTTTAAAAAAAAAAAAAAAAAAAAAAAATGCTGCTGCTTTGTAAAAGGCACCCACCTGATAATTTTGCACATTCAGCTTGAGGGATAAATTGAGGTGAGGGAAGCTTGGCTATAGTGTCCTCCATTAACAGTCACAAAGACGTGTATGGTGAGCCATGAACAGATATAAAAAAAAAAAAAGAGCAGAGAACATACATGCAGCCGAATATAAAGTGTCACTTTCGTTTCAGTCACAGTTTATTGAGCTGACGAAGCGTCCGTATTCAAGCGGCAGAGTGAACAATACTGTGAATTTATGAAGAACGGTTAAGACTTGTCCAACAGAGAAAAAGAAAGACAAAAATGGATACGATACATTTGTCCTTTTCTCTTTGTGTTTGTGTGTGTGTGTGTGTGCTGTACTTAATCCTCCACATGAAGAAGCGGATCTAACTCCCTTCAGAGAAGCAGGTCACGGGGTTAAAGACAACTGGATGTTTTTGATTAGATGTTCGGAGAGTGTGATGCAGCTGTAGGCCTGCGCTGTTACGATGTCTCCTAAACCCATTACAGGCTGAAACGCACTTCGTGCAATCACAAGAGCAGGTTCACTTTACTGCCAGGTAAAGGAGACGCAGAGCCCGCAGCAGGTTTGTAGATAATAAATAGAAAGTCACATTTTATTTTAGCTCTGTGAAGAAAAGACTTCGGACTAAGTCTTCGAACTACATAAGAACCACTGGCAAAATCCAAAGGAACGCTCAACTATAAATGACACTCGATTTAGTACACTTGGGGGGACAAAGTAAAGTATCATCCAAAAAGGGTATTATCTAAAGTTTTGGAAAAGCATGCAAAATACTCAGTTAACAAAAATGTCTAGCGTCGGAAATGTTTTCATTAACCCTACTTAAGAATATTACGACTACTACTAAGCTGTTTTTAATCTACTTCTACCAAAAGTCTAGAACACCATTATTAATATAAAATAACTTAATCAAATTGATGCTGTATATATTTTTTTTAAATAATCTTAAAGATTATTGTTCCCCATTTTCTTCCATGACACTATTCTAATCAAACAATTAAAAAAAAAAAATTCTGTTTTACATTACTTTTCTCCACCGATCTTTATTTAAAACATGTTTGTCTGTCTCTGCCTTCTTATGTTGACTAAAGAATGGTAGGATTGACATTTCATTGCAGGTCACTCAGGTTTAGATCCTACTGTTGTGCAAATGTTAAAACAAACATAAATACATTCAAATCTTGACAAATGATATTGTTTGTATGTGATCCAAATTAAAACAGCCATAATGATAATCATGATTAAATATAAAAAGGGCATTTTACTATCCTTTCCACAAATGTGAGAAACTTCAACTGGAGAATAACATTTAATTCTTGGTTTTTACATTTCAGTTCATCACTAATGAAAATGAAATGGAAAAGGATTTTTAATGGGCATTGTAATGATGACATTATTCTTGCTGCACCTGTTAGTAAAATCTGAATGTCAGCCATCAAATCCAGCAAATGGGTTGTCATGTCTGCTTTGTTAAAGTCTTCATTCTTTCATTTGGTTCCTTAGTAACCAAGTAATTTGGGCTTGTGTGTGAACATGATAATACCCAGGCAAAGACAAACAAAATTAAACATTTCTGTTTGATTAAATTATTTAATTTTAATACTGACATAAGTAGACCTCCATACTCCATTAATATTGGTTTTAAAAATATCATTAAGATTTCAGGAACTGATGTTTGTCAGATGGCGTACAGTCCACTCTTCTGCGGTAATGTTGTGCATTTGAAGGCCGAGGAATAAAAAAAAAAAGAAAAAGACAAGAAAAATATATGACAGTACACCAGCAAGCAGGGAAGTGTTTGTTTGACTAGTCTATGATTTAAATGTTTCACAGCTGACAAGATGCACGATCGATCAATGATGCAAAAAAAAATTAAAGTTTCCTCGCGGGCGGCCGTAAAAGATTGAAGCAATTATTTTACGGTTGCCACCTCTGCTGACACAGACACATGGCAAAATACATCCTTATAAAATCAGCTCTGCGTCAACTCAGCTGAATCAGCAATGAAAATCAGTCATTTTTCTCCAATGCGGAAACGTGTCTTGTCTCCGTGCCGCCTATCGAATGATTTACTCCACATCATTCAGGGTGCGTCGTGTGGAATCAGAGGAAAAATTTCAGTTGAAAACGACATAATTTAGGTGAATTTTTCATTAAAGCACAGATAGATTTAATACTCCAGTGTCCCCCAGTGCTTATTAATTCAGGCCAGTTTGAGATAATGGATCTTTAAAATTCTACAAGCAGCTTGAGTAATCTCTTCCCACCTCCTCCCTCTCCTCCCGCTGGACTCTGTTCCCTCACACCATATTTATTACAGGATGACTCAAGTTTGGGGAAAGAGGCAGTGAGAGGAAGAGCGTGTGAAAGAGATTTCCTTTCGATAACATGTTTATAATATTACCAAAGAACCCCGTAGCCGAAGGAAAAGGAGCTGCAGGTGCTAGAAATGCTGCTGATTTCAAAGAGCAGAAAAGAGTGAAGATTAGTGAAAGAATAGAAATTCCATTTCAAACTGAGCCGACACAGTCGATAATGTCTTACTGGGGTAAAGCACCATAGAGGAAAGTAAGGCAACTGCACTGAAGTCAACTTTCTTCTTTGAGAACCAGGCGAAGTTGTTAAATCTATAGCTGTCACATTTGATGTCAGTATTGATTTATGAGGTTGGCACACTGAAAAGACTGGCGGCTTCAAGGGATCTCACTGTTTAGCTATGCAAAGCTTGCTTTTAATCCCACAGCAGGTTTAGGCGCTTCCTGCTTTGTGTGCAGTCCTGGCTCGGCACAGCAGAGTAGCATAATGTCTAATGATTGGAATATTGAACTACACATGACTAGAAATAACAACAAAGTTTCTCCCTCTGAAGGAGCCTCTCCGGAGTTGCATTTTTCTCACACGCAGTGGGAATAAAATATGTTTTAGCAAGAAGCAAATCACGTCCATATTTGTTGTTCAAATGAGTTGCTTTTGAAGAAGCATGTTTGTGCTGCAGCTAAATGAAAAATAAAGGCGGTGGCTGCCAGCCACAATTGGAAAAGACCAAAGATAGAACGTACTTCAGGGGGGAAAATATATAATGTGGTTTGTTATAATGAGATCTTATCTAAAAGAAAGAGAAAAATTTAGGTACTGCTTCAGGTCATTTCTCCCCATTTTGTCACACATGGTTCCAAAATCATCTCTAAAATGGCTGCAGGCTGTTTATTTTCCCTTATATGCCTCCATTAATGTATCTGCCCGGTCCATGATAGTCTTATTACAGCTTTAGCATCTGCCTTCAATGTGAGCTTTCCCTTTCCCGTCATTCCAAACTTCAGGCCTTGGAGTAAAAAAAGCTCAGTCATCGGAGAGATGGGCCCACTGGCCAACATTATGTGCAGCAGTGTGTGATAAACACCCACTTCTACCCAGCAGCATAATTTTACCTTCAAAATAGAAAGCACACAGCTCTTGTCACTGTCGCCAGATGAGACCTCTACATATTAAGACTCGCTGCTGTGAACAGACCGTTTTTTTCCTTCTTTTGTTTCGTGACAGCTTTCTTAGCTCAGATGGACACTTTGGCACCATGATGGCCACCCTGCTGGGTTGATTATGAGTCTCTGTGCTTTCTGTATATTCTTCATGTTTCAACAGTAATTTATTTGAGCAACTGCAAATTTAGTCTCTCCTTTAAGATGAGACTCAATTTAGACTGTTGTGGTGTTTCTGTTATTTACGGTAGACCACACTTCTTGATATAAACAACGGTGGACAAATTATTAGAAATATGTCTGCAATGCAATGTAACGCAATACAATGGCTGTTAACATTGAATCACTACCTCTTTAAACAACCAACATTTTTAAGGTTAAGGTTATTTTTATTTATTTATTTATTTTTTTATGTATCAAGATTACGGACAAACCACAGGCCCATTTTTCATGAAACTTGGTGAAGGGGGCAAGCACGGGGCGAGGAAGAAAAGTGTCAATTTTGGAGTGAATCCGAATCACGAGATCGATCCACCAAATGTTTGTAATTTCATTAAGAGATATATGACATGCATCTTAAAATCCAATAGATGGCTGTAAAGTTTAATTGTGACAAAAATTGATCAGTTTTATCAGTGCAAATACTCCATATCACATTCCACCTTCACGGGTACCAGTAATCCTCCAGGATATACATCTAACAGCTTAAAACTCAATACAGCAAGCAGTCGTTATGGACATTGGTTTCATCAGGGAGAACCTGAACTGGTACAATTGTAACCACAGTTGTTGTTGTTGTTGTATATCCCAGATGAAGGGACTAATGGCTTTGGCTGAAGTCAGCGTTCTTTGACTGCCCTTCTAGTATTAGACTGCATTGATTGTGGCTCGGTGTACCTAATTAATTGGCAGCTGAGCATGTTTATAGATGCATACATTGATGATACAATAGGTGGGTTTTTTTTATGCGTCACTCAGTACCTACAGAACACCTGAAAAAAATGAGGAAAACGTCCAGTACCAGACGAGTCAGAGGATGCTAATTTGAAAATGATTTGTCAGCTGCTGTTTCCAAGTTTAAGAATGAGATGTCGAGCTCAGCTTCATAACCAACGTGGATAACAAGTCCCTGAATCACATCATATTCATTAAATATATTTGGTTCTACGACAAATGATCTGTCATTTTGCCTTTGCATTTCCTGCATGACATTACTCACCTGCTAGTTTGCTAAATTATTATCCTCTGTGGCTTCTAGATGCTGTACATGTTGCTGTTGCCTAGCAGCAGTGTTGTCACAACTTAACCCCTTGAACGCTGAGCATATCGTGCACCCAACCTCACATGTTGTAATAATGAACTCATCAGGTCCATTTGAAGGCAGCATCTGTCTTTGTATGCCACTTAGACACTGTGACGAAAGCTTAATTGCTTTTGCTGAAGCCATGTAATGTTAAAGGCTCACAGTGCGTTGGCTTTTTCTCTTGTTTGCATTCGTCATGGACATTGACTCGAAACAGAACCTTTGTTTGCAACTTTTTGTTCAAAAAGTAGTTTTACGTTTCTTTCCAGTTTTCCCACTCAAAAAAAAAAAAAAAAAAACACCCATCAGCATTCATTAGGTTTTTTTACTGTTTGAAAATCAGCTTGCAAAGATATTGCTGCAGATAGGTAATCAGTCAGGGGAATTCAATTCCGATGGCCGTGCACTCGTGAGAGCAAATGGATTCTGGAAATCTGCGCTGCATTACAACACAACAAAAACTCGTAAAATAATA
The DNA here is from genome assembly GCF_029030835.1 of Brachyistius frenatus. NCBI lineage: Eukaryota > Metazoa > Chordata > Actinopteri > Embiotocidae > Brachyistius > Brachyistius frenatus. The sequence continues at coordinate 2,491,874 of NW_027210655.1, forward strand.
AAAGCAGATGTGATTTTAACTCGAATGGATTATGCACAGTTATTCCAGCGAGTTTCAAAGCTGTGCGAGTTGGTTTTCACATCTTATAGACATGTGAATGCAGTGCACAGCAGTGGCTGCCTTGAAGCTGCAGTAAAAAAAAAAAAAAAAAAAAAAAAAAAAAAAAAAAAATCCCAAATCTATACACTATGGATTGTTGTGGAAAGAGGTCAGCAGTAATGTAAAGCATATCTGACTTGTAGTAAATGGACTAAAACATGCAAAACCACTGATATGGTCCTCTATAACAATATAGGATAACTTTACTCTACAAAGACTGGACCCCACACATGCTTAATTTGCCACAGGGCAGGTACTGAGCCGCAAAAACTAAGATGAAATAGCAGTTTATTACGGCCTAGTGCCTATACTGTTGCCAACCTCGCAAGGGACAAAGAATCAGTGTATTGTGTATAGTCACATCCCTCGTCTCAAGAGGAAGAAAACAATAAGAGTCATACCACGCCCTGCGATGAAGTTTATGCTTCATTTCATGCGCTAGCAGTTTTTTCCAAAGCAGCTGGAGTGCTTTAAAATCAATAAATTGTGAATAGACCATAACAATAAAACGCAAAATGGAGCAACTCATAAGTACCAGAGAGCAACACTCAAAACAGGAAAACACCGGGACACAAGCAAAAAAAAAAGTAAACTCAGAAAAGAGTGGGTGGCGTAACAGCAGTCAGGAAAATCAAAAAGAAAATTAACCAAAGACAGGAATGATATCATAGTTGATAGAATGAAAATGAGAAATAAGACATCACCTGAGAGGATGACACATCAATACCTCTGTACCTGCATAGACTGTCGGTCTGTGTGCAGGTTAAACAAACTTAAACACATAATCATTACTTGAGTTGTTTTAATCTGTTATCCTGATTTACAGCTGTTAGTGCGTCTTTATTTGTCTTTGTATCGCCTACACTGTTGGATGCGATACGTACTCATCAATTGATGAACCTGAAAGGAAAAGACAATGAAAACAACAGAAAGGATTTCAAGCATTGTTTTTTTTCATCATTAAATGCAATTTATGTTCTACTGTAGTTTGAAAATCTCCCCGACATCCAAATCCTTTTAATATGCCGGATCAATAGCACCATTTGTTTTGCTTGATTACCTTTTTGTTTTTGAATTTACTTCAGTAAATGAACTGTATATGCTTTCAAATCTTTTCCTCCGATCAACCAAACAAAACAACAACGAAAATCCTATACAATTTATGCAGTTTGTGGTAGACAAACGAACTGTATAATATTTATATGCACATGCCGTGTGGCCTCATAGGAAATTTGTAATTAGGTGTACTGATGCACTGTGGCAGTCCTCTATAGAAACAATGCACAAAAATAACACTATGTACATGCCGGGGGGGCTGCAGATATCGCACGTGTTTTCCCCGCCTTTCATCTTCTAACTAATTTAAATCAGTGAAAGCCGAGCATGTTTCCTGCTACTGACGTGGCCACAATCATTCTTACACCAATTATAGAATAATTCCTTGTCAAGAATGCAACAGCAAGCGCAAGCCAGAGGGGCAGATATGCTACAGTCCCGGAAAAAAATTCATATTTTGTAGACAGCTGGGCTGCTTCACTGTTTGATGCATTGGCTCTAAAGGTAAACTAATGGGACATCAGTTAGGGCAGCCCAGTATCTTTTCACGCACACTGCCAGTGTTTGGTGCCAGAGCTGCATGTGTGTCCTTTATCTAACAAAGCAGAAAATAATGGTGTGGAGGTCGGGTGGAGGGGGGAGGGGGCTTGCTGGCTGACTGGCCGGGCAGCACGTCTGCCTGTGTATTAATATGGGAGACTGGACTTTGCATCCTGTAATAGCCCTGCCTGCTATCATTGCTGCTTTTAAAACTGTTTAAAACCACAACTTTCCCCCCTCATACCTTGCCATAACCACAATCTTAAGAAACCCTAACCACACATCGGTTGCCATGCGTTAAAGATATTGGCACTCGATATATATTTAAAAAAAAATCCTCGCCACTAAACTCGATCCAGGCTTTCACAGAACCATCTGATAGCAGCTTTGAGTGTCGTGATAGCGTCGGTTAGGGGAACAGAGATTCCTCGAGGAGAGTTGCAGGATGGTTTAAAAATCCATTCATGTTTTATTGGATGGTAATTTATACCCACAGACACACTTTAAGGTAAACATGAAAGACAAATAAATTCCCCCTAAAGGAAAACTAACAGAGTTTAAAAAGTCATTAGATGCACAATTAACTGTCGAATATTAAACACAGTGGGAGCAGCAGCATCAAAATGCAAGATTAGATTCTGTTACGTAGTTGATTTACAGGTCTTTTAAAGGTACCATGTGGAGCTTTTGAACACCAGTAGCACATTGCATTGTTTTTGTTTTTTTTACGAAACTGACAGTTTTTGTTTTTATTGAATACGTATTTGTAGTACATTTTCACGCCTCTGTTTTATAGTAACGAACCAGAAAAAGTAAAAACGCAGACAACTGCGAGCTTACATACAAGGATTTAAACACTGATATGTTCACAACATTCAAAAACTGGATGAGCAAATGTAGTATGAATAAGGAAATGCAATCAGCATGCACGACAAAAATACATGGAAGAGCACGTGGTTGGGATTAGGGATAAAAGCATGTGGTTAGATGTAGTGGAAGAAAACACAGAACATATACTCAAATTACACTGTATATACTGTGCATTTTATATTTTATATTTATATTTAATATTTTTTTTACTGCTATTTTATTGCTTTTCTATTATTCTATTATTATCTTTTTGCTTCTGTATGCTGCTGTAGCGAAAAAAATTCCCCTCGGGGATTAATAAAGTAACTACCTAACCTACACCTGGATTCAAACCAAGGCATTCTGTATCACGCCGTTTTGTGTATTATGTATAATACCTCGGGATTGTATGATGAATTCATTTGTATTTGTCCGACATGGTAGTTTTTTTTTCTTCATTTGTAGAATATGCCACTCTGCTGCGAGTAGCTCGTGACAGCTGGATTGTGAAACCCCGGGTTGACTTAGCACGTTAATAACCAGCGTTGTGTGACCTCTCAGTGTGACTACGGTTAGCAGTGTTAGTGAAGCTGGATGACAAAAAGATATCTTGGTGAGGTTGAACTTGCTTCACAGAGGATGCCCCAGGCCTCGAGGATACGCCATCCGTGTTTCGATAAGGAAAAACTGAAAGTAAACACGTGTTTGAACTCCACAAGGGTCCTTTAATACATGGACTAACACTCGACTACAACTAGATCTCGGTTGGTGATGTTTTCTATTTTAAGATGATTATGATAAAAGGTTCAATAATGTTTGTAAACACAGTTGATGAAAAGCCGCATATTTTCCATAACAATTTTGTTTTCATCAGAAGTCAAAGTTTTCATGTAATGATTATATATTACAGACTGGGGGATTTTATGGAGAGAGAGAAAAAAAAAAAAAAGAGATCAGAGCGGTCAAAAGTCCTTGTTCTTCAATCAATCTTCACTTCAATAGTAGGGAAACACAACATAATCAAAAGCAGTGCGTGCTTTGCAACACTTACTGCACATTCTTCTTGATGGTTTCAAATAAAGGCCATGAGTCAACAAGAGTCTCATGGAGGCCTACTGCTCTCTCCATGTAAGCCCAGCTGACATTCAGTGCATATGTTGTGTTTGTGTTTTGATGTGCCGGTTGCTATGGAAATAAAGACTCCTGGATCTTGGAGAAAGTGTGCACAATCCAGCAGGAGCAGGCTTTGTCTTGACAGCAGCGTACCACCGGCTGATTTCAGCACAGCACACGAAGAGCTGGATACAGATTTTGAATGGAAAGCTTGTGTTTCTGCTGCGCTGGCGTGCAAAATGTGCACGGGAGATGTTGTCGCCTCTACTCTGTTTCTCCGAGACAAACACGGGAGAGCACAGCGCATATTTGTCCGAGACCAGCGACTAAGGGGACACATATCTCAATGATAAGGGATATCCAGTCAGAGGGAAACAACATTTTTTTTTCCCCCGCATTTAACGGTTCAACTGACATGTTTGGTATATTTAAAAATGTATGGCTACAACGCTCTTTTCCGTTCGGTGATGTGCAATAGTTTGACGTTGTTGTGATGTTATAAACTATGATTATACATCATCGCCACCGTATGAGGATTAAATATAGACTTTTATTTTGGGTAGCACGTTGACATTTCTGTTGTGATTGATCTGTTTTTCTAATATTCTTTTAAATATATTGTGGATATGTTTTTATAGCAGGGGTTTCCCTGGATTTCTGCAGGGCTTATGTGCTATAGTTGCAGGTGGTTGACTAAATAATATGCATGTTTGCATAATTTTGGACTATTATTATGACCAAATTTATTTAGAAAATGTACCGCGTGCCATAAAAGTAATAATCACAAAGCATGAATAGATAGATTTGAACTACGATCTTCTCATCCTCCCGTAGTCAGTCTGTATCCAGCAGCCAGCTTCAGGGACAGCAATGGATACAATTTTAATTTCCATTTTTATCAATACTCTTCTTGTTTCTTTTCCATTACTGAAGAATTGGAACTTTTCCCATTTTACATTTAGGAAAAGATCAAATTCAAAAACAGGATAACATTTTAGAGATGACAAAATATTGTCTCAACAGCATGTTTACAACAGCAATACTGTAAACTATAATATGTCATTATCATTACTGACAAGAAAATACTGAGTGAAGTTTAGACAGAATGAAGAATGCAGATATCACTCCTCCCGTCCTCTGTCTACCTCCCTCTATGGGGCCGGTTTGGGAAGCAAGCAGCAAACTTTACAGGAATTCGACAAATTTAATAAATGTTACAAAACGAAGGTGACTCAGCAGCCAGACATTTCTCTGTTCTCTGTTGAGAAGCAGCCGAGATATTCTTTATATTGAGAATAGTTGGTCCACCTTAAAGGTCAAGCCAGGTACAGTGAACCTGATCAGGTTAACGTCTGGTCTAACTCCCTTCACTTGAATCAGCAGGTTCTCTCTCTTGTGGTCTCTCTCCTTCACTCGGGGTCTTGCTCGCTCCGGTTTTGCTCCGCACTCAGAAGAGTTTTAGTGTTTTTTTGTGTTCATTCTGCTCAAGTGTGGTAAACTAGCACGTGTGTGCTACACCTAATTGTTATACTGATAGTGAAAACCCTGATTGTGGTAAATGTGATTTCATGTAAAGATCGGACATCCATGTTCGGTGCAACTCCAGGAAAAATCACAATTTCCCTATTTACTGAACTATATGTGTCACACTTACCTTCCCATTAAATTACCCTCGTGTGCTTCATATATCTGTTTTCTTTGTGGACTTTACCCCCAAAATGCACAGAGAGCATTAATGCAGAATCATCCTCGTCAACTTTCGATTTCTTCACAGCTACAGTTCTCGTTGCTTTTGTTTGGCAATAAATTGCTCAAAGACGGGCCTGAAAAGTGTTGTCCTTTCCTTCTGCACGACACAAACCCAAGTCAGACCCATTACATTTGGCTACACAACATGGGTTTGCAGTGACTTAACCAATGTTGGTACAATAGTCCATTAAACTCTAGACCCGAAGCCTTTTATGCTCTTTTGGTTTATTGTTGTTTTTTTTCGGCTTAGAAAACTCCAACCTCATCACACTCATTTCTAGTTGCAGCAGGCATAAAAGCTCGTATAAATCCACTTTACACTAACTCCCTATCACCAAAAAGCGGACTACAGTGAACATAATGGAGTATTTGGGAGATGAAATGCCAGATAAGCTGTGAATTGACTGAAGACATGGATACAGATGCCCATATTGGTATTAGATTGTAATTAATACAAGAAAATGTGGACATTGATTCTAGACACAGTTTGATACCTACTCCATTATACACCATTTAAAATGCCAGATATAAACATTTTTCTTCCCACATAGACAGATTTATATAAGAATTGACTGTTATCTCACATTCCTGAAAGGGTAAGGTATAACAGTAAGAAAGGGCTACATAGTACATTATGCACATTGTTACATGGTATATTTTGTTTAATTTATTCAGTAAGATCATAGATTGAATTGAAAAAAATACGTTTTGTTACAATTTTATAACTAAATAGTAATTGAATCACTTGATAGTTTTATTATTTTTTTTGTATGTTTGTTTTTTTTGTACATTTTCAGTTTTTCATGAATGCTTCTTATAGCTGCTCTCATCAATATTTTTTATCTCGGCAATAGATCAAATGATTTTATGTTGTGAAATTGGTCTGTTGCTCAGCTCAGCAGGTCCCCATAGCTCAACCGGACATTTCATCATCTTTTAGCTCAATGTTTTTTGTTTTTTTTTCTTTACTGTTTTCACTTTCCCACTGATCACAGCAGCATCATGTCCAGCTGCAGCAGGCAGATGTTTTCAATGAAAAAACTTTGGCACACCAAACAATTAACACACAAATGTAGTAACTAGAAAGTCGACGTAGTGGAAAGCTGAGCAGCTAAAGAGACGGATTCTTCCCGAAACTGAAACCAGACCAGAGGTTGAAGGAGAATGAATATTTAACTTGACTTCATGTTTCTGCTGTCAATGCTTGTAGGGTGTTACAGTGTTCCCAAGAAACCAAAAATTAATTATTACTGCTACAAAAATGAGTTGCCAAAAGATTTTGAATGGAAGTAAAGGGTTCAAGGAGAACACGGAGAAGACTGACAGCTCTCAAACATATCTATTGCATCATTTTTGCCCACATCTTTCTCAGAAAATACGAAAACACACTTTTTGTATGTGACTAATGCCTCCTTTAGCTCCTCTGCAAGCTATCAGTTTATACACAGTGAATTATCAAATATGGCCTTGTTCATCAGTCTTTCTGTTGAGTATCGCAACCAAGCAGGTTTTAATTTAGTTCTGCTGAAAGGCATGTAATTAATTTGCCATAAGAAGTAATGAGCTGCATTGTAATGTAGCATGTAATCACATCCTGTCTGAGGAGAAATGGCCCTGGCGTTTGCCTGTCTCTCTAGATATACAGTACCTGTCTTAAGTATTTTTCCTCACCAAAATAGATTCAGCCTCCACTTTGAAGTCCTTTGAAGGACCCGCCTGCCCCCCGCCTTCTTTTATTACAGAGACGTGATTACGGTGGAAAGGAAAAAGTAACAAACAAGGCGCAATTGGTTTGATGACAGCGAGAGAAACTGGGAAAGGAGTCTCATCCTCTGCACTGCAGACCCCAAATAACTGAGAGTGTCCTCGGTGCATTGGACTGTGGCCGGTTTTAATCAGCTCTTCACCTCAGCTACAGCGTGATACGCACCACGGGAGCAGTGGGACCCAGAGACACACAAGTGACACACAGGATCTCCAAATGGCACTGAAAGGGGGCTAATAATGAAAGACATCAATTATGGCATGGTCTGAGCAATTGATTATTAACTCTGTGGCACCTCCAACCGCAAGAGCACCACAAAGTGTGTGTTTATTTCCTCTCATGCGGGGCAGAGTGGTCTAAAGGAAATTATTCTCGCAGCTGGTGTCCACATATAACAGAAGCCAAATCATGTTTGTCGTGCGCCTTATCTTTTCGCTCTGTGGTGATTTTCAGAATATCAAAAAAACAATTAAATACTAATTACCTGCAATTGCTCACGTGAAAATCCGACTGATGGGTATACGTGGCCGCGCTAAGAGCCTCCATGCTCGTCTCATTTTGTCAGCGGTTGCTGCAGTGGCTGCTTTGCAATCAGCTCAGAGTGTCGTCTGTACAGGCATTTCCCTCACAACAGCAGCTTTCGGCATTCAAATGATAAATGGTGGCGGCCGGTAGCCGGTCTCAGGCATTTCTGCTAGCGAGTATCAGCAGAGGAATCACAAAGCATCTTGGGCCGTGAACATGGGAAAAGCTGTGCAGTGAAATTTGTTGGAAACTAGGGGTAAAAAAAAAAAAAAAAAAAAAATGAACAACACCTCTGGCTTGCTTGTTTTTATGGCCTTGAAAGAAATTAGCCTTTGCCTTTTACATAGCGAGATATAACTTACTTAGGGTTGTGTTTTTGGTGTTTAAGAAATGTTAGACCAACATTCTTTCCCTTTTTAGTTCCGGTTTGGTCTCTACTACTTCTACTTATCAGCAGCTTGGTCTGTCATTTAGACAAGTAATGTACAGTGGATTCATTTGAGTATTCATTGCAGAGATGGGACCCTGTGAACCCCACACGAACATTTGAGGGCGTCAATCTGCTGCAAATTGTTTTGGTAGTGCTGACTTTTGAAGGAACAGAGACAAATCGAGAAGGATTTTACAACAGCTGTGAACCTTTTATTTTCGCATAACCCTAATCTGCCCCACAAAGTAGATGCAGGATGGTGTCATCGTAAATGACACCATAGTATCCACTTACAGTATGTAAATTCACTGCTGTCATGTTACTGACCAGATAATTAGTCACTACGCGACCTTCAGCTTTCAACACCTCCTTCTTCACAAGGGTGTACAAATTAATTTCACTGTCCCACTTTCTGCTGTGAATAAGAATATCGAACTAAAGAAGTACGCTATAAGACGTTTGAAAGTTCTGTGAAGCTGCAGAGTTGGATGGTTATTCTCTGTAGTTTGCGCACTAACGACAACCTTTTTTTGCATTACGTGTGTTCATTTGATGCGGTTTTAATGCGGCTTCAAATATGATTTTTTTTTAGATCATTTAGCACGAACTAGAAATAGCTTAAAGAAACCAAATCCCTAAAGTAAGAAAGTTCCACAACACAGCTAATTGAAACAAAAACACGTTTTCGGTAGTCGGTTGCGTTAGTTGAAAGTTGCACGAATATACCTTTTCTTCCGTGGCCAACTTTCACACAAGATAGTTTGATGTTGTGTACTTTATGATCAGCAAGGTTTCTGTTATCTCCTGCACATGTTTTTTTTTTTTTTTTACAGTTTCCCTGTAAACAATTTCCATTTCATCTTCCCTGCCTTTGCAACCATAATGTTCTAAAAAAAAAAAAAAAATTTTTTTTTTTTTTTTAGTAGACACACGAATAGAAACGATCAAAACAGAGAGGTCTTCTCCCAGAAGATTCACTCTGGCAGCAGCTTAGTTGGACACATAATGGGATGTTCGGAGGACAACAGCCGCTTCGCATGAAGCCGTGTCTTGTTGTAAATCGTCGTGCAAAAGCTCTTGTGTGAAGCGCGATGTATTCTTTTTAATGTGTGAACTTTGCGGCTGATTGCTCTGGTGTGAATGTAGACATTGTGGATGATTGTGGTGATAATGAACAGAGAGCACGCGGAGGCTCAGCTCGTCGTACACCTCGCTGCAGCACCATATGGCGTGAGATTTCCCCGCCTCCTCAACATTTGTTGACCTTGATTTGCCCGTCTCCCATACGTAATTAGTACCTGTTAATTTCTGCATTCCTCCCCAGTCATGTTAAGTCAGTCGCCAAGTGGGAAGTGGCAAGTGCTTAACCAGCCGGCCGCCCTTGCTTGCTGAAGAGCAGCGGAGGGGGTTGTGGTCAACGGCATTGTTGCTGACCAGCTAGCTGGCTGGTGGTGGCTGTGAGTCCCGCTGACTCACTTAGCTGATCGATAGCTAATTCCCTTAAATAATCAAGGGGCCTCTGCGATGTGAATGTGGTGGGACGTGTGATAATTGATTACTTTTGCTCCACATTTTCCCCTGTGAGTTCACTCCGTACGACACGCCGCCACATTTTTCATTGAGCTGTTCAGCGAGATGCTGAGCTATGCGCCTTCCGTGCATCACATGTGGTTAGGGCAAGTACGAAGCCAGCCTTCAAGTACTGTCTGACTTAAATATACACGAATTCAGATCTGTTTGTTTTCTTCCCTGCTGAGTTTGTATTTCTGATGCGATACAGAAATATGGCAAAGACACATGTCTCCCGTCTCGTTCCCATGAAGTGTCAGGATCAATGTGTCTGGTCACATATTCCAAACACACCTCCTGCAGACTGAATATATTAAAGGGATGTCATTGTTTTCCTTAAAAAAAAAAAAATATAAAAAAATACAGAAGAAATGAAGGATGATGTTCAAGAACCTGGAGAAATCCGTAAGTTCAGCCAATCAAGATGCAAAACCGTGAACAAATATTTCATTGTGACCCCATTTAACCTAAAATGAAACATGCTTTTATTTTGCTCACCAAATTGCTCATTAATCTGAATAATGTTTAGGCTATTTTGCAGAGAAACAAACTGCTGAAAGTTAGTTAAAACATTTTTTAAAAAACAACATTTTAACAGCAGCTCAGACGTGGGATTCAGCTCTGCTGCTGAGGAGAGGACCGAAGATGAAGAGGACTGGAGGCAAATTTTTTGCCTGCCTTGCAGTTCTCCTGCCTCAGATCTTCAATGTGTCAGCCTTGTTTGTGTGTGTTTACGATTGTGTGTGTGTGTGTGTGTGTGTGTGTGTGTGTGTGTGTGTGTGTGTGTGTGCGTGTGTGTGTGCGTGCGTGCCTGCGTCTTCATCAGTGCTAGGAGGGCAAGAATGGAGGGAGAAAGCAGAGAAATAACATTTTACTGTTGAAGAGGTACTTTGAGTGGCACAAACCATCTGTTGTTTTATTCTGTATTCTCCTGGTTGTTTATCTGCCAAGACCACAAACCTTGTCAGGAGGAACAGACATAAAAGAAGAAAAGTGCACAAGCACTGAGCCAGCAGCAAGTCAACACAATTGACATCCTCAATCTCACAAGTGAACTCGCATTGATTCATTTCAAGGTGTAAATTAGTTGGTTGGACGCATTTGCAGCGATGGGGGGGGGGGGTTGCCTGCAGCCTCTCTACATCCACGTTTGTAAAAAGGAAGGTCGCTTTTATCTCCTGTTTGGGCACACTCAGTGATGGCTGCAATCACTAATGTGTCCAGTAATATTATTTACAGCAGCTTGTGACGTTGTTTGTGCATCTATTAACACAGACAGATTTTTACAAAGAATATATCAAAACAACTAACTTGACAAAACTCCTTCACCTAGTCGTCCTTTGACTGGCTGATCCAGGGGCTTTAGATCGTATCACATAACCTTAATAAGGAGGCCATAAGGAAAGACAAAATTCATGTTAAATGATCTTCTCTTTCTTGAATTTCTTCTTCAAACTCAGTCTTCCATCTCATCCAATAATCTTATATAGCCATAATGCAAATTGTAATAGACACTTTGCCATTAGATTAGCCTCTTTTTTTATGGAGCTAATGGGAATCCCAATGAATTCAATCGAATGGAATCATCAATGGGCGGTGGTGCAGTAGTTAGCACAGTCATCTCACAGCAAGAGAGTCTGAACCTCAGCTGTGTGGAGTATGCATGTTCTGTGTGGGTTTTCTGCTGGTGTTTCCATTGGTTAATTGGTGATTCTGACTTGACCGTAGGTGTGTGGATGGTTGTTTGTCTTTCTGTGTCTTTCTGGTCCTGTAATGTTCTGTTACCCAGCCTTTGCCCAAAGTCAGCTAAGAATGGATGGATGGATGGATGGATGGATGGATGGATGGATGGATGGATGGATGGTAATTGCCAATGCTCCAACTTTTCTGGACAATATTTTCCAACAGGAGAGAAGAATTATACCGTGAAAGTCTACTGACTGGTACATGTTGTTCCCATTTGAAAAAGCCTGGCCTGTTTCCAGTCTTTATGTCAAACTGAGCTAACCATCTGCTCTCTGTAGCCTTATAATTAATGGATAGAACCGAGACTGATTCTCTTCCACAAGACAATGAACAATCTAATTTCCCAAAATGACAGACTATTCCTTTAAGGGCTTCTCGTCGACGATGACTTCAAAGTTGGGAATCACAGTCCACTCAGTGAAATGTGAACTGACAACTGGGCAAACTCCATCTGTTGATGAAGATCATGTGATATGACTGACAGTTTCAGAACAGCAGCTAAATGAACCTCAAGCTGAAATTGTTTTGTCAGTTGTTAAGAATCCATTTTAAATCTTAAAGCGTTGAGTATTTCGGGGGAAAGGGGGAATATATGTGGGAGGAAGAGGAGTGGTTTTTTGTTTTGTGTGCTACTTAAAAAGATTGTAAATAGATTATAAGGACAATTAAAAATGCAAGCAGTGACATGCGGGCCCTCGCACGCTGCACGTCGAGGATCCAGCGGGTCGGGGCGGCCGGCTCCCCGATGTGCAGCACGCGAGGGTCCGCATATTCCCGCTAGCAGTTAAAAAAATATTCTCTATCTCGTTCCTTATTCTTCTTACAAAAAAAAAAAAGGCTTTTTTTTTTTGGCGGCTTGAACATCTTCAAAAACTCATGAAAGTCGGTGCCTGACGCATGTGCAAAGTTTCGTGAGGTTTGGAGCATCGTTTGACCTTAAGCATCAACTTCCCGTGTCACGGTGAAACATCAAACTTAGCCGCATCGCCCTGGCTATAGTATAGCCATACTATGTACAATACACTACATACAAAAATGACTTCTTTTTTTTTTATTCCTTTTTGGAGTATGACCTTTTTCTGAACTGACATGCATGTCTCACAGTGGCGATTGAACCCAGTTACTTATCACTGTGAGGTAACTGCTCTAACCACTGCACTACTGTGTCATGTCCGAAATATGAAATGTGAAAAAAATATCAATATGAAAAATAAAGTCATACTGTAACAATGGGATTTTTATTTTGTATTGTTGTTGACCTTTAGTTTGGTGTCAGTATGACTGCATGTACAATGCGAACCCGAAACCTGAAACTGTGAGCACTCTGTGGGTTACCCTTACAGGGTAATAGCCCCTGTGAACCATGTGGCTTACCCTTACAGGGATTTGCCTTAGAAGGACTCACTCCCTGTGAACCATGTGGCATAACCTTACATGGACTCGTCCTCCGTGAACCATGTGTAATACCTGAGCGGGGCTCGAACCCGTGTCTTCATGAGGTCGACGAAAAACAAATTATTTTGGCAACTTGTAATTGTTAAGAGTGCACAGACAAAATTTCAAGTCTGTAAGACAAAATCTGTAGGAGTTCATTAAAGCACAACATTGTGTGAATCGGCAAAAATGGCAACTACATTTAAAATGGCGGACTTCCTGTTGAGTTGACGTAATAGTGCACTGGAACATTTTTGTACATCTCGGTGTGATACACATGTCCACAGAATTTTGTGCATGTAGGTAAATGTAGCCGCCGGGGCATCTGTTTAGGGGGCGCTAGCGAGCCATTAGGCCATGCCCACTCGCGACTCCACTAAAATACACAAATTTTCACCGGGAGGGATGCGTGTACCAACTTTCATGAGTTTTTGAATATGATAAAGTAATAAATAAAATGGCTGCCACGCCACGGTCACACCCATTGACGAAATCTTTTGACAACTTTTAATTCCAAACATGTCAAGAGTGCACAGAAAAAATGTCAAGTCGGTCCGACAAAATCCCGAGGAGGAGTTTGTTAAACTAGACATAGAGACGTGATTGCCAACTTTCATGAGTTTTTGAGGATGATAAAGCCTCCAAAAATGCAATTTATTTGTATGAATAATAATAATAAGAAACAAAAATAATTCCTTGGATAACAATAGGTCTTTTGCACCATCGGTGTTCCGGCCCTAACTATTGCATCTGAAATAGAAATAGACTGGACATCTGCACATAACTGAGAGTAAATGGAGATGAGCAAGTTATCTGTAGTCATGTCCTCCCAGAGAGGCTGTATGCATTCATAACACAACAAATTTAAATGTAATGGATGATAATTATTCATCTATTTGTCATTTTCTACAGAATGAGATGTGATTCATTTCTTATTTAGATTAACTCTATAGCTGGACTACTTAATATGCAGCATATTGGCCTTCGTGTGATATTTACATTTCCGAATTGCACTTTTTTTTAACAAGCTCTTTCAGATTAACTGAATAAACTGGGAAGTAAATAGTGTTGATTGGCTCTCTTCACTGTAGAATCACTTCTTCTAATCAGGCCGTTTTACAGCATTTGAGCTGGAATGCCTCCAAAATAGCAGGTTTGCCCCCATTTAAATACACAGCGCTACTGCTGTCGACCTGTGACCACTCTGCCTGTGAATACTCTCCCTTAAAATCCATCCAATTTAATCCTGATTTAACTCGTGCATTTGTTCCTCAGCATTTCATCTGCAGACTACAAATCACTATACTCTTTAACATTTTAAGTCTTTGTCTTTACCGGCAGTAACAGATAAGCATGCAACACTCTCGATCCTCGGACCCTTGAGCCTGTTTAGATCAATGAAACAAGCCGTAAACAATCCTGGTATTCATTTATTATTAAAGTACATACATACAATGACCACTATGAGTACATACTTCGTCTGAGTTGAATCCAGGTCATCACAGCTGAAGCCGAACGCATCCATCCAGCCACCACCCTGACCACACTGTGCTGTTTTCATGTCAGACTACCACCTGTTTCCTCAAATATCTCTCACATAATGCTCTGTAAACAGTCTTGTGCCTTCCTCCAGATTGTTATTGGCAGTTGACTCGCTGTGAAACTAAGATTTTTATTGAGGAAGATCCAAGCAATAATGATGTAAATATTGGACATTTAAGCCCACGGTGCAAACATCTGTCAACAAAACACATGGATTATGCAGCGCAAGCTGTTCAGAGGAGCTTGATGGACTCTATTTAGCCTTGTTTCTGCCGCTGTAAAGTGACAGATCTGCTAAGCAGCACAGTAGGAGGCTGTGGCGGAACTGCGGGAGGTAGCTTTCGTTTTAGGGCCACACCTTTTTTTGCTTGGTTTGGTTTGTATTGTTTTGTATGGTCCAAACCACCTGGACACATATTGAAAGTGTTTTTTTTTATTTTGAAAACCACAAAAATATATTTTAACACCATAAATGAAACACCAAAATACTGTAAAATATGGGACCTTTAAAGCAAGAGTAAGGCATTTTGAGAACTGAGCTCATTTGCTTTCTTGCTAAAGGTTAGGCTTCTGAAATTGTGTATAATATTTTTTCCAAAAAACAAAATATAAATACATGTCGATCAGTCGGTCTGTCCGTCGGTCGGTCGGTTGGTCAGTCAGTCGGTTGGTCGATATATGGCAGTAGGGGGGCCTCTTGCCGTCAAAATGTAGTTTGCCTTATTAATCTGGGTGGCGTTTACCAACTTAATATTTCATTCAGGGTCCTTTTGATAGTCTTAGATAATGCTAAAACGAATGTTACGCCTTTAATTAATACCGTCTGCATTCAGAAACCTGCAAAACACCTAGCTGGGTCATGAAAATGTGACTTCATGTTACGGTTGGTGTCCCTGCTGTGATTCAGTCCACATCAGCTCCTTTGTAGGGAACATGTGGGCCTTAAAGCAACTAGAATTGAGCCAAGTGAACTTGCCTGCAACAAGCTGACATCTGCCTTAAGTACCTGGATTGAAACCTTCTTCAGCAAGCCTTTGACCCTATTAAAATTCCATTGTGTGAAATCTGATCCAACCTGTCCTGGAAGCAGGTAAAACTAATGGAATGATGTTCCAGCAGACCAAGAAGAAGGCAAACTCTTTCCTATTATCGTTTCTCTTTATGCCTGATTGACTATAAGGGTTTGATGAAAGTGTTATGGGAGTATCTTTGGCTGCGGGACGTTATTATGGGGCCTTAAAGCTTTTTACTGAATTGAAAGCGTACTTATCACTGAACCTTTTATGCCAGAGTTGTCCGGCACTCTCTTTCTCTCTCCTTGTAGAACAGCCAACATTGGGTGCTTTTATTTAGAAGTCCATTCTTGGCCCTATTTCTTACATATCTTTGCAATTATACTTGTCCAAACACTAGTTGATTCAGTATTCATAGGACTTTTTTGCCATTATCTGTTTACATTAAGTCCATACATAAATGGATGAAAGGGCTTTGAAAATGCTTTTACAGTTGGACCTCAAAACTGCTGGCTCGACATGTGTCACTTGAAGAATTTAAAAAGCTCTCCGAGCTCTGAGGAAGAATTGTTTTTTGTCATGTTTAATGTATTGATTTGTGAGATGCCATATATTTAATGTTTTGCTTTTACTTTTGTCAGTGGCAGAATGCAAAGTCTTCATTTTAGCCTCATGAAATAAATGCCTCATGTTTTCCTGCTGTCTTAATAAAATAATTACAAGGTCTCTTTCCAGCATGGATTCCATCTCCACCTCCTGAAACTACCGTATCAGTCATTTGTTTTAGTGACAAAGTCCTCCAGCATGAGCAGGAATTTTCTGTTTGGAACAAAGATGGAAGTTGTTGTTGCAAAGCTACAAAGACCACAGAGGTTGGAGATCGGGGTGGAGGGATGGGTCAACAAAATGTTGTAGGCAGGGAGTGCACTGGTCAATTCCGAACATTCATGGTGTGTTTCTTTTATCTTTAAAAGACCCTGCACACCTAAACAAGTCCTTCAAACCAGACAACGGTGGAGGTTGTTTGTTCCTACCCTCAAATACAACCTACACAGGTAAATTAGCGCCCACGGTCAGGTTTTTTGATTCCGTGGGGGACAGTCTAGCACACCCAGATGTTTTGAACCATGTTGGTTGAGCAGATCTCTTCTCGATGTCAAAAGCTTTGTCTCTTTGTGGCATCAAGTATTGGTTTGTGAACTGCTGTTTTGAAGCAATTTGGCCATCACTTCTAGTTTTTTTTTTAGGAGCCAGAAGTGACCCTATTTGGAAGAAAGGGTGGAGCTGGGGAAGTGCAAGCCAATCCAAGAACACATCCACCCGCCCACCTATACACACAACCTAACTGCAGCCCAGTCTTGCCAATCAAACCAGGCATAGCCACAAATATACCACTCTTTGAGGCCTAATATCGAACATTATTTTATTACATTTTATATCCAACATTATAGCATTTATAAGTAGCACATTTCTAAAAACAATCATAATTCCTTCTGTTGGCATCCATGAGTGGAGGTTGATATAAATAGATAATGAATCATGATCTAGTGTTAAGCAGAGACAACAATCCCAATAACTGTATAAATGCCCTTATATCTACTTAAAACTACATTAGAGAGTGAAATCAACAATTAAATAAATGTTTATGTAGTGCTATAAATGATAAATAGGGGGTCACTTGTTACTTGTAAAAAGAAAACCTTTAGCAAAGCAGTAGTACTTTTTGCTTGTGAATTTAGGTAATTGTTGCTCTCATCATATTCAGCTCCCTTGTCCCAGCTATTGTAGATTAATGTTGTAAATACTGTCAATTACATTCAACACTTCCTGCTAATTCTTAACATTTCTGATCCACCTCTCTTTCTATTTGTAGGTGGTTCATGGGAGCATTTTGCAGGAAGTGTTGTGCTTCATTAGGGATAATGCAAGTGTAAATGTAACTCGTATTTTAGTTATAAAGAGAAAGTTCAAACATCAGAGGTGTGAATTTGACATACTTCTGCATCTGCACTGATGGGGTTAGTGCTGTTAAAATATACATTTTACTAAACCTACCTTGTGAGGAGTTGTATTGGGTTACAGGTAATTCCTCCCAGTTTAATGTTTATTTCAGACTCAGACAGTATTTTAATCCTGGATTTAAAGGGAAAAAACATATCGCATTCATACTGAGTGGTGGTTCTGTTTATATTTGCATTCTCTTGTTAAATACAAGTTTCACGTCAGCGAGGCTTAGTGCGGCAAAGGCTATGCAAAAGTCTAACTCCTCTACTACCTGGCAACCGTGCCCGGAGGCGATGCTGTAAGTTGTCCAAAAAAATGTATCGTGCTTCGAATATCACTGCGTTGTTCCACACAGGTTTACAGGTGACTTCGTTTGCATATAGCTGCAATAAAAACCCTGCTTCCTGTCATTCTCTTCAATATTCATAGCCCGTATATGCAAATATCACTCCCCTGTCTCATCTGTATATTTGGAAACCTTTCATATTTGTTTATCTTTCCCAGTACGGGCTCTGTCAGAGGAGGACGCTGACCTTTCAGATCCACCCCAGCGCCCCAACAGCAGCGGCAACCGGCATGGAAAGATCACTGACAGACAATATCCTGTCAGACACATGGGTAATGTATAAGCTGCAGAGAGCACACCGACCTGTGCAGGGAGACAGTGACAGAGGCAGAATGTTAACCTGCTGTTTGGCCTCATTTCTCTCTCTTCTGTCATAAGCCGTGGAGTTAGCTTTTAAATACATCCCAGGAATGCCTTTAATGTCACAACAGTCTGAGCTGTAGGTGTACCTTTAAAATGCACAACAATTGCTTCACGCACCCACATGCACTCATACAGTATGTTGGTTTAGCGCACCTTTGGGAATATTATAGTCACACAAGCTAATTCCCCGTGGGCTCGCCCTAAAATGAGTTTGCCCAATTAAGGCTGAATGCAGCGTGGATCGCTCTGAAATACACCTGCGCTGACTACAAGCTGGCAAGTTTCTTCATTCTGAAGAAAATAAGTTCCTCAAGCAACTGTGGTTTAATTATCATTCTCACTGTTTTATCATTAACAGTTGTCCATAATTTCATTGCCATTATGCCAGCCTTTTATTCGAGTCTCCTATTTTCTTTTAGTGCTGTTTTATTGGACAATTGTGTGTAAGCACAGGCAGAGCCGGGAGGTGATTAGCTTTTTGTAGCATATAAAGGAGGCAGATAAAAACGGCTAAACTGGCTCTCTCCTTTGGAAAAATATTCACCTGCCAACACCTCTGAAGCTCACAAATTAATACTATTGTACATCGTTTAAACCAGTACATGAATAACAAATATAAAGAAAGGAAATTGTAGTTTGAGGAGAAGTTATGTTGTATAATTATGTCTTGCTGCCCACCCTATGTTTGCTGGTAAATTGTCACAGCGATTGTGAAATCATAATCACATAGTTTATTTCTGTTTGTGTACAGATTGGACAAACAAGATGACTGATAACTGGTGAGTTGTAGTGGGTTGGGGTTAGCAAATAAAAAACAACTCACCTCCTGGATTCAAACTTCATTGTTCCGCATGGCAGTCTGTGACTAATAAGCCACCACTCCTGCCTCCACATGCTGCCAAAAAATGTCCTTTGTATTTTGTCTCAAAACCTGTGTTGTGGTAACTTGGTCACATGATGCCGCGTCACATGACATTTACTTGCGTGTAACTTTCACACTGTCAAAACTTGTAACTATCACGCCCAGACAGCCAAACGCGTGGCTATCTCACGCTTTGCTGTTGTGGGCTGGCGTGTCTATTTCACGCTTTGCTATGATACCGGGTTGCCAAAACAGTTAGGATTAGGGAAAGATAGTCGTTCTGCTTAAAATGATGACTTGTGAACGGTGTTGTGCATTAAAGTTACTACCTCCTTAAAGTTATGCAACCTTTGTCATCGTGGCAACAGTAACCGTGGCTCGAACCATTCACAGATTCCGGCCAAGGACCTCCAAACTGATAGAGAGATGGAGCAGGGACCCCCTACTATATACATCGTATAAAATTGTGTTTTATATTAAACTCGGCCTAGTGCCATGTATAAACATACCTTGTTATTGTATCTTCTTTTCAAATGATATTGCAGCGTGGGGACTGAATAGGCTCTCGGTCAATCACGGGGAACCTGACAGAGCCAGGATGTAACACGCGGCCTTGTGATTGGCTCAGCAGCGATAGGGGCGGGTCCTCCTCTTTGTGTGCAGGAGGTTTGGAGAGACAGGTCCAGGCAAGTCTCGCCCAGTTTGTGAGAGCTCCTGTGTGTCGCTGAATGTGTGCATTTCTGAATGAAAGATATCGTCTTCTGTCTCCATTTATCCATTCGCTACAATACAGTATGTTGGATTCATGTTAATGTGTATTTAAAGACATTTAAATTGGGGGGGGGGGGGAATTGGGGTGGAGGGAATATAAAAAATTATGAAAAATTGTCTAATCAACCAAAACTTTCTCGACCCCCTGCAGTACCTCCGCGGACCCCCTAGGGGTCGCGCACCCCCTGTTGAAGACCTCTGCTTTAAACCATAACGGTGAGTCGCAATGAGCTGCTCGAGCAAAAGACTTAAGGGCTGTTTTTTTGGAGGAGGAGAGTCTCAAGCGTTGTGGTAATTTTAATTAGCCTATATTCAGTTGCTGTACTTAATATTGCCAGTAGGATCTTTGTTTATGTTTTTTCAGTCAGACATATGGTTGGCTAGAGAGCTACATATTTCATGTAACTAAAAAAAAAAAAAAATCCCTCTTCATATCTATCACATGCAGATAAGTGTTTAAGCTAAAAGCTAAAAGTTTCAGAAAATATGAGAAACATTTGGAGTACAACATGACTGTACTTAAAGCTCACAGGTGACACTTTAACTATTTAAATGTTTCAGTTTCAAACACAAAAAAAAACTTGCAGCTGCTCTAATACGGTTTAATCTTTATATAATTCACATTTTGTTCCCTTTCTGTGTCACAAATTCACCAAATGTAGACATCAATGTTTCCTAAGTGCTGATAGTTCAGGTGTTTGACTTTTTTTGTCAAACGAGTTCAAGCTGTTACCTCGTTTACCAGAATTTATCTCTACGGATTCGTGAGGCAAGTTTGGCAGCAGAGGCTGAAACAGCAGCTGCACATCAGTCTCCATATGCCACCTCGTCGCACCATCCCTCCAAGTTACTGAGGAAAAACTAGAGGAATTCGAGGTCTGTTAGGACGCGTCGACGCTCTATTACAAATGCTGATGTTCTCTTACAGTCATGTGTTGTTCATTAAGATCAATATAGCGTATGATTAATGATGAAAAGAAGAAACCAAAACAAATTCCTTTCATCTGAAGTCATGTCAGAGACTATTTCCACTCTGGGAATACCATCATTACGCAACATCAGTGCATTAATGACATTAAAGTCGAGCTGAAATTTGGATCCTCTGCACTTTATTTTGTGAGGAAATCTCTGATCATGCTGCTATTGTGCAAAATAGGATAACACACTCTTTGGAATTCTTCCTGAAAACTGTGTCTGAGCTTCGAGTCTCTGGTGGATGTGGGATGTTTTTCATGGCAGCAACTGACAATTGAGGGCAGAGTTGCTCGGAGAGTTGTTGTCACCTCCCACGGTGCACTTCTGACTGGAGCATGTCATAGCCCTGTATAGCCCACAAACAGCACAGTAATTATTCTTTTTTTTTTTCCACATCCCACAGGTACATATAGCTACTAATTTACTACTGTGCTGTACAGTTTGTGAGGATGGTTTAAAAAAAGACCCTCAGAAATGTGTTGTTTTTCAGTCATGAAGGAGTCCTGAAGGAGTCAGAAAGCACATGTATCACAAGATGTCACACTATTCCTTAAAGTCACAACACTCAGATTTGAAAGAGGACTCTAACATGTTATTAAGGTGATATTCCACCTGGATATGAAAGCTTGCTAGGCTTGTTAATATTACATCACAAAATTTTACTTTTTTTTTTTTTTTTTGCATGTTATTTGAACACCTGCGGAGTTACTGGCTCCTGCACACCCAGTGTTGTGATCCAGTTGATGTGATGGTACATGATCAGACTACCAAAACTCACAACAGCAGCTGGTAGTCCTGTGTACTCTCGTCTGCCACCGCTTGATTTAAATCACAACCAGAAGTAAATAAGAAAACGCTCAAATCAGAGATGGGATTAATGTTGCATTACATTCAATTCAGAGATCAGAAATGATCATTTTCCAAAGCCAAATATGAAAAATCAACATGGTGAACAACAAGGAACTTGTCTTCTTATGGCAGCGTAGCAATATTTTCAACATCCTCAGAGTTTTAACTTGGTAAATCCACTGTTTCTAACTTGGTAGAAACATAAGAGAATGAAGGCAAGTAAGGATGAGTGAGGATGTCACATGGTATTTTACGTCAATTTTGTCAGTAATTAAGTACCACCCAAGACAATACATCTGGAGATGTTATTGCGCAAGTTCTTGATGCAGCGTGGTTCACCCCCTCGTAGCACGCAAGTAGGTGTTCAGGCGCCACAGGCTTTAAAAAAATTACCTCTCAGATACGCACAATGTCAGAGGGACAGTCAGGACAAGTTTTAACAGTATTCCCATCTCGGGTAACACCGTTCTCAAGGCTGCAGATCTCATTAGCTTCTGCAGAACATATCGCCATCATAGAGGGGGGGGAATGTGTTTTTCAATTTCAGTCGGTACGTTCGGTCCTTCATGTTTTTTAGGGTCGGCTTTGGTGCTAACATTGGCTAGTTTCGACTCGCTGGCGTTGCTGCTGCTGCTGCTGCCAGCATCACTTGTCTGACTGGGCCTACTTGACGAGTGTGAGTTAGCCGTGTGCGCTATCACTGTCATTTCTAGGTTTAATAAAAAAAAAACGTATGTAATTTCCAGAATGTTCAAAATGGACAACAGCTGCAGTCGGTTACGTCTTCATCGATTTCACTGGAGAAGTAAAAGCTAACAGTGATTTTGATTGGTCACTTTTTGAGTATTAAAGTTGTGGCCTCATGTTAATATAAGAATGACGTCTTTAGCAGAATCTTGAGCGGTGGCTGTGTGGCAACTGAGGGGGAGCTGATGGACAACATTCAGTAACGTTTCTAGAGTAGACGAGACACCAATTAAAAAATTCACAACGCATTATTCCCAGGTGGGTGCTCACCATTTCCTGTAGCTCTGAAACACCCACAAAACAATTAACTGTTCCACGAAACGCCGAAATGAACTGAATGCTGATATAAATATGGCAGGTTGTAACTGCACTGATGCTTTTAAGTACAAACACAGTGAGCAGATGCTTTCACCCGGTAAATAACTAAATAGGAAACTTTTGTCTTCAAGAAACTTCGTCTAGGCAAATCTGTCTGCTTTGATTCTCTCTTATTGCCCCTTTAGTCAACGACAAGACCCCGTGTTAATCGAAAAATGACTGGATTCCAGCGTAAAGCGCTGTTGACTGTTTAACTGTTCTCGAGGCTCATCTGATAGAGATACTGATTTGGGTTATTACAACAAGCATGACTTGTAGGTTAAACTCATTTCCAGCCAGTTAGCTTGAAGAAAATGAATTTAGCCAATACAAAATTTGACATATCTTCAATTTAGATAGCAATCATTTAATTTCATTTAAATTAATTTGGCGCAGCTACAAGCGTAAATTAACCTGCCAATACCCCCCGCCCCAGAAGAAATATGTACATTCTTTATCGAGGACTTGGCGTCAGTTAATTGATTTGAGCGCCCTGCCAAACAATCGCACCCTAAATTGCTGCGGTTAATTAAAACAAACACGGCAAGTTTTTGTAATGAATGAAAAAAGGCGTCGCCTGTCGAATAATGTGTGCAAATATTTGTTGATGTTTGATGATGAAAAATCCTCTGTGTTAGGATATCTTCGGAGGAACTATTCAGATGATCTTCAAACTCATGTAAAAGCATTTGATATGAAATCACAGAACAAAGAAAACCACGTTTGGGGGGGTTTGGTAGTTTATTAAGGCATCATCAAGTTCCATTTCATTTTACAAGCGGTGATAACCGATGTCTAAGTCGCCTATTATCCATCTGGCCCACATTATTTATGCCATAATCGCGGTGATTCTTCAACACTGCGATGCAAAACTCCTCTCTCTCAGTCGGGCCTAGTACTTCCTGCGCTGATTGATGACTGAAATTTCAGCGAGGAAGGAAGCGGACCTGCCATGCTGGGTGCAGAAACCATCTAACCGCACCAAAACCAAAATCACTAATTTAAGTTTTTGTTGGCTGTTTAGGCCGAGCTGGAGGTGCCTATCAATCATAATCGAGGTGCATATTGATTGAGCGCGGTCTTCACTCGGGTAATGATGAGTGAAAGAGCTGAAGATGTATTTTCTGTACATATACAGTTTTAAATATGTGTTTCTTAATATAACAGAAGAGTAAGGAAAAGTAGAAATGAGCAATTCGGAAATATTATAGGATTCTATCGTATAAAGGCATTCGATACATAGAAGGACAAAGAGTGTAGTTAATCCCTGCCTGTTCCCTTCTTGTTCAACCAAATTGTAACAGTCAAATAAGAGACTTTTCTCGCTAAAGCTTGTCAACCCTCAAACTTATAGGAAAATAACAATAAAAAAAACTATTCATATTTTTTTCAAATTTTGCTCTGTATGTGACCAAATCCACAACTCCCTTCCTGAATACAGAAACCTCAGCCTATGAATAACAAAACCTCCCACCACCTCCCCCTCAATAGTGTAGAAAGCAAACTCAAGTCTTTGGTTATGACGGTTCAATTCTCCGACTCTGGCTGTTACTTGCCAGTCGTGTAGTATCTAAAAAAAAGCGCAGTTCAAATTTAACTCCTTGTTGCCGACCTTATGCCGGAGCAGCAGGTGATTGTTTCTCACTGCTATTGTTCGTTGTGGCTTCTAATTTATCATTTTTTTTGCAAAGCTGCGTCATCTGTTGTTTAGACTGCAAACGTTTTGCATCAGCAGGAGCCGCAATCTGCTTTCCTCTCTTTATCTGTTTTGCTGATATGATGATGTCTTTTTAGAACGAGCACAATTATGTGGCTCCATTTCACGATGCAAAAATGAGACCGAACGGCATCATAACTATTAATTTTTAACATCCTTCATCGACTGCAAAGCGCATCCTTCATTAGAAAAGACTTCATTCGATTTCCTTTGGCAACAAACATAAATGGCTGGCGGTTCGTTTTGGCTGTTGCAGTGTACTTCAGACAGATTACCTTCGGTGAGTACAATAAATCTAATCAACACAAGGCGTAGTAATCTGTGGTGACTGACGGCAGACCTACACATATATCTTTGTTCTTCCCGTCCACAAATGCCACTTTTCTCACAGTCTTATTTACAAAACTCCACGTTATAAGTTGTCTATCAAATGCCAATGATGATAACTGGCAGGCTTTCCTTTAAAGGAGTTCATGACGTCGGTCTCGGGAGCCTCTTCGGTTTCAGCGGCGTCCTGCAATGTTGTCCATTTGGATGTTGTCCTCTTGGAGTCCTGGGTTGTAATAGGCCGAACCGCCAAAGTTCAAGTCCAAAGGTTCAGTGTTGTCTAATCTGAGAACTGGAAATTAGACAAGTTAACGTTAAATGTTTGTATTGGCTCATTACAGCATTTTATTGTAGAAAAGCGGTCTGTATTTTCCGCCATCAGTGCTGCTCGTGTTATGATGATGTTTTTAATGTTCTTTAATGTTCTTATTCCCAAAATAACTGGCCAATCTCATAGAATGCAACATCACACTGATTTATTTACAATCCAGCTCTGCACAGTGGCTTCCGCTATAAAAAAAAAATCGACTGTAATCAAAGAGCCCGGCTTCTCTTATTTGAGGCTCCATTTTGAACAAGCATTTTTTTTTTTTTAATCAATAGCACGAAGCTCTTTTCCCTGGATGTGCTGTCATTACCCCTGCCGAATAATTGTTTTCCTCTCCACTTACAAGTACTGGGCAGCTTTTTAAAAGTAATTTTGGGAAATCGCTGCACCTAACTGAGATTAGTAAAAACGACAGATTCGAGGTAAGTGGGTAGACCAAAGACATAAATTGCACCTAATGACAAAATAATGACAGCAACACAGAGATGGGGTCACCAACCAACAAGGATCTGATGAGAAAATGTTGGCTCACTGTCACGAAAAGAAAAAAAACTTTAAAAGAAAGTCAACAGATTTTTCAACAGGCTGGTAATATATTTTGATAATCTGAATCTAAAAGTATAATATGTTGAGTGTTTTGTTTTTTTCTCATACAGAGTTGGTACAGATGGCTTGACTTGTACTTCACATGTATTGCAGGTTGTATACTTGACCTGCAGGTGCTGCTGAGGTCACGAGGTCATTTCAGCCGTCAACATTTACTTTCTATCATTGAAAAAGAACACAAATTAAGGTATTAAGGGCTTTCAGAAATGCTCCTTGAACCTCCAGGTCTCTGAGATGGCTTGATGTGTATGTTTGATTGACCAAGGAAAGCTCCTCGCTGGGCTGTGATTGGTCCATCAAGACTGTCTGAGCTTCAGCATGAGACTGTCGACCTGTCCGTCAAACTCTTCTTCTGTAATAATGACATCTGTAACGCACACATAGTCAAAGTGACAGGCTGTCTGTTGCCTCTCACGAGCTTTTTTTTTTAATCATCACTTTCTGTGCGTGAAGCTCGGGGGCGTGTTTGAGTTGAGCCCTTCGTTTACATATTCGGCAGCAAGTGGGCAGTTATTTTCTCACGTTGTCACTTCACTGGTGCACTGCCAAGTTGTTTATCTGCCGAGCGACGCATTTTATCCGAGTGCCCTCGATAATATTGGGAGTTTTACTGCGTAAAAACTGCGGAGCTGTTTACCAAAGCAAAGCTTTATGAGGGAGTCTTCGAGCGGCGGCGGGTGTTCCCAGCGTGTTTTACAAGAAGCAGTTCATTTTGACTGCAATTCTGTAGCTGTTTTGAAGAGTATGTATGAAAATGGATCCTCCATTTAGGCTGGAATGTGACTCATCTTAAATATGCGGGCAGGATTTTAAGCCTGTGCCGCAGCTGACCTGATCTGCAGTCTCATGTGCATACCTGTGTGCGGTTTGATTTCAGCAGGAGCTCGACGGAAAGGTTAACGAGGGGAGAGAGGAGGGGGAACTGTGACAACAAAGTGCCATCATCCTCTAACTTCATGGGAAGAATGAGACAAATTGCAAACTGTCATAGTACATGATCCTATTTTGCATGGTGAGGTTACCTTATTAAAGCAGGATGTGTTACGTGTGTGGGCGTGTGCAAGCGTGTGTGTGTGTGTGTGTGTGTGTGTGTGTGTGTGTGTGTGTGTGTGTGTGTGTGTGTGTGTGTGTGTGTGTGTGTGTGTGTGTGTGTGTGTGTGTGTGTGTGTGTGTGTGTGTGTGTGTGTGGAAGAGGGAGAGAGAGAGAGACCAAGAGACACAGAGGAACAAATGGCTAAAAGAGAGACTTTTGGAAAAAACATTTATTCACTTTCTTGCTGTGAATCAGATGAGAAGATCAATACTTCTCTGTCTCATGTCTGTATGCCAAATATGTTGCCCAGCTTCTTTAAAGACTGGATGTAACAAAATCTGCCCACCAGCAGCTCTGAAAACGATTTATTTATTTATTCTATTAGAAAATTCGCTTTGTGCATAAGTCTCGGCCACGTTTTGTTTTTTTGCCCCTAATCAGTGTTTAATATTGAGTATCTGCGGATGCCGAGTCATGATCCAATACTTGTATTTCCCTATTATACAGCTGCCGTTTTAAATTCCTTAAAATTATTCAAATCAATTTAATGTATATGCTTAGATTGAAGAAAAATGTGGCTGTATCCAAGCTGTTACTTAACCTTTTTTATTTATAGCTTTTTTTTTTTTTTACAGAATAACAAAGTAAATGAACAAAACAATATCTTTACGAGTATCTTATCAATTCCACTTAGTGCAGCATTGCAGCAAGAACATATTCCAAAGAACTAACTTTAGCATTCACAGTCACAACAAATATGAATCACACTTACACTCTGTGACAGTTACCTGAGCAAATTCACTCGATTTCGTTGAATGTCTACCCATCCGGTTAATAATATTTAACATTTAGCTCTTTCAGTACCGCCTTGCAAAATGCTGCATTGCAGACATTGCAAGTGGCTGCTGTGCTGATTTGATTTTTCATTTAAAAATATTTACAGACTGCACGCATTTTAACTGCACGTATGGGTTACACTACTGCGTCCTCCGACACGCTAAATATGGCTCAGTGTAGGCGATATAGATCAGTTAAAAATAAAAAATGCTTTGATCGGCCCTGATGCCAATCTTTGAGATCAGCTCGAGACATTCCTGCCCAGAAACTTTTATCTCGTGGGAAATAGTAGTCGCTGAGCATGTGAGTGAGTTATTGTGTATAATTATGAAGGAATAATAAGGTCATTATATTTAGCTCAGTGTTCTGTCTGCAATCTGCCGCCCACCTTCCATGTGTTTGTTGTTGTTGTTGTTGTTTTTATGTAGATACAGACATTTTTAGAAAGCGTTAGAAATGTTTCATGCGACCTAGGCGTGTAAGAAGTTACATACCTGGGTCTGACGGAAACTCCTCGACCAGTTTCCTGTGAGAGAAACCCTTCTGGTGTTTCTTTCTCAGGATGACGTAGGCCACGAGTCCCACGAAGGCCACGGCCACCGCCGTTCCCAGCACTGCTCCCCACGCTCCCTGCCTTCGACTCCTCTGTGTGTCCGATGCCAAACCTTCGTTTTAGGAGATGAGGGGGTTGGAGGGGGTTATAAATAATTTGTCAAGAACAAAATTATTTATATCAGCTGCCATCTTTTAGAGCTAATTGTCACATAATTATGGCTGAAACGTGTTTTGGAGATTGTGTTTGTAGTGGCAGCACTCTGCATAGATACACATCCCAATTAGTCAGAATTGTGTAATTTACGCTGTGATAATTAATGCAATTAACATGCCGAAATCATAATAATTTCTTGAACACATTTGAATATTTTCAGGCGGCAGGCTGTGTTTTACATCTCAAAAAGGTAAAATGTGCCAGAAAACTACTTGAATGCCATAATCGACTCTCCGTTGGTCTGTTATAACAATGCTGTCCTGTATTTACAATTCTGCAAATAGACCACAGATGTAATCATATATTTCAAACAATAACATCTGTGTTGTCACGTTATGACAGCTGGATAGGTGTGGAAAAAACAGACTCCTGTTGACATGACTGGCCTTTTGTAACTTTTCTATTCTTACAATTAGTCTTTTAATGCAATGTTTAACTGTGAACCTCGACTTTCAATTCCTACTTTACAAAGTACATGATAAACTTTTCTTCTCTCTTGGTTCACTGTTTGTGTTTAAGGCAGCAGGAATGGAAAATAAATAAAGTGACAGAAATATCCTTTGACATAAGATACTACATTTGCATTTTTTTCAGGACTCACACATACATAATTCAGTGGCTCTGTTTATCTACAAATGGCTCAATTGAACCAGTTTTTCAGGATCAATTTTCCCTAACCTGGGGCAAACTGAACCAAAAGCCTTTATTTTTCATAAAGTATATTTCTATCTTTTCTTCTTTTTTTTTTACCAGCTGCATTTTTTTTCACCTCACTTGAAAATACACATAATGAAATATGAGTGGAAGTATTTTTTCTAGTTATGTCGTTTTTGTTTCCACTGGGGGAAAACATTTTAAAGGAGCATTTCGGGTTACTCTTTAAGCAATTTTCTTAACTTTTCTCACTTGAGCATTCGATATATATTTAACAAGAAGTGAAAATACCTGCAAAAAGATCTATATTACCTTGATCTAAAGGTGTTCATATAGCCTTGCTGGCAGTGTGGCTCTGTGAATGGTAATGTACCTCAATACTGCTCTGACAGATACAGATATTCATGTTGCCTTGAGGATTAAACTTGCTGGCTTTGGTAATCTCCTTACTTTTTAACCATGAGGTTAATATTTATCTGCTGGATGGATTGCCATGTTGGCACAGACATTTACGTCACTTGACCTCACCTGAAAATATCAACAATTGTGCGTTGTTAAAGGGAGTTATAATGACAAGTGTTTATGTTGGCGAACTCTTGCGTTCATGAGAATAAATGCATGTGAATAATAATATATATTAATAATGATAATATATAATAGTAATATATAACTAATATGTGGACGTAGCTTAATATGACCCATATGAACATTTATTGGGACTTCCGTTATTTGTGTCCTGTTTGAAAACATAAGTCAAACCTGACTTGTTTTAACTTGCGTACATACGTTAACTTACGTAATGTAGCTACCTCATTTATGTCACATACGTAACAAAGGTACTTTTTTTTTTTGATCTAGCGCCATTATCAAGTCAAAAATTTGAATCCGCTCAACAATTTTCTTTGACCAAATACTCGCAACACAACTTTTTTACATCTCTTATATCTCTTTAACTTTCTATCGATCCAATGACATTTCCATAAGTCTCTGTTGTACATTGTCTTTAGTTGCTTCTAATTAGCACAAAACACGTCAACACTTTAAACCAATAAACCGAAGACGGTAAACATTATATCTTACTTTAGCATTTAGCTTAAAGCGCTGCCCACCGAGCTGCTGACACGGCTGTATATATTGTAGTCGGGTAAAGTCAAGTGAACCTTGAGTAAGTGACAATTTGTGTTTATTGATGTTAGAAAAAACAAAGTTTTCTTGCAGGCTCATATTTATAGACTCTATGTGTATCTGTACTCAACAGTCTGTGCCTTTGTACAGTTTTTGTGCCCACGCTGTGCCTGTCATGGTAACTGGAGCGTTGTTGTTTTTTTTTTTCTTTGTGTTGCCCACAGTTTCACAACTGTTTTCCCACTGTTTATTGCTATCGTCTGTTAGTGTTATATGTCCTGCTGGCACATCTGTCCAAGTGATACGAGTTCATTTTAATCCCAACTCTGCGCCAGCCCCTCTAAAGACCTTTTCTTCCCCTCTTGCCGTGGTGTCGTGTTAAGCTTTATTACCACATATATTTTTAAATCAGCTTTTCGAGAAGATACGGCAGATAGATCGATTGAATGATTGGTTGTGCGCACCGTATGACAAGCGGCCTTCTCCACTCCTATCGTCTTGATCTCGTGGTCGACACCAAAGACTAGTCTCACGCCCCTGCACAGAGGCTGCACAAGTATCTTTGACCTCGGTCCCTTTACGGGCTTTTTTTTTTATTTGCAACTAAAACAGGGTTTCATTGTCCTGCTGAGAAGGTGGTTGTAATGGACCCCTTCACTCATAGTGGCCACATCGATAGCACCTGAAACCCAATCCAACCTTTGCCTTCGAAAGAAGGGGCGTTTGTCCTCTGCCAGTGGGAAAATAGACGGAGGCAAATGTGGGTCAGCGAAAGGGCGGAAAAAAAAAAAAGGCGACGTGTAAAACTTGCAACGGTGATATTTGTGCTCGTGATGAATGAACGAAGTTGTTTCTTTTAAACCAAGGTGATCGCTGAAGTATTTGGGACTTTTTTTTTTTTTTGCTGACACAAGTTGTTTCGGAATTGTCTTGGAATTTGACAAAGGGACATTTCTGGACACACAATTGTACATCAGTTAGCGTAACACCTGAAACAGCAGCGGTACCTCTCTCTGCGCTGCTCCCTGAGCTTTCACCCTTGTCCGTCTTGTTGGCGCCCTCAGGTGCGATTGGAGCAGCTGCGGTTGTCGTCGCAGGGCTCGTTCCTGTGGTCTCAGAGGAGAACACCGTTGTCGGGGTCGACGCGGTGGATGTCTCGGTCATCTCCGGCGCCGCTGCCGTGGTTGTCGCAGAGGTCGTGGTGTTGGCAGATTCTGTGGTGTTGGCAGATTCTGTGCTGTTGGTCATCTCCGTATTTCCGCCTGGTGTTGTTGTGGGTTGCTGTGTTGTAGTTGCGTTGCTCTCCGGAGATTCAGTGAAATCAAGGATGCTGGTGGAGTTTTGTGGGGTCGTCGTTGAGTTAAATTCCTCCCCAGCTTCCGTCACGTTGACCTGGTTGGAGTTTGCGGGATCCGTAGTCGTTGTCGTCAGAGAAGAAACTGTGGCGTTTGGTGACTCGGTTGTACCATTTTGAACTGAAGGAGGCAGAGTGGCCGTGAGAATATTCAGATCATCCGATGTTTCATTTGCCCTCCTACCAGTCACGTCGTCTTCTTCAGAAGTTAACGCCATGGATCCAGATGGTATACCGCTGCTGTAATCAGTGCCCGACTCCATTGCGTCACCTCCCTGATCATCTTCCGCCTCTTCTGTTAACGCATCATTTTGGCTTCCAGCTGTATTTTTGGTGAGCTCGCGGAGCCAGCCTTTGTCAATCGTACGCCCCGGAGAATTGGTAGAATCTTGAAGTGATGCCAGGTGAAAGGCTTGGACGAGCAGAAGGAGACCTGCTGGGATTATTAAATGTCTCATTTTCCCTTTGGTTTCACTCTGAAACACATGAGAGACAACACAACATTATCTTACTGCTTGAAATACATTTAATACTTTGCTGAATTCAAAGTGCAAAACTTTGATTAGAGACAGATTCTCACTTGAAAAAATGACTTCAGAAGTGAGAGCTCAATAAATACCCGAGGTCTACCTGCGTGTTTGGAAGCCATTGATTGTATCACATGGTCATCATCAGTGGATCTAATTTGCTCCGTTCTCATGAAACATTCAAACCATCTATGATTCTGGCCACTCTTAGGACTTCTTTCCAACATTGTTTTAACAGTTGAAATGACAGCTTTACATCTTAAAATGTTGAAAAGCGCCAGCAAAAAATGTAAGTGAACTTTAAGTTAAAGTTGCTTCGTCGGATGCTCTTTCCAAAATCAAAAATGAGCCGTGAAGTTTACAAGGAGTCATTAAAGAGCATAAAATGACAGTGAGTTTGAACATCCATTGTTCTGCTGGTAAATAAGTAAAACTCATCTCTTAATGAAGTCCATGTTACAGAGCTGAGAGCTCCAGAACAGGCAAGCATGGGAAGTCTGGACACATTTTTGTCAATTTGAATACGTCTGCAGAGTTGCAACAATTACTGCTATGGAAAACATTGTCTCATTATATGCAGTTATTGTCACTGTGACATTGTATTTAGCATAACTCAGCTGTACATTACAATATGTGAACAATATCCCTGATATTTAAACAGCTCAGAGCAACAAGCTGCTCAGAAACTGAATACCTGCAGATGAAGAAGACCTTCATTTTTCACAATATATGTAAAAGATTATTATGCATATTATTATTTTTTTTTTTTATTGATTTATAACAGGGACCATGCACAAAATACATTAATCAAAAGGAGGAAAGATGCTTTGTACTACATTTCGCTATGAGCTCATTTCCATTTGCAGTCCCTGGGCAGGTAGATATAAAATATTGTGGGCGACTTGCAAAGATGCATTCACTGTTTATTTGGCATTGCGCCAAACCAATGCCCAGGGTAACAATTCGACTAAATAATGATAGGAAATGTAGTAATTACAAGTCCTTCCCTTTTAATAAAGAGAGTATAATCGTTATTTTGTTGCATTAAAGAATAAAACATTTTTTTAATAACTATAATTTTGCAGTGGTTTCCCTGAATGTCTTTTTTTTTTTTTCCCTTTGGTACTTTGATGTTTATATTTTTCAAAATGTAAAGAGACTGGAGGCCAAACAAAAAAGCGTTCTTGATTTTAAAAAAAATAACTCAAAGAGGATTTTGTTTTAATCATTTTCTGCTTTCTTCCAGTAACTTGGAAGTCTTCTTAGCACCTGCCCACGTTAAGCACCATCAGTACGGCCCCACGCGTGTTCATCACAGCCTTCAAACGCTCCCTGAACCCATTGCTCTTTACACTCAAAGTGCAACAAACCATTTCTGTTTGTTTTGTTCCCATTTTCACAGAGCCGGAAAAAAAAAAAAAAAAAAAACCTGCCTGCTTTAATGCTGCAGGTGAGCTGCACTGACACAAGTCATAATGAAAATCCTCGAGGAGCTAATCCTGTCCCGACTCTCAGTCGGTGGTTGACGGCATCGTGAACACCACATCGCCGACTACCGTACGAGGAGTTTGTTGGTGAATTTCTCTGCTGTCAGTCCCCGAGCTGTTAGACAGTTCAACATCGTCCCGACGCAATCTCCGGTGAGATCTGTGACTTTTTAACAGCGTGAACTCACACAAGTGCCCTGTGAGCTATGTGTTCTGCCCTCGGCTTCACTCCAACACACAAATGACTGCAGCTCCCTGCAGGGCTCTCTAGCTGTGTGTCGCTTTGTTGATTGGCTGCTTTGTTCTAAAATGATCCTTGTTATAATCAGTGCAAAATGCTCCGTCTACAATGTGTAACGTTGGAGCCCGCAGCAACACAGCTTTCTGGTTTTACCTGTTATTACATCGGCATATTTATTTCATTTGAGTAAATCCACAACTATGAACTGAAACGAATTGAATAGACAACACGTTGTTTTTTTTCTTGTAAACTCGTCAACCGTAGTGGACAATTATTATCTGTTTATTCAATCAAAACAACTTAGATCCACCGTCTTTTAGGGACTTTTTAAACCTGTAGGTCCAGACCACGATCAAAACCAAGGTTCATGTTTTTGTTACATGGTATACATTTCATGCAGGTAGGTTTGGTTTCACGTTACAATTTTGCCAGCGCTCTAGAAGTAAAGAAATCCGTCCTGTCGTCGTCACCGACGTGGGCTTCTTCTCCCTATACTTAACATTGATTGGTTTGTAGACAAGTGTTTGTCAGGCAGGTTTTTTTTGTGTTGTCTAGTCAGAAAAAAAATGAATGAACAGACTTTTTTTTTTTTGCAACTAAACTATCGTTCTTATTATGGCATAACTACCGGCATTTATTTTCCTCTCAGAAACGTCAACATCTTTATGCCTTTTGTCAGGTTGACTTTGACTTCATCTGACCAAATTGCAGTTCAATACTTTGTCTCCTCGTCTCCTCATGTCCTACCGCCGCTCAGTTTTACTTCTCTTCCGGATCTTTTTCTTCTTCTATTGTTCAACGGGTAAGAAAATCCTGCCCCTTAACTTACTGCAACTGATATGAAATTTCGAACCATACTCTCTCGACAAACGAACCAAACCATGATTTAGTTTGACCCAGACCGGGGACCAACTCTTCTGGCACCTTTCACACCTGCTATTAAGTTTCGGGCCAAACGGGAAAAAGTCGGACGACGGTCCGGACCAAACAACGTGTGAAAGCACTCTTGGAGTTATTGAAGAAAAACTCAAACTTTTCCCTCTTCTCTGAAATAAATGGGGAAATGCGCAGTTGTATTGATTATCAATGGCCAATGAGCCAGAAATGTTCATCTGTGGTTTCTGTTTCAGCTTCTTTATCATCCACACTCCATGTTTCACTGTTTTTTTTGTTTACAGTTTACTGCAGTGCAGTGCAGCAAAGAAAATAATAAACTGGAGTTATGAAATGAAAAAACTAATTTATCCGCTGTTTTCCAGTCATGAAATGCAAGTTGATTTTTGAATAGAGACTCAGCCTTGGGGTTAAACGCGCACCCCTCCCCCCTCTCTCTCCACCTCCCTCCCTCCCTCCCTCTCTTCCTGTCCGCATTTCCTGTCTGTGACTTGACTATATATCATCAATTTAAGGCAACAGCTCGAGAAAAAAATCATATGGAATTAATGACTAAATAATAATAATAATGAATCCCACTACAGTGAAGACTCCGTAGAGGATAAAAGCTCGATGTTGGTGCTGCAGGCCCGCTGACAATCGAGTGTAAATGAAACCAATTCAGAACCAGTTTAACAGGCGGCTCAGGAGAGTCACGAATTTGTTTGGATTTGTTTTTTTTTGTTGTTGTTGTTTTTTTTGCTGTGTAACTGAGTACGTGTTCAGCGGGGAGATAATTGGGATCATACAAAGACCAGACTGTAAACGATGACTTTAAATGTTACAGGTGACACTGATTCATATCTGCTGGAAACATTACTCTGTGCTCGTATGACACACGCGGTCCATTTCATGTCAAACCGAGATCCCTGTTTTGTGTCACTTGCTGTCCATCAAATCGCTCTCGCATCCCCCATACACGCTGGGCATAGCTAGCTGTGTGGAACAACTCTCCAGCCCATTTCTAGAAATTACAGCGGTGAACTGTCCGTTGCACTGAGAGGCCGTTTGACACCGAGGCGTCCCGCCGACGAGTCGGAACGCTGCAGCAGGTGAAAGACACCGGGAGAGACGTTTATTTCTGACCCTTTGGCACTCGGTAAAAAAGATCTCCCACTCTGCCGGTCTGTCAAGAGTCTGGAGCAGCAATCACCTCAACAACTCTGTCAGCCTTGACTTTACAGACATCCGGTCCCACATAAACACACCGACACACACACACACATAGATTAAAATCAACACAAACACACATCCTGTAAACACTCTGAACTCCTTCAGCCTGCATGCAGACACTAATTATCTAGCATTTATGCTTTTCAAAGCTCCCCTCCTGCTCTTAATATGCTGCAATCAATGTTACATTTATGTATGTACCGCCTCAATATCTTTTAACATTTAACATGACTCCATATTCTGCTTCGATATTTTCCTCTTCTACATTTCAGAAAGACATACTGTACGTTTTACCTTAGCAGTTCAAGTCACCAGTTTCGTTTTAAATTAAGATTTAACATGTATGACGTTCGACCAGTTAATGGTGACGATGCACTGCAACATATTTAGCTGTCCAGCAGCATTTGAAGCAGATACAAGTAGTTTCACCTCAATAAGATTCAATAATGTGATGATACTGAAAGTTTAGATTTTCTGAGCCTCTTCTATTTATATATACATGTGTGTGTGTGTGTGTGTGTATATATGTGTGTGTTTAAGTACAATTTGGATTGACTTTAACTTGTAATGGAGTGTTTTTTTTAGTGCTGTATTGTCTTTTATAAATAATGAAGAGCTCCTCCACCACACTTTCAAAGTTCATATTTCATCGCACTCAGGGTTTTAGGGACTTTTTGTATTTATATCACTGTAAAAGTGACTGCCACGTGTATTCCTCTGCTTGGGTTATATAAGGTCCTTCAGTTATGTATGTCAGTTGTCATTGTGATGTTATGACACTTAGCAACAAACTTGTTTTTACTCTCACAGTGAAAACAGAAGCTTTTCTTCCGTCCGATATTCTATTTTTACTCCTTCAAAACAGGAAACAATAACAAAACCTGCCGGGTAGAGCCAAATATGAAACATTATACGCATTTTAAGTGTAACTTATTCAGGTTACAGTTGCCAAACAAAAACAAATATTGTCAGTCATGTATTTATATTAAAATATCTTTTAAAAAAAAAAAAAAAAAAGAGGTTATTGGTGAGTTACTTAATTACTTAAAAAATAAAGCAGCAACTTAAATTTTATTGAACGTATTTAGAAAAAAAAAAAAAACTCCTTCCACTTTTTAGCTTCACACGTTTCCTGTGACAGTAAAAGACAACGACAAAAATTAAATCCTTCCTCAGTAAATCCTTACCTTATGCTTAGGCTGTATCAGATGAGAACAGGTGCACAGGCAACAAAATCTCTTCACTGAG
The DNA here is from genome assembly GCF_029030835.1 of Brachyistius frenatus. Classification (NCBI taxonomy): domain Eukaryota; kingdom Metazoa; phylum Chordata; class Actinopteri; family Embiotocidae; genus Brachyistius; species Brachyistius frenatus. The sequence goes on from NW_027210655.1 coordinate 2,528,937, forward strand.
CTGCCAACGTGAGAGTGAATCAGCAGTCAGCCTGGAGAGGGAGGGAGGGAAAGAGGGAGGAGGGCCCAACCGAGTGGCATTCAGGGAGCAACCTGCTCAACCTGCTTCTACACCTGCCAGCAACGGCAACACACCCTGAACCGCATGCACGCTGTGTAAAGGCCACACAGGACAGGGATGGGAATGAATTAGTAGACAAGAGAAAGCGGAAGAGGGTTGCGGAGGTTCGAGGAAGGCCCATTTGTTACCACTTGGTTATTTCATGTTCCCTTGTAAGCAAGTTGATTATAATAATTTTGGGTTGCCAGGTTAGCTCTGTGAATTCCCCTTGTGGGCGGAGCCTTTTCTCTTTTTTTTTGTTTCCTGTCTCTCGCTGCTGGAAACGGCTGCTGTCGTCATGGTAACAGAAAGAAAGCTGGCGAGCTCGGGTTTCATCCGCGTCTTTGTCCCCGGTCTATATCAGGCTACCAGGTGACGTCTGACTTTGTGAACTCCCAGGTAGCGTACGTCAAAATCAGCCCAGGTTGTTTCCGTCTTATTCATTGGTCGAGTGAATCATGCAGCGTCCGGACTTCATTTGAGTGGACGAGTGAGGCGGATGGAGTGGCACTCAAAAGCCGATATGCTTTGGTAAGTTCAGAACAAGGAGTGGCTGCGTTTGTTTTGTTAATGAAACTGTTTCCGTCAAATTGTTACAAAACCAATTGCATTCTCCCAAAAAGGAAAAAAAAACCAAACTCACCCATGTGAACTGAGCGTTATTTCCCTGTCGGCACAAATGCACAAAGTACAGAATTAATTGAATACGCTCATACACAGCCATGCTCAACCATGCTCAACAAATGCTGAGCTGCCTCAGCTTCAATCACTACAAAGTCACCTCAAAATACTTTACAGTAAAGAACAACGTGTGGCTCCCGTTAGCCGATTCTTCCATTTGAATATCTTCCTCTTTAGAATTAACATTTTAAATCCATTTCAAATGAAAATCATATTTTCCGCTATAGGTGGAAGAAGGACAGTAGTGGTGCTTTTAGCTAACATGTTGATTTTTTTTTTAAATTTTTATCAGCTTTACCTTGTTCTCTGCCTTATCTTAGCACGTTAGCACTCGATCTCTTCGTTAATGGCATTAAACACAAAGTACAGCTGAAGGTGATGTGAATGCCATTAGTTTTGCAGGTATATGATCTCAATGCAAAGTAGTATGGAAATATTAACATTTGACCAGATGACAGCAATGGATGGGAAGCGAAGGGATGACTTAAATTGTTACAATCCAACAGATATGAAATGAAATAAGACATGACTGAAACCAGACGGTGAAGGAGCAGATACACTTAAATGCGAAGTGGTTTTTGGTTTGAGTCTTTAAATCATCAATAGAACGGGTCAAATGTTTTGCAGCAGCTGTGAACAAGCCTGCCATACTTGTTTTGTCTGTCCAGGTCTCAGACGATTGTTAAACTTGTGTTTTATAATGTCCAAGGCAGACATGTGCTACGATATCATAACCAAATGTCATATATTTCAAACAGAGCGGTGAAGGCATCATTGTTTAGAGTTCAGCCGGTGATATAGCGTCATAAACGAGGTTTAACAGTGGCTTACTGTCCCGAGCACACAGAGTTCCTCACAGACAGCTTGTCGCTGGCACCTCATGTGGCCTGCCAGTGTTTGAAGTTAATGGGATCATGTAGCCTCATCAGGGACGTGAATAATAGAAATGTCTAAATCTTGAACAGAGGATAAACAGGCTTCAAACTTCACAGCAAAACAAAAGTGCATGAAAAGTAAAAAGGTCGAGCACTTTGAAACCTGGCAAACACATTATGACGAGCTTTATAGCAGAGTCATTGTGTATTCATGAATACTGATTGAAGTTTATTATCAGCTTTCACTCAGTATTGAGTGAGAGGGAGAGATAGAAATGTGACACCCAGTTTTGTTTTAGTTTTGTCTTTGGCATCAGGATTATAAAATTTAAAAAAAAAAAAAATTTACATACAGAACATTAAACACATTAGCATTTATGTAAAGTTGTGTTACTGGATCTAAATTCTACTTAGGGCCTCTAGGGGCTGGCTACCAAAAAAAAACTTTAATAGACTCCCTTTAAAAAAAAAAGCATTGACTTCTCTCTTGAAATAAAATGTCCCAAAAAATGTCCACAAGTGCAACTCTGTATCACGGCAGAGCGTGAAATAGACACGCCCGTCCAATACACCAAAACGTGAGGTAGCCATGCTTTGGGCTGTCTAGGCGTGAAAGCTACACGATTTCTAGTCACAGACTGCCATGCCATATTAGGCCTCAAAAAGCAATATGTTTTGGGGCAGGCCTGTTTTGATCGACATGCCTGGGATGCAGTCAGGTTTCTGGTGTCAGTCGGTGGGTATATTATAATTGGGTTTTCAGTCAGAGCCCTCGCTTCTCCCCAGCTCATCCAAATGTGGTCACTTCGGGCCCAAAATAAGATGGCGACGGCCAAAGTACCAGACTGGAGGTTTCAAAACGGCAGTACACCAGCAGTAGGTGACATCAGAGGGTTGTCACCTTTGTAAAAGAGATGTAAAAATGTCCCTTTGTCTGTCTGTCTGTCTATCTATCTATCTATCTATCTATCTATCTATCTATCTATCTATCTATCTATCTATCTATCTATCTATCTATCTATCTATCTATCTATCTATCTATCTATCTGTCTGTCTGTCTATCTATCGAAGGAAGACTTAAACAGAAACACAGAGGTAATATATCTAACAAAACTAGATGACAAACTGTAAGTAAATGAGTTCTGTCTCACAGAAACCAAAATAAATTAAGTTTATAGCTTTTATAATAAACAGCTCATTGTTGTTTTTGTACATTTTCTTTTAAAAGTTCATAAAAATGTAGCAGCTTTATTCAAAACAAAATTCATCATATGCCATTAATAAAGCCCTAATGACATCAACATGCAGATGAGTTTTATATTTGTCTAAGACATGATGTTAACTGCGTTTTCATGAAAACCAGACGAACTGAAACGGATCATCTCCTGCAGACCGAACAGATTTCCTCTCTTCTCCTGAAGAATGGTTGGTTTTCCCGGATAAAGAAAAAGAAGCACCGAAGCTCCTTTTCTCTATCTGGAAGATTTAACCAGCTCTTATCTCGACTGCCATATGCTGTAGATACATATAGTCAAATAAATTCAGCGAGGACCCTTGATCACTAAAAAAATAAAAAACCTTGTCAAACACATTCATAGTGGAGTGAATAATGAGGGTGGAGAAAGGATTTTCTTCTTCGCTTTAATATCTCATTTAATCATTCATGCACCAGATCTCCTAACGTGGAATACAGATTTGATTGTTTCATACATTCATGCATGCATGTCTGCATGCAGGTTTTTGCATAAATTGTATGTTGAATAGACAAATGCAGTTGTCATTGGCATACATGCTGAATGGTTAACGCATCTGATGGTAGACTCAAACAGACTGCATGTAAAAAATATTACAGTTTATCCACAACATGCTGACATCCGGTTCCAGGAAATTCACAAACATAAAAATGTGGATGTTACATATATATTATTTATTGCCAAAATATTTCTATCTTCCAGACTCGCCACTAGTACAACATAAACATTACAGACAAGAGCTCAAGTAAATGCCTTAAAATCACCCCAATATTTTTGTTTTTTTCTATCAAAAACAGGAAGATGCTCGGTTTGAAAATTCAGAGATATCATTTTCCCGGTGTAGGATTAATAATTTAGTCACATTAAGATGCAATCACACTCTTGTGAAATGTCCTTAGCAATTTTTGGACACATACAATTATAAGCAATAACATGTGAACATGTATCTCAGACATTAGCAGAGAAAGAGTCAGTTGAGGAAATGGCTACCAAAAGTGCTCATGTGACACCTAAATGCCATAATGGATCTGCATTTTATCTGTATCTCGTACAGCATACGCTGAGCTATTGTTGTATTTGAGGTTAATTCACTGTGATTTGACAGAAAAACAGGTCACCCAGTTCATGTTTCTTCGTCTCCGCTTTCGAGATATGTTCGTGAAACGTGGCGTTTTCATGCTTTCGCGATCTGTTTACAGCCTCTTTAATTTACTTTTCAATTTTGTCGTGAGAATTTCCAATTAAAGTTTTGTGTGTACAATTCAAATGATTTTCTATTTTTCTCCAGTAAGTTCTCCAAAATGAAGCTCTCAGATGCGCCTGTTAAACATTAGATTTGATGAGTGTTTTCCCTATATGCTAAAGATTGTGTGGCTCAGTCAGAGCAGAAACACTTTGCAAATCTTTGGAGAGGCATAATGAAAAACCCAAACCGTGCTTGCTCTCACTTATTTCCTCAGTTGATCATAAAAAGTGCCTAATTTCTACCAAGTTAAATCCTGTGTGGTTTCCTCAGAAGGTTTTTTAATGATTTTTGACTTTGAGTCAGTGAAAATGAAATTTTGCAGTAAATTGCCTCTGGAAGGCAAATTTATGAGGTAACAACATGTAATTACAAAGCATGTTGGTGACAGTGGAATAACAACTTCCTGGCACATCCCCGCATACTGATTCAGTCGGCCTTCTGGATGTGTTCAATATAGAATCAGGGTGTCGATTTAGATTTAAAGAACCGAAAGAAAGCCCTTACAGTTTCAACTAAAGGAACATGGCTTCGGGTATGCCGTGAAAATAAATGCTGGAAAGCTGTTTTTACAGACAGAGCCAGGATGCGGCTTTATATATCTCTAGTGCTTGGAGCTTTCTCTCACGGCTCGATTACAGTCTATGTCCAACTCTTACATTGCTGCGAACTCACAAAAAGCATTAATGATACCCTCTTAAAACCCCCAAAGACCATGTGATATGATGCGTGTGTGTGTGTGTGTGTGTGTGTGTGTGTGTGTGTGTGTGTGTGTGTGTGTGTGTGTGTGTGTGTGTGTGTGTGTGTGTGTGTGTGTGTGTGTGTGTGTGTGTGTGTGGCTGTATTCCTGCGGCACAAGGGAGGATACTTCACTGTCAGAGTTGAATTATCTTCTTCAGGTTTGTGTCTGGCAGGAACCAGTGAGACCCAGAAGGCAGGAGGGAAAAGCTGAATGGCTCTGTCTCGATATCTTTAACTCTTGGTTACACACTACACCATCTTAAGTTTTTCCTATTTCTTTACCGCCTTTGGGACTAGCTCCAATGCCTTTAATCCGCCATATCCTGCATCATGTCAGCCACGTGGCTTTCATAAGGGGCTCATAAGGCTGAAGATGCTCTGGCTGCTGCATGTTAACTTTTCATTACAGACAGCCAATAAAGGCTTTATGAGCCTATTTTGGAGTTTCCTGGATTCCTCTTTTTGCTCATGACTGTCTTCGACATGAGAAATACAGCTCGCAAGCTGTCTTTGATTTGTCAAGATCTCAATAAAAGATGCATTTGATGTAGAGAAGAAGCAGTAGAGTATGTGCAACAAACAAAAAAAGGGAAATAAAACATCTGTGCCAACTTATTGTTGTTGGTAATTGAAGGCTGACTTCAGCTGGCCAGTTTTTAGCAGTTTTTATGTGACGTGCTCGAATCTATTGTGCAGAAATGTGGTTTGTAACACAAACGAGGTCACTGACACAGAAACATCTGACACTTCTCATATATATTTTCCCTTATGTAATTCAAAAATATCTTTATGACACCCAAGGCACGCTGTCATTTCAGACCAGATAATAAATTAAGGTTTTCAACCTTTTTTTCCTGGTGAACTGATGCGTCCGCTTGTAGGTGCACACCTCAGGTGGCACAAGAATAATCTGGTTTATTAATGGACGTTGAGAGACTCGGTTACAGGGTGTCGAAGGTACATGTAAACAGCTTAACTCAAAGTGCAGCCAGGAGCGAGGGTGTTCTCTTCATGGAGCCAAAGCACACGTTTGTATAAACACGAATTATTCAAGCTCAGAATGCAACAGAAACGGTCATTTAAATATTTCAGTCTAATGTTATATTCAAATCATATATCTAAGTTAAAGGAGCATTAAGAGGTTGTTTTTTTTTTTTTTTTTTATCGTTAGTGGACTGAAGAACTAAACAAGCTGAAAACACACTTTATACTTCCTTATGACCACACAAAGACACTATGGCTAGCAAACGGAGACACATGAGCTTTTTATTTGATCTGTTTTTATCTCAGTTGTTTGTTCTTTTCTGGTTTTCTGTTTTCCCATCCCCTAACTCTCTTTGACACTTCAGACCAGCCACTCCAACCTCCCTGCTCCCCCATCACCTGAACTCCCCCTCCTCCTCGTTCATCTTCCTCTCCTTCACTCATTATTCCCCTCACTAGACTGCATTTACCACCAGATCGTCATCATCTGCTTGATTGTTTTTGGTGCACCTCGTCTGAACGTTCCAGCATTTAAAAAAAACCTGTTTTGTTCTGACCTCTGCCTGTAAACCTGGATCTTGATTTTTTTTTTTTGCCTGTATTATAAGTGAATTTAACCCAGAAAGTTACCAGTGAAATTTTCCTGCCTGTCTCTGTGTCGTGCATTTGGGTTTATCATTCTTAGCCACTATATATTTGGAGTGCGTTTCTAATGAGCTGATATTCATCCAGTTCTTGTCCATTTTAGCTTTGGTTTGGGCTCAACCAGCCTCCTGAAAACAATATCTGGGCCTTTAAGGATCTTATCTTACCACTAAGATTCAATTGAATTCAAGTCAAGTCAAGTCAAGTCAATTTTATTTATATCACAACACAAGTTATTTCATGGCACTTAACACATCAAAGTCCTTACAACAGAACTTTACTTCATATTACAGAGAAATTCAACAATTCAACAATTCCCACATAAGTTAGGAGGGAAAAACTCCTCTTTAAGGGAGAAAAACCTCCAACAGAGGGAAGGAAAATCTCCCTCTTAACAGGAAGAAACCTCCAAAAGAACCAAAGCTGGTTTTGGACTAGTTTTAAGCTTAGTTCTGGACTGGTTTTAAACTGGTTTTGAGGACTGGTTGTGGACTGGTATTAGAACGTAATGTATGAACGTTATGTTAGTACTCCTGGCAAATGGCTGTGAACGTTTCTAACCAAGAATTTCCTCTCAATACTTTTTTTGTAAACTTCTTTTAAAGGACTGAGGCCAATCCTAAACTAACAGAATACGTCTACGGTGTCTGCAGTGATTGATTGACGGGCGACCGTTCTGGGTGAGTGATCTGACGTTAACACACATATCTTGAGATTGTCTGCCATTGATGGAGGACACTCAGTGTACCACAGGTTTACTTACGATGTATTAATGTCTTTCTAATTTTGCTAGAATTGTTTCATGATGCCAGTGAAGTGTCACAGTTGTGTTTTTGTTTCTGCATATATTACGTCTCCTGACTTCCAGTCTTTCATTCTGCGCCCGGTCACGTGTCCACCTCACCCATCTCACCTGCAACTCCTCCAGCCATCCTTCCTTTGTTCCCTGCCAGTTTAGCTGCATTCCAGCTCACATACTTTTTTTCTGTTTATTTTCAATACGTGCCGGTGCTACCTTTACTAAGTATGTACTGCTGCTTGTAGTATGCGTACAACAGGGACTTACTATTTTGTCATTAAAAATGCGCCTTGAACTTCGATCCTCTTGGTCATATCCCTCGTCCCTTGTAGCGATACCTCTCTCAATTGATGTGACGCATCTTCCACTGCGCAGAGGATTGTGGTTTCAGTACAGCCCATACTGCAAAATGCGACCATGGTGTAGTCGGACATCCTGGTACTTTTGGCTTTCTACGTTTTACATACTATGTTTTGGGACAAACTAAATGTTTTCCCAGCATAGTAAATAATATGGTAGCGTGTCTATTGGAAACGCGCAGTTTGTCCCACCACCTCTCACACACGTTTTATACAGGCACTTGTTTTTGTTCGCTGTTTGTTCCTGTTGCTTGCAACCTGCCAACTCGAGCTGGATCCTTCTCGCTGATTTTTCCTGACACATCTCTGACATAAAAGTGAGCCATCCGGGCACCCCACACACATTAAATACAGTCACGTATTATAATGATCGTGTTGAAATATTAAGCGGGGGCTTTAAAAACTTCCAGCAAAGTTATTTACTACACGGAGCCAAGGGGAGAGGTGTGCACCCCATTAAATAATTGATTCGTTATATACAATCACAGTGAGTTGTTGTCAGTTTGAAGCGTTCCCTCATCGGCGGTTATGTATGGACGTGACCCGTGACAGGTGGCTGTACAGGTGCCAGACCGCACAGGTGATTGGCTCCCCCCGGGCGATGTTTTACAAGGTAGGGAGGCAAAAACGTGAGCAGGGTAGAGCGCGTATCCCTTTTCTTCTACTAACCAGACTCATCATCGCTCCAGCTTTGATGTGTGTCAGACGTGCTTGATTTGATCTATTCGTAGCATTAGCAACATTAGCATTCATCGGGTGTTGTACTTCTGTCCGAGCTGTCTTTTATCTCTTCACCGGGTCGTTGCAAACTCTGTTTTGGCTGTTTGGTGGTAGGGGGGGGGGGGATCTTGCAGAGTTGTACTTGATTGTCAGCTGAAAGCAGCCAGCTGCTGGCTGAGAACATAGTTGACTGCAGGATCAGACTTAACCCGCAGAGCAAATGTGCTGTAAAGCTTGCAACGGTGAGCTAAAAGTTTCATCGAGCCACCGAGCAGTTGTCTGCGAGTATGTGTCACAACAACGAGCCCGTCTTGTTTCTGTTTACACTCTCGGGAGAAGTTTCCCCTCACATATGTGACTGCGTGTCAGTTTATGTAACTTCAGGACACGTTTGCTTTTTACCAACTACTGGTTTGGGTGACTCTTACATTAAGGCGTTGTACAGGAGTATAAACACATGCACAATAAAAAAAAAAACAACATACTAGACCGATGACTCCAACATTATTTTCTGCTGTAATCAAAAACACACACTCAGACAAATAAGACATACCTTTATGCTGTCATCTGATATTTGTGTAATAAGTCATCCAAGGTGCTTAGTGACCGCGGGCAAAAAAAAATACATCTGTATTATTTATGTGGTAATTGTTTATCCTTTATTTTCCTTTGAGACACTGATAAATTTGAAGCAGCAAACTTTGAATTATTGTGCCAACCATCATTTTTAAAGACTCCAGGAAATTCTTCCCAAACAGTTTCTGTCTGAACACTTTTTGAACCATAATTCAAAAAGAGAAATTATCAAGAAGACGTCCAGGACAGTTGAAAAGATACTTTAAAAAAAAAAAAAAAAAAAAAAAAATTTAAAAGGTGATTTATTTCCCACCATCCCAAAGCACATCCACCGACTTTCAGAACTTAAAATGATTTCTGTCCGTTTTATGGGTTTGATGTGACACGGGGAAGCCTGAAACGTCCTAATAAATCAACACATCACAGGAACACGTAGTTTACAGATTATTATGATGTGACAAATAGAGAATTGAGCCCAGAATGTTTCCTTTAAGTCTGCGGGTTTTACTTTATGTCACTTCATCCCCTCTGCTCGCTAATAATGGCATAGCGATTAAAACATTAGAGTTTAAGTAACTGGAGGATTCCGTGATGTCGTCTGACGTGGGCATGTGTGTCTAATCCTGAAGTAATCTGGAGGGATCCATAATATTACATTAACAAAAAAAAAACTAATTTTAGTGGCAGAGCTAGCTAAAACATTTTTGATTCTTGTTCAAGAACAAAGACCTCTATGTCTCTGCTACATTTTGTATTCATTAGATTCAATATACTGTGTGCTAAAATCCAAAGAACCTTTATTACAGCAATTTAGCTCGTAAAGTACAAGATTTAATCTCTTTGACCAGTTTGATCACCTTTATAGTAGAAAAATAACTTTTACATTTTTTTTGTGTTAATTAATTAAGACATCGGTGAGTTTACATTAAAATGCAGAACAAATACTAAGTAGATTATTGTCTGTGTTACTGAGGAACTGGAACAGTAATAAAAATGACCTATAAAATATGCAAACTCACCGAGTACGATTGCTGAATGTTTGAAGAGGTGACGCTCCACGAAGCAGCTTTAGTCGACTCTGTTACACGAGAATAAAGTGACAGTTTGTCAGGGTGGGAAATCAAAGAGGCCCCCAACGTTATTTGACATCCCATGTGTTTGTTTTAAGTATATTTATTTATTTCTATTATAGTTTCCCCTGCAGCAGTGATATGACGCTGCTGGTGCACGTTTGACCACTAGATGTCATCATCAACCAACACCTTCACCTGTGATCACAGACAAGAGATCCCTGAAGATGATAATGATGGTGATGGTGATGATGGCGATAATAGACTAACCTTTGCATTTGCACAGCTTTGCTCAGGTTGTCTATTTGACATTCATCTGTGACAGGCTGAAACACTGCGTGAATCACTGACAGAAAATACTGGAAAAGGAGAAAATAATAGGACCAACATATAAAAACGTCCCCAGAGAGGAGATCAATCTTCAGAGACAGACCGGTTTACAAGGCAGATAAAACAAGCTGTAGTAGTTTTACAATGTAAAGAAGCAGAGTCATCGTGGCAGCACTCCAGAGTAAACGTACAGCATGCAGTTTAGTCACGCAAGGTCACAAGGCTGAAATATACTGTACCACAGAGAACCACATGTGTATTTAAAATTTGCACAAACTGTGTGTGTAGGCACATAAGTTAAACACGCTTGCAATAAAAGTGAATCGTGTAATGGAAGTCATTAAAAATCACATAAAGGTAAGACAGAGTTGGCATTGTCTCTAAATTCCAATTTAAGCACTTTTCTCATAACTGAGGCCTCCAAAAATCGACATTAATGAAAAGTTTGACTGAAAAGATGACTCTGAAATCGACATTTAAAGACGGACAGAAATACAGGCTTGCGAAAGTGTGTGTGTGGGGGCGGGGGCGGCACGAGTGGTTGAAACACAAGAAAGAAAAGAAACACCCTATAGTCAATACGACACTGAAATTAATCTTGTAAATACATGGTTCACATGAATAGCAAGAGTAAGTTACTGAAAGCTACATTACGCACACATTAGCTTCAAATGCGATAATCGAATGGCAGAAAAATGTCTAAAATCCCAAACAGCAGAAGTTTTAACAAGTATCAGAACAAAGGTGGATAAAAGATGAGGCTAACAGATTTTACAAAATACTGCTGATGTTAAACATTTGAAATAGTTCTGTAAAAAGATTTTTTTTTTAATATATATATATATATATATATATATATATGTTTCAAAAAGGTCATTGCTGATGTGGTGCCTTTAATAGAACACCATGCAATTCCTTGTTCTTTTTTCATAGCAGCAAATCATCATTTATAAATAACCTAAAAAGGACAATGGAAAAAAAAAACCGTGTTTATGATAACTGGTTGTATTTCAGAGCCTTTAAAATGACTCATATAGTAACTCTTATGACACTTTACATCTGTTCTGAGATCAACACGCACACAGCTGCCTAACGTGTTGCAAAGTGAAAACAAAGTTTATTGAATTTTTAGCAGTCATTATTGTTTTACAAGAATCCTTTTAATCCAACCGTCTGCAAATTCAGTTTGTTTGTGTTTGAGACGACCTTCGGGGGAGAAGAAAGTGTTGCGGCGCTGTATGATGTGTTGAAATATGAAGATGATCCTGCCAACACAATTCATGACGACAAGCAACAATACACTTCTTCGCATGTGAAGTTCTCTAAATGACTCCAAGAAATTGACAGCATGTTTAGTTTACTCAAGTGACCTGTAAACGTCCAAGATCCCGAATGTTTGCAGCATGACGTTTTGAAACAGCACTTCATGATTTGTGTATTTCATCAAGTCGTATGTCGATTAAGGTCATTTGGGAAGGGTTTTACACTCTTTTAATCCAAATTGTAAGAATTACGGTTTGTCACTGGTTTTAATTTAAAAACAATTTGTGAACAATTTGCATACACTGAATCTACTAAATAAATACATACTGTTGGCAGCTTTTGGAGGCAGTTACCACACAAAAAAAATGTCCCTGACATAAAAGATCTCCAATCTTTGGCAGCGACTGACATTCATCAGATCATTTTCTGCATTTTTTTGTATTTTTATTTGTTATATTTCACTTACAAACTTAAGCATAAATTACAACAATGTCGCTTCTTAAATATGAATGAAATCAATTAGGATAAAAAAAACATAGGGAGCTTCTCGGTCCTCGTTGGAACAAAACAGAAAAGCTGGAGGCCTTTCACCAGCGATGACATCACCACCCGGCCATGAGCTGAAACATCTGCCTCCGCAAAAAACTCCGAACTCGCACAGACAGTGAGACAGATAAAGGGAGCGCGCGCAAAAAGAGGGATAACGCATCACAGGCACCTTCAGATCTCTGAGAAAATATCTTGACGGATGCACCGAGGAATTCATTCAGATTAATTCCATTGTTCCTTTGACATCTCTTGGATGCTCGGTGTGTCCAATCTGCGCTGGGAAGGATTCATTTGGATGAAGTCCTTGACGTAATCCATGGGAATTTTTCACAGCCTTCACACACGTTACTCTCTCTTCTGCGCACAGAAACGTTTAAACTCCAGCAGAAACGTTTCTTTTCCCTGTAAATTACCTGGTAAATAAGTTTAAAAAAAAAAAAATTAAAAAAAATCAATCTGCGATCTTTACTGCACTGCTGCCTGCAGTTTTTGCAACTATTTTTTTGTTTTCTTTTCTTTTTCTTTTCAGTGTGCTGGTATTTTATCCTCTGCGATGAGACTGTCACTTCGTCAGATGCGTGCAGCATCTTGGCTGCGCGTACCTGGCAGACGTCTCGGGATGCCATCTTCCATTTGTTTGGTTTGCAAAATGGAAACACATGATGCAATGTTGTGTTGCTCTACATTCATTTCAATATTTGATTGTTACAACATAAAACAGAATTAGTGTGATTGGTGCACATGCAAATGTAGACAGAAGGCCCTGTACCAAATGCAATCACTGACGGAGCGGTTTTAAGTGTTTGAAAGCAGGTTTCAGAATGAAAGGAGGACGAGGTTTGCCACACACTGAGAAGCTCTGCGTCAAGCTAACAGTAAATGACATTTTTGGAAGCATTTTCTGTAAGAAGGTGAAGAAATTTGGACCTCTTCAGCCTCAAATGTCTGTCAAGAGAGCAAAGCCCCAAACGCATGATTGTGTAGGAAAACATAATTACACATTTAGCCTAACATCTTGAAAATGCAGTAAGTTGTAACATCTGTAATATTCTGAAATTTTGGGAATAAGCCTAAATGTGCATGAAAGGCGTATATATTAAAACGTGTCATTTTGTCAAAAAAAATACACAAGAAACCCAAAGACCTTCAGGGAACCTGGATAAAATAATAAGATTAAAAAAAAAAAAAAAAATGAAATATAGTTTTTGCTGTTTTTAAATATAATTACCACTTTAATATGTTTATTTAAATAGACCCATATTACTAAAATAACATTATTAAAGCTCAGTATGTTTGCCTAAAGTGAAATTTACTGCCCTGGTCATTGGAGAAAATCCGTCACTTTCCCTGCAGCACCATTAGATGTTTGTGATTTTTGTAACTTTAAATCCAAAATCAGCATTTAATAGGTGTTATAAATCAGAAAAGATTAAGGCTGTTCTCAGTTTTTCATAGATTTACAGTGATGTGGAAGAAAAAGGCCACTCGCTAACCTGACCATAATCTTTGATTTTCATTTACAAAACTTCAATTTTTACTTCAAGGAATAATAGCCCCATTGATTCGATCATTCTCCTTAAAAAAAAAAAAAAAGAAAAGAAAAAAGAAGTCCTTTCGATATGATCTTACCTAATGTGTCCAGGGAATGTCTCAGAGGCTCAGCTTCGTTTTGAGTATCTGGAGGCATTCGCTGTTTTGGTGACAAATGGAAAGAGTTGCGTATGCAGCACCTCTTCTAGTTCGCTGTGGGAGAACAGAACTGAAAAGGCTTTTGTTTCATGACTCCGAAACCACAATACTTACCTCATATGCTCCTTTCTAATGGTTTCCTTTGAAATCATAGGACACACCATTAAACTGCGCGGTGTGTCACAGGCTCCTGACTATCAAAGGGTGTTAACAATCAAAATTAAAAAGGTACTTTTTTTTCCTCGAGCCCTTTACGACACTGAGGAAATTATCACGTTAAATAAATGAGAATTTTTTTTTTTTTTTAAAACGAACAGAACCAGAAACCACAATATCAATGAAGCAAACCATAACATAAAACTTTAACATGCAAAGTACGTAAAACAATATGAAGAATGGGGTATGGAGCTAAAAATAAAACGACTTGAGTGACCGTTCAACAAAAATAACTTTAATATGGTGTGGGTGCAGTGGGTACGTTCTGAGGAAACTCCGGGGAAGCTGCAACACAGATGTTAAAGTCTGTGTTTAACGTTTAATGGCCAAATGCCCAGATGGAACTAAAGCCTGAGAAATGTAGGAAATAACACCAATGTATGGTTACTCTTGTTCACAGGTGGTGTTTTTTTTTTTTTTTTTTATCCCACACAGATATTATGTAACTATGGGATGAAAAAGTAGTCAGCGCTTCCTACCACTGTTTGCTAAAAACCCAACCCGAACAGCAACGGTTTCGAAGGCTCAGCGGGCCTGTGAGGGTCGGTTGTCTCTGCAGTAAGGATGATATTTGACATTTAAAGAGTTTCAATGCTGATTTTTTTTTTTATTATTATTATTAACCCTTTCTGAAAAATACGGAAAAAACGAACTGTATAGCCGTCAAGAAGCTTTATCATCAGCCTAACATCGAACTAAGCAGTACTTTCGAGGCCAGAAACACAATATATACTAAAAAGATTTGTTTTTAAAGCTACAAATTACACTTTTGTGCTTTAAATATAAGCCCGCTTCACAATGAGCACTTCCACTGTCCAGTATTTCCCCACAGTCCTGGGCGTTGGCAGAGTTCAGGCTAAAGTTAGCTGCTGCTCCATTTTGCTTTTAATTGAATCTTACATCGAACAGAATTTTATTTTCCAGAAACTCCAGTCAACATGACCAGAAATAGCTTCATGTTTAATAAGCCTATGAAGCCTAATAAGTGAAACGGGCCTTTTTAAAAATGCGACGCAACAATCGCTAAGCGGTCAAACCTGTTTATGTTAAAAGAAACGATGGTTTCATCTTTTGCTCATTATATTTACAGCTCTACGAGAAAATGATACGGTCATTTATCATCTGCCAACTAATTAGGCAAAACATTAGTTTAATGAGATAGCCAGATAGCTGAAAAAAAAATCTCCGAAAGACCTTTTGTTACTTCAACTGGCATAATCGATTGTCGCTGCCGAGAAATGTGTTGTTTTAAAAGTTCATTAAGAATGTTGATGGTAAATATATCCTTATCTTTAATGCTTTTTTGGGGGGGGCAAAAAGAAGCAAGGGCTTCGTGTGGAGTTAACTGGCTCAATATTTTTGCTTAGTCAAGCCCAATGGGGCTAAAAAAAAAAAAAAAAAAAGCTTATGGCATATATGAGAAACGCCACCTAGAATCACTGTAGAGACAATCATGCGGAGCACATCTTCCCCGGACTGTAAATGAGTTGCTTAAAAAGATAAAAGTTCTGCAGAAAATAGAAGGTACAATGTGGGCATTAACGGTGTCATTCCCAGGCAGACAGTGGCAGGGATGGGCTCATTCCTGCGGCCTGGCTCTCAGGCAGGCAGTCAGGATACTCGCAGAGCCTCGGCCACCATTCATGTAGCAGCACGATCCAAAGATTACCGCACTGCTTCAGCTGTCTTGCCAACTATACCACACAAATTGCTTACAGCATGTGGAAAGCATGCGCCCACACTAAAGTAAGCGACCATGTGGCGGAGTTTCAAGAGGCACTCAACAACTCTATTGTGCTGTGTTTGAATGGAAGTTTTAAAACAGTAACCACGGCATGAGCAGCTCAAATCAAAGTGCCGTAGCGGCTGCACTCTGTTATTAGCGTCTCTATAACGATACCCGCTCACGGACGGTGCGATTTCATCACGAAGGTTCTGATTTCTGTTGGAGCGATTTCTAAATCGCGCTGTAAATTTGGCCAACCGAAAGCAACAATTAATCATTTTACACAGTGTTAACGCTGACAAAAAAAAAAATAGTGTGGGGGAAGATGATGTGCGAAGCTCATAAAAATCCTTTCTTTTGTTCTTTCAAATTGCACCTAAATTACTTTTTGATTGCAATTGAGGGATTCATTTCAATTCACGATGCAAGCTGCAAGTGCACTCTCTAAATTTAACTAGTCAGAGGCGTACCAGTTACGCTCTCCCGCCATCTGTGACCTTTTTCTGAGGTTAATAAGTGTTCTTGTGTAATTACATGCCGCTAACTCCGGCACCGTGGCAATAAAGGCATAAGCTTCATTAAAGGGCAGTCATGGTTTCTTTAAGGGCTCTCAGCACTGACTCGACTCCTGCCTTCCTTCCACTAACACCAGCCAGACAATGATTCCTTTCACTGTATCCAGAGTTGGCTTCTTTTTTTTTTTTTGCAGTTAATGCTGTGTTTCAGCAAATATGTGTAGGTTAATTAATGCCCCAATATAAGGGGGAAGACTAGTTGTTATTTTTACCATGGTTCTTTTTGTTCAGTAATGAGACAGATTTTCACATGATTTAAAACGTTTTCTTGACTTATATGTGCCTCTGGTTCTTATTTAAGTAGTATTTTTAGTCAGTGTGCAGACTAAATCAATCTCAGTCGTTCGTATTGTAGCTGCCTGTGGACCAGATCGGTCAAATGACAACCTTTGCCACAGTTTTGGAGAGCCAGCCTGAGCCAAAACTTTGAAAGCCCGTTGCTGATATTGTTTACTTTCAAGCTAAATGATTGAGGAGGGTTACTAATAAGAATCATAACCTCATCATAGTGAAGGTGTTTATGCTTCTTAGAGAACCTGGGAGCAAAATTACAAAGCAGGGGTTCATAAAGGCGGTATTATTCCTGACTACGCAATCAGTTGACAAAACATTAAGAATATAATCACTGTTTAATAGCCGTTCTGGAGCTTTCAGTCATGACACTTCATCTTCATCAACAGATGGTGCCAAAATGTTATCAAAGTAATGTTAAAGCTTCCAGTTTTCTGACAATCGCTTTTCCTCGTTTTGATTAAAAGTTCCAAACGAAAACATGTTTTTTAACTTAGTTGCCGTCGTTAAAAAAAAATGATCCCGGCACTAGGTTATTTTCGCAGCTGTATTAGCTCTATTATTTTCGTGAGACTGTTTTAAAAATCTGCTGTTTCCATGGTGGAAAACGACACTATTTTTGGTTGTGCAGTAACTGAAATACAAAACCTGTGCACAGAATCAGAACTAAAAGTCGACTTCAGAGGCCAGGCTTGCAGTTCGGCACCTGTTGGCCCCCGTGACCCCGCGGCACATCTGTACAAAGCCCATTAAAGCTAAACTGTAACACTGCTGCGTGAGGTCACCGGCTGAGATGAGAAGGACACGGTCAGGCACAATCCCCGTCAGCGCGGAGCAACACGGACCGGGAAAAATAACCTCTCGGAGGTAACAGAAACATGCACGGCTCAGGAGGTTGAAAAACACGGGCCGGACATTGTTCAGCTCACATCCTCGCAGCGAGTCCGCTCACCGTGTGAACGGTTCTCCTGAGACACTCTGATGCAGCCTCAGGAAATGATGGGAGATTTGGAGAAGTATTATACAGGGGAGCGCTGTTATTGATCAGGTGCATTGTTGTTGGAGTTTTTGTGGTGAAAATAAATGGTCTATATAGTGTGTGTGTGTGTGTGTGTGTGTGTGTGTGTGTGTGTGTGCGCGCGCGCGCGCTGTTGGACTGTTGGTGCCTGTGTTCAGTTTCAGATTTTCTTTTCCTTTTCTTTTCTGTTTGAATAATAACGTTCACCTTTTTTTAGCATCTCTGATAAATTCGAGGTTGTAGAGAATTTTGACTGAAACCTTTCTATAGAGAAATGATCTGAGTTTGTGCTGACATGAGATAGTAAGAAATTACACCATTTTCAAATTTGGGTGAACTGTTGCTTGAGGGCCTTCCACTCTTCTCACCTAATTTTGGAGATTAAACATTGCAGGTTGTTGTCTGGAATAAAAAAAATAAATAAAAAAAAAACATTTCCTTTTGTGTATGGATTAAATAAGCAAGCTACAACCAGTTAACCGGTGAAATACGTATTTTCCTTAGCGCCATACTTAATGCACAGACACGAGAGAGCGATCGATCTTCCCATTTGACTTATAGGAAATAAACAAATAAGTATATTTCCCACGATGTCGAACTATTAGTCTGTTGAACAAGTTCTTGAATGAGTGTTTTAAGAAGTGTGTCTCCCGTGGCTGTTTCACTAAATGTTCAAACTTCTCACGAATCTCATTTCACAAATCGAATCTTCCCGAATTTGCCGTTAATTGTAAATGATTGCGTCCATTTTCTTGGCTCAATTAACATATGTCTTTAGCAGCTGTTGTGGTAATGGCTTGAGTGTGCACGGTGTTGCTGATTCTTTCTTTAAAAAAGAAAAACAAAAGAAAAGGCGAACTGCAGGCGAGACGAGAAATACAGATGTATCTTCCCGCACTTCAGGCCGCAGCGTTTAGTCACGGCGCTTAACCCCTCACATCAAGTAGAATCAGTGACAACAGAGGAAGATGATGTGCAGGCATGTGTCATGCTGCAGACGCAGCTGTCCAGTTTGCTCTCTGGGATTTGACGTCACCACAAGTAGTCTGTAAATCATTTTGAACTCAGACTGGGACACGCCTCTACTTCGTTACCGACTGGTTTTCACTCCTTTGTGGCTGTGGTTTGACCCTAAGTTGCGCACGTTTGAATGCTTTTTGAAGACCTCGGTGAAAGCAGTCGGAGTTAGATTTGGTCAACCGATCTGGACGAAGCGTTGATTCTGAGATTTTCACGCCTGTCCCGATCACAGCTTGTTATTTACACACGGTCCTCAGTGCAATATGCCGTGAGTCATTTCTGTTTGCGTCCAAGCGATTCTATGGCTCATGTCAAATCTCCCAACACACTGCCAGACTGATTCACTGTGGTGAAATGATTCATCTCTCAGTTAAACCGGTCTTTATTCCTTTCTTCTCCTCAAAACTGTGTTGTCGATTCTGACTAAACTTTTCATTTTCGCCTCGTACGTCGTGGAAAACGTCCGTCTGCCCGATGCTTCGGATTAATCCTATTGTTTGCAAAGATTGCTGAGCGTTGCTCATGAACATAAATGTCTCCTTCTAATCTGTGTGGATGTATGGTTCAAATTCTGTCAGACAATGTGGCTAAATTAATTCTGAGTCACTCTGTCTGTCTTGTATTTGTCATCGTCCACTTCCTAAATTTCCTAAAAATGAATTTATGTGTCATCAGCACTGCGTATACCAAACCCCTGGAAGCCGATTGTCCAAGCTTAGTCATTGTTTAAAGAATGACACAACAATTTTGTGTGGTTTTCCGTTCTTTTACCAATCGGCAACCAACAGTGACGTCACCCATTGGTTTGTAAACAGCCATAATGAATTTGGAAAATTCATAACGGAAACCTGCCTGCACCACAGGCCTGTCAATCAAACAGAGACGCTCCCGAAAACGCTCTTTTTTGAGGCATAATTTGTCATCAATGATACGATTTCTTTTCAGTTTTACCGCCAGAAAACTAACAAGAAGGAGGTCTTTTAGCTGACGACGCCAAAATACCTTGTGGAGAAAATGTATTAACTTTGTATTTCACGAGAGAAGTTGAATGGGAGTCTACGGAGCCGGCAGTTTTTAGGAGCCAACCCTTAGTGGCCCTTTGTTAATGGCACCTTGGCATTGGCGTCATTTTTTTCAGACCTGGAAGCTACCTCCACTTTTATGTACAGTCTGGGGTTTGTACCTATATTTCTCCCAATCTGGAACAAGCAACTCCCCAAGCGCTGCAGCCTCTGCACCTGCTACCTCCCACGCAGCGTCTCATGGTATGGTGGGAAAACTTGGTATTTTAACAGTTATAATGAGTTGGGTTATTCAAATGGTTTCACTTTTTCTTTTCTTTTTTTCTTATTGTTTTTCAAAACATTAGGTGATATTGCAGAGACTTAATAGACCTTATGGTTTCGGCGATAAACAAATTTGCAAATATGACCACAAACCAACTGACTCACCTCGCACCCTCAGGGTCTGAAGCCGCAGGGCAGTTGCCCGCTGGAGTTGGTAATGCAAACTTGGAAGAACTGAATTAGTTAAAAGAAACGATTTCGCATACTTTTTTTTTTTTTTTTCGCTTGCTGGGGCAGAAGCTGTCACATTTTGACCTGGAGAAAACACCGCAAGTACCAAAATGAATTTCGGTTAAACATTAAAAAAATATATATATATATTATTATTAACTACACTGCAGTAAATCTAAAGACTTGCCGGCTTTTGTACAGTATTGAAATTATTATCTTGAATGGGCATCCAATCTTTACACAGAGATGCAGTCCTCCATGATATGTCTCTTCAGTCGACTCACCGACTGACATCTGAATGTAATTGTGGCTGTTTATGCAGTTCAGTGGATACAACATTGAACTGGCTGCTGTCCTTTGCGCTTTCCTGCACAAAGACATTGAAAGAGCAGGAAAAAGTGCATGTAGGCTACTGTACTGTATACTCTGCTGTCAGTGCAGGAATTCAAAAAATGACTGAAACCTCATTTTCCAGCTTGTGTATTTTGTTTAGGATCTAAAGACGTGAAAGAATTTCAGCCTTGCTGGAAATGTTTTTTTATTTATCTTTATTTGAATCCATAATGGATGACGCTCCAGCACCAGATCCTTGAAAAGCTGTCCTTACCTGCCGTTTTACAAATAATTTCAGCTTAACTGCACAAAAGTATCTTTCAGTATGGCCTTTTAGTCTGCTGCTTATTTCCTTTGAAGGAAACCTGGCAAGAGAAGCCTGGTGAGAGATGTCAAACTCAGGGGACGCTGCCAACCCAAACAGATATCATATAACATAAAAAGATTGAGAATGAGTAGTACTCCACCAGCAGCAGCAGGTATCAGAGGTCTTTAGTTGGTGTCAGTCATCAGCACTCAAACACCGACACACTAGAAGCACCCGGTTTCCCGCCTTGTCCTCTCAGAGGTAACATTAACAGAATGAATAAATACGAAAGCCATGAAATTGTATCTTTCAGTGTGTGTCTTTGTTGTGTCTGAAAAAAAAAAAAAACCCGATTCAAATCAAAGCGTGTCTGTCTTCAACCCGCCGAGGAGCCACGAACTTCAAATCTGCTGACTCCGCAGACACTGACCCCCTAAAGGCTCTTGATGGATGCCTTTTTATCCGAGAATCTGCAGAAGTTATTAATCAACGAAAACTTTTAACGCACCGCGACAGGCCAACTAATCCCACGGCACCACCGACCGAATGCAGCAGTTTATAACTTGTGTCAGTTCAAATAAGCGCAATTCAACATTAAATTAAAAACAACTGCCTTTAGTAACTTTTGCAGGGTTTAAAACCCCTCGCCAGTTCTGCTGGTGAGCATAAAACCGCAATCAGTCAATTTGGCTCTGGAGACCCACTTGGTAACTGTTTTCATCAGCACTGCGTGATCAAAATTGAGTCGTGCAGAATTAACTGGCAGCTGCCCCTGTTTATTTTTCCAAATTTACTCTGTTACGAACGGAGTAGTGTGTTATTTATGCTTCCCAAAGTTCATTCACCGCAAGGTCCCTGAAGTCATTATGCGCTGAATGAGACATGCACCGAGCGACGTCACCCCTGGCTGCAGATGCAAGGTGTTATCGTTTATGATTATAGTTCTCCTGTCCTTATAAGCTGTGGGTTTGAGGTGCAAAGAGGTCACATCTCAGGTCTCATCTATGCTTTAGGAAAAAGTTGTTGTATCTATCATTCGTAGCAGATTTTTATTTATTTTTTTACTCGCTTTTAGAGAATACAGTGTATTTATTCTGCACACAGTCTTGGCTCTCATTTATTCTTGTTAAACAAATTTGTTTATTTGTGTGACTCACAATAAAAACAGCCATTAGATAGAGTCAGGATATTATGCTGCTAAATGAACTCTATCAGCATTAAGACATCCATTTCGTTACCGAGGATTTATTTCAAAGCTGCTACCAATTTAATTTTGAAAGTTCTGTCATGCAAAGTCTCCGCAAAGTTCCCTTCAGTCTCTGTTATGCTTTTCTTTTTTTTTTTCTTTTTTTTTAATGGCAGTAATTTTGTAGTTAAATAGCTGAAGTCACCACTGGTCAGAGTACAAGGAGCATTATGTGCCTGATCACTCGGGGGAAGACGAGTGACGCAGGTTGGCTTTGACTGCAGCCAAGCTTCAAAAATCTCTTAATCAGGAGATTTGTGTGATTTTGTTCGCTCTGCAATGCCTGATATTTCTCTTATAGCTCTGTTAATTGAGGCGATTTGTCTTTGTGAAGTTCAGTTGTCTTATTAAATTTATAGTGCAGTTTGTTGTGCACTACCGAAGCTATCAACAAGCATCCGACTTCCATTCAGTTCTTGGCTCCCTCAGTTAATTTTTGTGACGTACATCAGAAGAAAAACAGCCCAGTGTCAGCCGCAGATAAAACTGCTGCTCTGCTGAAGTGTGGATTGGGATGTAATGAAAATGCAAATGGAATTAATGATTTTGTAAGTAATGTAACTGGAGATAAGGCTTAAATGATGTGTTATGTCTTCTAATAGGCTTTAAAATGGTTTTGTTTCGGGAAACTGAGTACGAGGTGGTATACCATAAAATACGGTGCAAAAAAATGTAATCACGTCTGATAACTGAGATAAAGATTTCATGGCTGTTGAAGTGCGGCGCCTTTTGTTGCATGCTGGAGAGGCGCTTTTTGTCGAACTCGCGTCAAAGCAATTCCCCCCTCAATGTTTAGAAAAACCATCATGAGAACTGAGACTGAGTCAGTGTGAAGGATGCAGATTCATGATGGAACGACCTCGTACAGTGATTTCTAACTTGCCCGTGGAGGCCCATATGGGAAGCTTTACGTTCCCCCCCCTCCCCCCACTCAAAAATGTGTTTTTTTTCCTCCTTGTTCCGACAGTTGAATGTTTGAGGTTCCCTGTGCAGAGTGAGGCGAGTGCATAGTTTAAAACCAGAGGGCTGTTTTCATAATCATCTGCAGAAGGGCGGAAAGTTTCCCTGTGCTCACTGAAAATGTGATTTTAAGGGGCGGGCCTACTGGCGTGATTTGTGACGTCAGAAAGGGTTTTGAAGCCGATACTGGTCCAAAACCTTACACCAGGAAAATGAATATATTCTGAGATCTGTTTAGGAGCGAGAAGCAGGAAATGTCATTTGAAGGACTTTTACAACAATATGTTGTGCCTGATAGAGGTTTTCCACAGAATAATTATAAAATAGAGTATTTTATATACATAGCAATACATGTCTGGAGGGAATGTTGATGGGATAGTTTGAGGTTTTAAGAAGTATGTGTATGTGCTGGTTGACCAATGTGAAGCTCACATCTGTCTTTCGACTACAGCCAGCAGTCAGTTAGCTTAGCTTAGCACAAAGATTGGTAACAGGGAAAACAGCCCGGCTCTGTCCAACGGTATTAAAATCCATCAAGCCGGACCTCTAAAGTTCACTGATTGAAACATTTTTTTTTTTTGCTCCACCAACCAAAAAGAGGGAGAAAATTAACAATTCGCCATTATTATTCACCAATAAATGTACTGCTGTCAGAATGTATAAACCAAAAAAAAAAAACAGAAGAAATGCAGCCCAGGACGTCAATACCATTTGTACTGCCATTTGTAACACGTATCACAGCCGGCAAAGCAGATAGGCTCGGCTAGCCGTCTGGCTATTTTCAATGCAAGTAGCCTACATTTCTACCTTTCACCACAAACGCTGCCATGTCAAGTGATGTCAAACGTAGGCCTACTTCTCTGGGCTCTCAAAAACCTTCCACTTTCAGAGTGGGATATTCCCTGTTCGACAAGCGTTCAGGTTTTCTACCAAGCATTGTCGTGACTTTCCGACTTCCCAGTTGCTCATGAACGCATCATACCTCTCCGGAGTCTCAGAGGATAACTTCTGGCAACCGCTCAAGTTCGAAGAAAAAGCAAAACAGTAAATAGTTGTTTTTATACTTCACTTTTTGCATATATATATATTTTTTAAAACAAATGAGATATATTGTGAGATGTTGATAAGCAAACTTTGTTTTTTTGGTTTCACCCTGTTTCCAACGTAATGCGAAGCGAGGAACATCAGCCACCGGTGTACATTTACTGTATATCACATGACATGAGAAACTCACTGTCAGAAAGCAATATTTCCAAAACTGACAAACTGTTCAACGTTTGCTTCAATGTTAAGCTACCGAATGCTGCTACATAAAAAAATAAATTAAAAAAAAATCGTATCTATTTATAAAGCACAAACATCTTTGTGTTCAGACTGAAGTCATTGCTCCTGAACAGCATACAAATGAAGTCCAGTGATTAAGTTTCGCTGCAGTTTTATTTGGGCTGAATCATTTTTGGCACGTGAAGATTTTGCCAGTTAATATTATACGGCCCTTGGAAAGAAATCACCACAAACAGAAACCCAATTTTTTTTTTTTTTTTCAGAAAATGCTGAAATCTGCATGGATTTAATTTATTAGTTTCCACAGGAATAATGACGAAACACCCACTGTCCTAAATCCAGCTTGGCTTAAAAAACAAGTTCACATGAGGTTCACTGCGGTGAAGTATTCCCTGTTTCTCAAAGATCAGTCAAGCCACACATGTGCATTGACGTACTGCCAGTACAAGTCCGTGCTTTGCTGTCTATTAGTCAAAACTGTCTTTATTTTACACAGTGAGTCAAAGGATATGAGCTAGCCTGAAAAGCAACAGCTGGAGACCGCCAGTAGCCGTAGGGGAAGAAGTCTGTGATTTGAAACAGACAAGAACTTGGAAACTTTCAAACAAGAGCACTCATAGACTGACGTGTTTTTATTTTTTAGGATTTCAAATAAACATCCAAATATCTGACATTAAAAACAATAAAATTGTGTGTATATCATTATGAAACAATCTTTTCATCTTTTGATTCATAAAATGCTTCAGAGGCTTCACCTTTGGCTTCGGATGATCGACATTTAAGTGCACCCAGACCTTAGAGCATCAAAAAACGGATTCTAAGATAAAAAAAAAATTAAAAAATTAAAAAAAATCCCAATAAATCCGATAGTATTTTGAGAATTACTATTTTTCTCAAGTGTTTTTTTTATCCTTAACAAATAAAGCTCTGTGCATCTGGTGATTTATAACTAAGATAAAGGTTCCTGACCTTATCTGACAATTTACCACATTCAATTCACATTCACATTCAATAACGTAAAAAAAAAAAAAAAAAAATCAACTGTGTGTAAACAGTATGAGAAATTGGAAGAAAAAAAAAAAAAAAAGTGATGATCTTTGAATCCTCATGGAACATCAAATTATCAATAAAACATTCTTTTAGTTTGTGTTTAAATTAATTAACATCAAAACCTAGAAAATCTTCTGTTAATCCTGCAACTTCTCATAAGGACAGTAAATAATGACTTGCTAAATGCATCATAAAGCTAAAGTTTATATTTCAGTAAACATTCTTAGTTCGGGAAGAACCTGTAAACATCATTGAGGAAGAGATCAAACGTGGATCCTCAATAGCACTTCATGATAAAAGTTCACGAGGCTCACGAAAAGTAGAAGAACACATTAAATATATTATACAATTTTCCAAAGTAAAACTGAATTACGAGTCATTCAGAAATGTCTTTTGTAATGACAGGGACATTGAGTGCGCCGAAAAATTGATTTGTTCTCGGGCCATTATCTCAGACTGAAAAGAAATAACTTCATTAGAGCAGGGGGACATACTGTGAGCCTCGGTCGCTGGAGCACGGACTGACAGAGAAAATGGAAGGAAAGGCAGAACAAATGAATGGGAATGGACTAGATTAGGCGAGAGTAAACACAATGCGAACAGCAGTTATAGCAGTAAAATATATTAGAAGCGTAAGAATTAAAAAATGCCAAACATGCACGGAAAAAAACGTGAGTTGTGTGTGTGCAAACTCTGTAAGAGCACACAACGAAGACAAACGTAGTACATACTGTATCTTGCATATACTGATAATCACACCAAACACGGGTGGTCAAGTTATTCTGCTTGACAGATATTTACTGCCAAAAGTTTTTGATAAATTACATTGTTGACCTGATGATCGCACTAAATTAAAAGTTAAGGGATTTCATGACAGTCCATTCAACTATTGACGACAAATATCAACCTGCATTCTTCAAGGGGTCAGTAGAACAACCGTAGACAGCATATAAAAGTGGACGTAGGCTCCGAGTCTGGAAAGTGAAGCCAATAAATCAGTGCCTTTAAGTGCAATACCCGTGCCGGACAGTAGAGGCTGGCTCCAAAAAAAAAAAAAACTCAGCTCCAATAGACACCCATTTGAAAACTGTCAATTTGAAAGTCAATACATTTTTTTCCACAAGCGATCATAGTGTCAGAAGCTAAATTCACTCCTTGTGGTCAGTGTTCTGTTGCTCCTTCTGAAAATAATTCCACAATTAGTTAAATAATAGGCCTCAAAAGGAGGTACATTTGAACGCATGCCTCCATGCGTGGGGTGCAGTCACGTTTCCGCTGGGCGGTGACTCCACCGTCAGCTCGTCCAAATATGGGCACTTCTGGCTCCAAAAAACCAAGCCGGCGACGGCCAAAGTGCCAGACTCGAAGCTTCAAAAGGGCAGTTTTAAAACCCATGGGTGAGGTCGGGGTGGGTTTCCAATTGGTATCACCAAAGGAGCATAAATCACCTGAGAACCGAGAAAGTCTTCACACCTTAGTGGCATTCTAGCCAGCTGCCGGTCCTGGAGGAAAAAAATCTGGAGATTGATGATTTTAAATTTCATGGTAACGCATCCAATAGTTGTTGACATGTTGTGCTCTTGGACAGACTGGTCATCCACAGGGGTCAGCGGGGTTCAACAAAACGGCAATTGTTGCAGCGCATGGTTTCTTTTCTCAAATTATACTTCTGGTGAAGAAGTCGATGGATAAACACGGTAAACACACGTAAACACTCTGCATTTACAGTTGTGGGCATCAGCAACGTCATCCTGTCCACGCCCGAGCCGGGTAGCCCTGGGAAACCATGAGAAGCCAAACACCTCGATCCCCTTCATGCCTGCACGTCTGTTCATGTGGCATGTTCTGCATATTACGCTTACATGAGTCTGGTTTGCAAGTTGGACAGAGATTCTGTTACACGGCCAAAATGTATTACAGCTGTTAGCAGAAAGAACATCCTGCTCACTGTATGCATCAAACTCTGTCTCACCACAGAGACAGTTTTACACAGAAAACGATCGGACCTTCGAGTTCGCCGATACGAGGGACTTTTTGCTTCACACAAGACACATAGTTTGAGGCCCCTCAGACAAGGCCATGCATCTTCAGCCGTGGCTGTCTCCCCTGCCCTGATCTAAATCCTCCTTGGCCCACAATCTATCGGGAAATACAATAGATTTGCTGACTAGGAGAAATAACTGATAATGAAAAAGGATAAGAATGAATATTGGAATTTCTCTTTGTGTTGCATTTTACAGAGTCTGAGCTGCTGCAAAAAAAAAAACACACTCTTAAAAGTCCCCATGATGTATGATGTCACTGGCACCATCCATGGATGGATGGATGGATGGATGGATGGATGGATGGATGGATGGATGGATGGATGGATGGATGGATGGATGGATGGATGGATGGATGGATGGATGGATGGATGGATGGATGGATGATGGATGGATGGATGGATGGATGGATGGATGGATGGATGGATGGATGGATGGATGGATGGATGGATGCTTTATTAATCCCACAAGGGGACATTTTTTCGCTACAGCAGCATTATCGGTACAGGAAAAGCAATAAAACAACAGTAAAATATTAAATATAAAAATGCACCGTATATACAATTAAATAGAATAACATAAAATAGAATAATAAACAACAGTGCAAAATTAAAACTAACTAAAAAGTAGTCACCGGAGCCATCATTTCTTCGGCTTGCGGCTATGCAGCAAACTGCTGCAGGGCAGAATGCTGGCTGGATATAATTTGAAGCAAACTGTGACATAAGGGCTCCGGTTAACAAGTTCGTAAGAAGTGCAGCCAAGAACGTTTTCATAGGAGATTTTAAGTTACGTGTAATTGGGGGAGACTGAGTGTGGCAGACATCTGTTGCAGCATTTCACAGTTTTCAACCAACTCAATGCACAATATACAAACTACTACGTGTGTAAGTCGGGAAATACACAGTAAATTATCTGTACCTGAATTTGGATTTTATATGTAATACAAAAAAGCAAACAAAACAAAAAAGAACAACAACACCACTATCGTTGTAAAGCAAACTTCTCTGATGATAGGCGGTTAAGGGGTAATGAATGTGGGTTCTGTTTTGACCAAATCCTCCAAAAATGTGCTTTACAGCTCCGGTTTAAGACTCAACCCTTGACAACAAACAGATGCCCAAATTCATCCACAGATTTCAAATATTTTGGCATTCATCGATTATTTCCGTGAGTAACTCCAGCAATTTCATGTACAACAAAACTGTTGTCGAACTACTTGTGCTTTTGCCAAAAACTGAATTACCCGACTGACTTGGCATCCGAAGAGTCGGGTATCACGACATCCATTTATGGTTAAAAAAAAAAAAAAAAGTGGGATATAGGACAGATAAACATCCCTTCGAGTTGAGTCAGTCTCATAAGCTTGACATTTCCAATATGACATCCATTCACTGTATTTATAATTGCACTATTCTTGCCAATATCCATTCCTGCCAGTGCTAAGCAGCCCTGTCATTTTAAAAGTCTCCCACTGCAAGCCTGTCAATTCCTCGAACCGTTCCCACCGTTCGCCGGTCATCTAATCATCATCTGGCAGCACATCCTCTTCTAATTTCCACTTCATTTTTCATTCACTTTATACTGCATGTACCTGCTTACAAACAGTAGCCCTTTGCCAGATGGTTCAATGCTCTCCGGCCGCCATCTGTTTCCTGTTTGTAAGTTCGGATCGCAGCCTGTTTTATTTTGGACTTCTGCTGTACTGAATGTAGCCCAAGTAAACTTGCGTGTCACCTGCTCCCGTCTGCCATACCTCCCAAAACGGTGACATTAAGTGGATCCATTATTGATCAACGCTGTCTTATTAATCTTATAACAAGGTCTCAGTGACATAATACAATTCGATGCAGAAATCCGTCTCAGTTGGTGCCAGAAGCTTAGAGTAAACCCCTTCTCTGCAATCACAGGAGGCACTCTGAGCCTGATTGCTGAATCACTTTGAGTCAAGCTCAGTTTGGGAAGCAGTTTGCCAAAATGGGATCTAATCCCAATTTGGTCAATTTAACTCAAACTTGGAGGCGCTTTATCCCAAATGAAGTCGTTAAACGCTGTTCTGTATTGTTACATTCAAATTCCATTCAATAACCAGACAGGGAAGACAAAATAGACTTCAGCAGAGAATTGGAGGGAAAATCCCTAAGTTGTATTTTGTGTTACAGCTTTAGCGCTAAAAGAGGGAAGTCGTCCACAAATCCTTGTTGGGCTTTTTCTTTTTTTTATGAGACTGTCCTATGTGAGTAGGTGGAGTTCTTCTTCTCTTAAAAATGATTTATTTGTCAATTTAAGGCACACACAAAAAAAAAAAAAAAAAACTCTTACACCCTGGATCCAAAATGTGACTTCATTTTCCATCTTATTTTTTTGTTTTGGTCAGACACCATATATTAATTCCTTTTGCAGAATAATGTTGTAGGAAAAAGCACTGTTAAGTCTTTTCAGGCTACTCCGGTCTTTGAGTTTGCACGGCAGGTTTTTAATAAAGATAGCTGTGCACTCTTGCTGTCACAACCCAGACGCAGTAAGCAACAGAAAACGAAAGTCATTTTGAACTGCTTTATTTGAACTCGAGACAAAAGCAACATTAATTAATCTGAAAGTCAGTGGTGGATAGCAGTGCTGGATGAAAGCAAACACAGAGGAAAAAGCAAGCCAAAAGGGCAGAGAGTAATTGCGAGACAGCAAGATAGACAGACAGACCCCTGCCAGCCTAAATTAACCAGCGGACATCAGATCAGCCGGCTCAGCCCACCTCTACCTGTAGGCGACCTCAAAGGGGAAAAACACTTCGGGTGCATCTCTGACTGTCAGAAACTGTCACGACGTACAGAATTTATGATGGTGGAATCTGCCGACATTGACACGGAGACGGGGGCCGGGCGGCAGAAAACCTCAAATTGCGCCCTTTCAGTTTCTCCCGTCGTCGGGGTTGGACACAGACTGACGGGACGAGATGAGGAGCGAAGCATTTCT
Organism: Brachyistius frenatus; assembly: GCF_029030835.1. Lineage (NCBI taxonomy): Eukaryota > Metazoa > Chordata > Actinopteri > Embiotocidae > Brachyistius > Brachyistius frenatus. The sequence continues at coordinate 2,559,371 of NW_027210655.1, forward strand.
CCACATTGTGAATCAGACTGATACATATAGCAGAGCCGGGTTTATGTAAGGCTTATATAACACGGTCCTTCGCTCCATTTCATCAAAAAACATGAACAACATGTTTACGGCTCAAAAGCTGTTCCTCCCGAGCTTGATTCATGCACGTTGCAACCCTGAATAATCACTCACGCAAGTGGAAAAATGAGAGCGGGACTCCTCAGAGGCAGGTGATGGTATGATGTTGGCTGTTCCCGTTGGAAAGATACGCACACACGGAGTGGAACTGTGTGTTCGGCATATTAGATCACTCTCGGCATGTTGGTGCTTGAGCTGTAAGATCACGTTTAAAAACCCAAATGTTCTTACCCCGGGGGTATTGCTTTTCTGACAATAGCAGCTTATTGGAAAAGTGCTCTTTCATTTGAACGGCATCTCATCCATTTCGGCCTTTACTACTACGGCCATGCTGTTTTAATACAGAAACATATGCCACAACGTTTATTTTATTTCCAAATAAATAGTTATGTGCATAGTCTAGGAAAAAAAAAAAAAAAAAAACGAGAAAAATCGTTGGTCTAACAGGCTGTCAGCTGTCGTCAGTCAACAAGTGACAAAGGGACTCAGTGAGGATGTATTTTCAACTTTCTGGATTCAACTTGTTTACATACTGGCAACTAGACAGGCCACACATACACCGGCCTATTTATTATTAGATCATGACTTTTAAGCTTTGTTGCGTCGTTAAATAAAACACATCAATTGCAGATGAAAAATCCATTTCGAATGTAGTTTTAAATTACAATTCTCACCTAAAATGAGACTGTTGGCAGGGATTAAGAGGGCGATGATTGAAAGTATTGTCAGTAAAGCGTATTTTAGTTAAAAAAAAACAAAAAAAATAGTTAGCATTAGAATTACCCAGGTCAGGTATATCATAATATATTAGTCAGATCATTACAGAAACCTGTAAGTAACATTTTATGTTACTGACCTGTTGCAAATTAACCTAATTTTTTTGCGAGATGTTTTTTTGTTGTTGTTTTTTTTCCAGCACGACACAACTTTTCTATTCTTTCGCTGCCCCTGCTGGCATCACATTCAAAACGGGGATTCTTTTTTTTTTTTTGATAAAACAATAAAATGTCTCAGTTTCAACATTGGATCTGTTTTCTATCTATCTATCTATCTATCTATCTATCTATCTATCTATCTATCTATCTATCTATCTATCTATCTATCTATCTATCTATCTATCTATCTATCTATCTATCTATCTATCTTTATAATCTGATCCAACAGCCACACAAATATTACCATATTGGGCAAAAATGCCATCCGGTATGTAAAAAGTTAAACGTTTGTTTTTTTGGTTTTTTTTAATAAACAGGACACTATATTTAAAACTGATGTGTTGATAACGTGCATAAAGCTTACTGTGCATATATATATATATATATATATATATATATATATATATATATATATATATGTAGGCCAGGTAAATATAGGCTATACGGGACGTGGTCACTTGTTTGTTGTATTTCTCAACAGTGCAATAACTTTGTTTAACCATCCGCGCCAACTTGTCACGCTTACGTGAATGAACACAAACTCGGGTCTTTTCCCGGTTTCAGCGGAGGCTTTAAGAGCTTGGCCCCCGCCGGTTGCCCGGTCCAGACTGAAAGCAGCCTTTCAAGTGACAGGAGGGGCTGTAATCTGAGAGTAGCAGAGAGGTATTATTAGCCAAAAAAAAAAAAAAAAAAAAAAACCCGGAGCGCAGGCACTTGAGACGTCCAGATGTTGCGTTTGCGGCACCAGTCGAAGTCGGGAGTACAACAACCTCTCACACACCGCTCGCCAACCGTGATGGGAGCTGGCAGGCTGGACTGAAGCGAGAAGAAGTGAAGTTGTAAAAAAAAAAAAAAGAAAAAAAAAACATTAAAAAAAAGAAAAAAAAACAATTTCACGCCACTTGTATCTATTGGGACGAAGAGGATATTGAGGAGGACGTTGAAACTACAACAAAGCTTCAAGTTAACTGCGCAGTTTGGACCCGATTGAAATGTTTGCGTGGGAATTAAAGAGTCAATCAGGTCTCTGAAACAATTTTTTTTTTTAAAAACAACAACAACAAAAAACTCAATTATTTCTTATTTGTGAGTGTCTTTGGGACGAGAGGGGGGCGAGGGGGGGCCCGTCATGGCTTTTCTTCACTTGCTCCTGTGCGCCGGGATGTTATCGACGTGTGCAGCTTTTTTCCAGGGACCTTTACAACCGGAGATGTCTAACGGCACCTTTCATCACTACTTCGTGCCGGACGGCGACTACGAGGACAACGACGACCCGGAGCACTGCCAGATGCTTTTCAAAATGACCGACGAGCGAAAGTGCGGTCTCGACCTGGACCAGGACGCCGTCATACGGGACGACTTCACCATCATCAAGAGGCAGATCGAGGACTCGGCCAGGGTGCTGGAGGGCATCGGCAAAAGCATCTCGTACGACCTGGACGGAGAGGACAGCTACGGGAGGTACTTGCGGAGGGAGACGGCTCAGATAAGCGAGGCGTTCACAAACTCGGAGAAGTCACTGCTGGAGCTGGAGGTGAAATTCAAGCAGAGCCAGGAGAGCGAGCTGAAGGAGGAGCACCGGCTCAATGACGACTTTCTCAGCATGATCGTGCACACGCGGGACGTCCTGAAGGAGACGTTGGACATTTCTCTGGGCCTGAGGGACAAGCACGACCTCCTGTCCCTGATCATCCGCAGCCACGGCACGAGACTGAGCAGACTGAAGAACGAGTACATGAAGTTCTGAGAGAAAATAGTCCCTGCGCGTCTCATTAAAGCACCCTTTTAAAATGGGTTGGTTTTTTTATTTTTTATTTTTATTTTTATGGAGTGTGACCAAGAGGGCAGAGGCAGGGGTGAAAATTCATATCAGGGATATAAAACCAGAGCGTAAAGGGTCAGTTCACCTTTTTAAAAACACATTTTCTCTGTTTGGTATCTGTGCCGCTTTTGTGTGCCAGGTTTTTTTTTTTGTCATGTAGGATATCTCCAAAGCTAAAAAAAAAAAAAAAAAAAAAAAATCCCCACATTCAATGTGTTGTGTTTTAGTGATTTGCAAATTGCACACTATCAACCATGAGGACATTGTGATCTTGGGGCCCTCTTAAGTAGAGGAGCCATGATTCGGAAAAAAAGGTTTTAAGTCTTCATTTGAGCTTTAATAGGATGCGCTGTGCTGTGCAGTTTTTTTTTTTTAATGCACAGAAATTATTATATTGTGAAATACACTCGTAATGATTCACTGGTATGCATTGGCGGAAATCTCTGAGAGGGTTATATACCAAAAAAAAACTGTCTCCATTGGCAGAAAATGTGTCCTTTTAAACTTTAAAAAAAAGTGTGTTGGACTGCAGCCTGTCCGAAACCATCAACATTAACTTAATAAGTATAAACAAACATGTTTGAAATATGGGTAACATTCTTTTTCGCCATATTTAATATGATATTGTATTACAATTTCTGGATAAAAGCATGTTGAGAATTTGCCAATGGATCAAATAATGAGAGTTTTTTTTTTGTTTTTTTTTGGCTCAACCAGCAAACTAAATATTGATTGTAAAAAAAAACATTGATACAAAAGATCACATCTTATAAACAATATTTTATTCTTTTGAAATACAGCGTTGACAAAAAAAAAAAAAGCAGTGATTTGCAGAGCACTCGGAGATAATATTTCAAGACCCGTATATCGTCTGACTCTGGTTTGCAGAGTGGCATCACACACAGACCAGGAGTTACATCCCCCAATTTTTTTTTTAAATAAGTGAATACAAATTACAGTGACGCTTTCCAGCATATTATGCGAGGCGTTAATGTTACGCAAATATGATCTGTCTGCAAAGCGGTACATCAAACATGCCTCTTTCCTTGGTGTGTTGTCCTTTCTGCGTTGTATTTACCTGTAACTTCTCACAGGTGTGTGTGTGTGTGTGCGTGCGTGAGTGTGGTTGTGCGTGTAAAACGACGGCTTTGAATACGAGTCAGCCAATTAAAAAAAAAGTGGGAACCAGAACGATCAGCTTCCAACACATAAGTATAGGTAAGGCTTTTCCAAAACTCATTCATTCATTGGAGAGTTGTTGTTGTTTTTGTTTTTATATCAGACCCACTTGCGGTCAGTGAGTAAAAACCCTGCTTACGTCGGACAGCTTACGTGCCGGTTTCCATAATTCTCTGCTGAGTGAAATGTGTTCAGTTTCGTTTTTGACACCAAAAATTTGAACTGGTGAGTTTTGGGAAAACCCTTCTGTTTGCAGCGAAGCAGCTGCAGCCTCGGTTTTAAAGTCGTAGTTGCTCTTCGTTGACTCCCCAGATGAATGTTACGCAAGGAATGTTTACATATGGACACGCGTATCTGTTGTATTTTGTTTTTGTTTTATAGGGCCGGCAGACTTTGCACAATTCTTTACTGTTGCGGTGCTAAAGGTTGTGACATAGTTCGAAACGAACGCGAGGCCTCCGTGACTGTGCTGTTTTTGCACAGGTCGTATAATCTTGTCAAATGTACAGTGTATTATTAGGAGTAAGTAAATACTGTGAGTGCCGGTATGTTTTATTACTGAACGCCTTAATCTGTATTCGTTGTTTATATAAAGTTTTTTTTTTGTTGTTGTTGAAATAGAGCAACCTATATCTATTCTTGTTTACCTTTAAGATAACGCGGCGAGATGTACTACTCTGACGGATGAGACTGCAGGCAGCACTCGTGGACTTCTGTGCCGAACACTAATCTGTACAACAACGTGCTTCACCGGATTGTGTCGTGTCTTCTCAAATAAAGAAGTTGTGTTTGAAGCGCCGGGGTTCCTTGGAAATTGTGTTCTGATTTGGTTGCAAAGCGCTCCCGCTTCCCTCTGCTGTTGTTTGTCTTCGAGTGGTTAATGACGTGCGACTGGGATGAAACCATTCCCTTGTGTTTCCTGGGGATCCCCACGGAGCTGCGTCCAGGAGGTCCCCCTGGACTTTGTGCTGTTCAGCAGACCCCCGGTAGCACTCGGGCTTTTAGCAATTGGGACTGTATAATATATCGCCACGTGCTGCAAAATTACAAAGTTCCCCTCCGTGTTTGCTTTACGAGGTTTTGAGGTCTGCTGTGAATTATACACGCAGGCATCCCCCCCCCCCCCCACAACCTCCCACCCACCTCCCCTCCTCTGCCTCCTCCCCCCCCCCTCCCCTAATTATGAGTGCTTTGAAGGAAGAAGCTGCTTGTTCGTCTTTATGAGGAACAGAGATCTAAGGATGTTGTGGAGGTGGTGTTTTTAAGTGGCCTTACAAACAACTTGTTTTGTGCCTGCGCTGTGCTCCGGTCTCTTGAAAACAAAAACGTTTTTTTGTTGTTTTTTTTTTTTTGGAAATACCTCAGCCTTTTATAAAGGTCACAAACAAGGTGTGGAGTTAAACAGTTCGGGGCCTCGAATGGAAGGAATTAAAATATCACTACTCCGAGCGGTATGGAGAAAGAAAAAAAAAAAAGTGCTAACTGTTGTACATGATGTAACACTGCAAAGTACAGCTTTCCTTGTACATACTTTGAGCCCACTGATTACACGCAGCGTGAAGCAGCATATAACATCCAACTAACACGGAGAGTAGAAACCTTCAGCCCACTTTGTATGTTTCAATGAGAAGGGAAATCCCCCTTTTTTTTTATTTTTCCCCCCCCATTTAGGTGAACAGATTATTGGCACCATGTCGAGGAAAAAACAGACGTAACATGTATCTCGAACAGAGGAGATCTGCTTTTTTTTTTTATTCCATAGTAGAAAAACGATTATTCTACTTTATATCGATTCCAGTGTTTCACAATGTTAACACTCTTAACCTTTGGTTTATTTAGTTAAATCCCTTAAATGATGTTGTAAATTGAAGTATCATTTACAGGCTGACACCGAGCAGAACGTAGTTAACCTTTCACCTGCAAAGGTTTAACCCTCCCGTTGTCATCTGTAAAATCTGTATATAGTTCTGTGTATCGGAACACAACGTGCTTGAATCAAGAACACAAAGTCCATCACGCGATGCACATACCGGCCTTGCTGTTGTTGTTAATGAACACGTAGGCGCTGATGCCGGTCGTAAGAGGTGACTGGGTTCGTAATCATCACTTACCCTTTGAAACTCGGGTCTATAAAGTCGGTGAACGTGTGTTCCAGGGATTTTAAAAACCCTAAACTCAGATGTTCGCAGGTGCCACCGGGAGCGCAGATTGTACACCGCACGTCCGCTGGGTACCGCTCATCCTCCGTTAACCTGCGAAGGACGTATAAGCTAAACTCTGAAAGAGGTATGACTGAAGACAACAACAACAAAAAAACTTGAAGTACTCGCTTTACTTTCATGACGGATACATGTTGTGTTTCTTGATTAATCCAGCGATCATTTTAGTTTGTAAAAATGTTAGAATAATATTGAAAAACGCTGAATACTATTTACTGGAATTCAACACGGTGTCCAAAAACGTCTTCTTCTATCTGACCGTCGCGCTAAACCCCGAAGAGATGGCGTGTACTGTCGCACGCGACAGAGAAGAGCAGCAACTTTCTTTCTTTCTTTTTTTACATTTCAGAAGTTAAACCAGCGAATGTTTGGAATATTTGCCAAATAAATGTATGAGAAATAATGTTCTCTTGCACAACTACTTTATTATCTGACCTATTGTTTCAAATCTAGTTTCATTACAAAGCCCCGGTGTCATCCGGGCACTGAGAAATGAGCAGTTTAGAATTATATAATAATAATAATGACAATAATAATAACGATTTTGGATGGATTCCCACAAAACTTGACATTCATTCTCCCAGCAAGGTCCCATACAATGGGGCAACTTGAAACCTCTAGTGCACATACACTAAGACTAGAGATTTTAATGACATATGTGACATCTTCTGTCCAGCTGTTAAACTTGTATGAGTGATATAGCCTTTATTTAACATTAGTTGGGCTCAGCTGCCCTTTTGTTTAACGCTCATCAATTATCAAATGTTTTTGTTGTGTTTTTTTTTAACTCCAATCAGACAAAACTTTAGCTTAACTAAAAAAAAACAACAACAACAACAACAAAAACATGTCCTAGCGGTGGAGACTAGTGCCAAACGAAATAACCTTTCCAGCTTCCTGTCTGATGTGCAGGGTGGAGCTCCAGCACCGTATCACTATAGTTTAATGAAAACACACCAAGTCCGCGTTATCAGCTGGGATCGTGGCTCGTATTGTGGCTGGGATTTAAAAAAAAGAAAAAAGAAAAGTGGGGCAAAGTTTACGCACTCGCTGCTGTTATGTCATCCAGCTCGAACTGCCGGTCGACCTTTCACCTACTTTCTCTCTCTCTCACACACACACACACACACACACACACACACATACCGGCATTTCTGTTGACGGACGCAGCGGCTCGCGGGCTCAACGATATCAAAGGATATCAAAACAAATATATTACAGGTAACGTAACACCGACGAACACTTTTTTTTTTTTATTATTTTATTTTTTTTATATTTTATTTATTTATTTATTTTTAAGAAACTTAACATTTCAGCAAAACCGGTGAAGAACCCAGCTGTGAAAGGACGTCAGCTGTTTTTTTTTTTTTTTTCCGGCTGTCAGCTTTGAAACTGGATTCAGGATGTCGCCGGTGGGTGCGTTCACGGTCACTTAACGTGAAGTCGGTTGAGCTCGTTGTTTAACGCGAAAGGCTTCCGGATAAACACGTAATTAAGCTGCTTGTCACCGCAGTTCAAGTTTTTTTTTCTTTTTTCTTCTTGTTTACAAACGCTGGGTTTCATTCAGTGGAGGTGAGTTTGTGTGTGCTAATCAAACACCCAAGTCACCTGTTGTTGTTGTTGTTGTTGTTGTTGTTATGGTGGTGGTGGTGCTTCCTGAGGTGGTTGAACGAAACCTTGAATCCAAAAGTGTTAAAGAGATAGTGGATGCTTGCAAGTAAGAACAACAAGCTCCCACACTTTAATAAAAGAGGGAGACAGGCTATGTTTGCACGGCTACACTAAAGCCATGTCAATATAGATAACAGGACATAATCAAGTTAACACAACAAACAGAAATCAGACACCAGCTGTCTTGCAGTTATTGCTGGAAGTCATCTTTTTTTTCTTCTTCTTCTAACATTTGTCAGCTCCAGTTTTTAGTTGTTTTTTTTTTAATATGGCAGTTTGCTGCTTTTCAGACGCGGTATTTTTAGACCACTGGAAACTTTGCTTACCTTAAAATAATGCTGCTGTTTATCCCCACATTTCTGCTCCAATGTTAGAAACCCGCAGTCAGCAGACCAAGCTCAGCAAATACCTTTTGGTTGGCACGGCGACCAATCGCAGCGCCCGAAGCCATTTTATAGACAGTTCACATTTTGTGTTTTTAATAGCTTGGCGTTCGTTCAAAAACAAGTGAAAACAAGTGAAGTACAGTGACTTTGCTTCTTAAATGGGATATTGAAGAGATATGAGTTGATGTTTAGATGACAAAAACAAAAAGCTTGTTAATGCTCTTTGATACATGAGGATACTCTCTTCCCTTTCTAATAGTCATCGGCCCATGCCTACTACCACTAGGTTTAGTTAAATGGCCTTTAGGCATATGACAATTTTGACATAAGTAAATATAGACAAAAACTTGGTAGCTGGATAGATTTGGTTATTATTAATTCCTGTTTTTCTTTTCCAACACATGAACTAGAGAATAGAAGTGCACAATTCTCAGTCTTTCCCATCTTTCCTACAGAGTTATTAGCCCTTTCTGATTCAGAAATGTGGATGAGTACATTTGCACGTTTTGCCCGGCCGGCCCTACAGAGGAGCACCTGTGCCGCGGCCCGCCAGGCTCTGAGGGTGCGTCGGGCACCAGCTGCAGCTCCGCTACCATCTTGCCGGACTTCAGTGCAGCTTCGTGGGCAGCAGACTCTGGGTTCGGCCTCCCTCCCCGTGGCTCGCCATTCGGTGAGGCACGTCCGGGCTCTGGATGAGGAGAGGCTGATGGAGGTGGAGTGGGAGGACGGAGGCCAAAGTCTGTACCCGTTCACCTGGCTGAAAGACAACTGCCGGTGTCCACACTGTACGCTGGCGTCGGCTCAGGCGCGGACGCTCTTGCTGTCTGATCTTGACATCCACACAGGAGTGGATGTCGTAGAGGTCACCAATGACAACAAGGTAAGTCTGACGTGTTTTTCAGGGTGCAAACGGGCTCGTACAACATGGATGTTCTGTAATAATAGACAAATATTCATGTTTAAATTATGAGCAAAACTGGCCGTGTTCATTTCCAGTAGGATGCATTTTAAAGGAATCAAAACAAAATTAAAACTGCAAGTAGCGATATGCGGGCCCTCGCAAGCTGCACGTCGGGGAGCCAGCAGGTCGAGGCATACTTCAAAAACTGAAAAAAAAAAAAGTAATGTCGTCTGAATTATGAAAAAAAACAAGTTAGTTTTTCCACTGCCTTACATGACTCAAGTGGGGATTGATCCCACAATCTTCGCTGTGAGACGTCAGCGCTAACCACTGCTCTACTGATGGCACGACTGCTTTGCACATTTTGAATGACATAGTTGTTAATTAAGTAGTTAAGTAGTTGCACAACATGCAATAGTACGGCTTTTTTTTTTTTTTTTAACTCGCATGCACGTCCCAAGTGGGGATTGGACCCAAGAGCTTCTCATTATGAGGCATCTGTTCTAACCACTGCACCACTGTGCCAGTTGTCCCAGCTGGATAGGAAAAACGTTTCCTTTTATAGTATGTTGTCAAAAATATGAAATAAAAGTCATATTATAGTGGGTTGTCCGAAATGTGAAAAAAAAGTCATATTATAGCGTGTCGTCCAAATTACGATGAAAAAAAGTCACTATAGCATGTCTTCTAAATTATGATAAAAAATTTAAAAAAAAAGTCATACCAAAATTTGTACGAGCAGAAGCGGTTGCAATGTTTTAGCTTGCACTTTAAATTTTTCTGTTCTTCTTAACAAGAAATTGCATTTTTAGCGGCTTTAACTAACTCAAAAACTCATGGAAGTTGGTGCCTGAATTATTTGCAAAGTTTCGTGAGGTTTGGAGCATCCCTGGACCTTGAACATCAACTTCCTGTGTCACGGCGAAACATCAAACTTTGCCGCATCGCCCTGGCGACGCCCTGTCAGAAAAATGCACGGGCTTCTCAATATATCATAACGTCTTAAGGCTATTCTGACCCAATTTGATATTCATGTGATCAACCAGGCTTGACGAAGCACGTGAAAGTAAAAAAAAAAAAAAACGTAATTTCCTGTTACCAGCAGGTGGCGCTATGACTATGAGCGAAGATGGTGTCTTCAGGGCGTGACTTTTATCAAAGCTGTAATGTTTGGAGGAGGTCAGTCCATGTATATAAGATTTACAGCAATTTGTATTTTTATGGCGAGACGCTCAAAACTTAAAGGTCTTCATATTGTATAAATTCAGGTTTCCATTCTTTATACGATAAAGCAGGTCTAAGTGCAACTGTGCCATTCGGTCTCTCCTAAGTTTGTGATGTCACAAAGTCACGCTCGCCTTTAGCGCAGCCTACCGTCTTTTTTTGTTGTTGTTGTTGTTGTTGTTATGCAGAAGGAAACACAGAGCGGTCGTGGTGCTAGACCGAATAAAAGCTGTCGTTGTCGCGGGCGTCCGTTACTCACAAAAGAGTCAGCCAATCAGAGGAGAGTCGCTGATATCTCCGCGTCTTAAAGACACAGACACAAAACAGCTGGTTCTTGGTGGATCTCCAGATAGGAGCTTAGAAGAAGAGACGTAAAACTAGAATGAGATGTTTTTTTGGGGTACTTAAAGCCACAAGAATATCTTCTTATATATTAAGACTGCAATAAAAGAAAAAGAGGAAAACTGTAAAGTACGAGACCTTTAAACAGCAAGACTCTTTTTACTGAGGTATCATTAACGTTGCTCTAGTTTATGCATGGCATTTCCACTTCGCTGGCTGTTTGAGGGCAACTGCCTGGTGATAAACTGTGGAGGTTGGTGAGGTTAGGAGATCTAATTTTGGCAGACGCACACGTTCAGTCTGACCTTTAAGTCCTCTGAAGGAATCGCCGCTGTGAGCTTTGTCCTTCACAGGATTCGCCCCCCTGAAATGGGACAGGGCTCTGAACAGATCGCTTTGATGTGACGGAGGTGCAGAGTGCCATTTGTTTTTGTCAATTAAATTTAAATACTCTAAGTTTCCCGTACGACTTAAATAATAGTAAACGTGTGTCTTAAATACCGCATCGATGATTTCAACCTTGCATCTGGTTGTGGGAAAATACCAAAGCTAAGATTTAATGGTTGCATTATCCAAAACCCTCTGCAGGTATTTAAAAGGCAGATGGTGAACAAAGTAAAGCGTAATTTTGAGAGGAACAAAATAGGTCTTTCTCAGTTTTATAAAGCAAAAGAACACATTCAAGGTTTAACCTTCACGAGGCAGACCACTCTTTTTCTGACATTTAAAATCGCATCATAAAAAAAAAAAAAAACTGAATAAATCAAGTAAATATTCATCTGGAACATAAAGGAAGTCGCATACTGTTCATTCAAAAGAGAGGCCGTGCACTTTCGTTTGACGGCCTATCACAACAAAACATTAGGAAGTAAAAAGAGAAGGAGCTTTTCTTTAAAAAAAAAAAAAAAATAAAAAAAGATTAATAAGCTTTTATATCTCCGCAGATTTCCATTGTTTGGCCCGACCAGCACATCAGTGTGTTTGACGCAGAGTGGTTGAAGAAACGCTGTTTCTCTCCTGCTGCCAGACAAGCAATGCAAGAAGAGCTTTTCCTCAACGGTGAGTCTGGCTTTTTTTTTTTGTTGTTGTTGTTGTTTTTGATTTTAATGTCCCAAGTCTGTATTTTAGAAGTTCACGTGATGAATTGGTACCGAGGCCTCGTCCTCTGCTCCGGCTGTTCTCTGGGCTCGGCTCTGCATTGTGCCGGGCTGCTCTGCAGTGACATTAGTTTCCACTCTGCAGAAGCTTTGACAAAAAGGGGACTCTTAATGTGGTGGGGCTTATTACAGGGCTGCTATACTAGACTGCTTTAGTTTATTTAGTGTACGTAATAAAGGCACCACTAAGTGTTTCATGGGTATCAAAGACTTTTTAATGTGGAACTTTTGTTCAATGTGTGATGTACATAAAAAAAAGAACAGTAGAATTGGCTCATTTCCTCTGGACTATATTTGCTGTGCCGTAAAGTCAGGTGAGATATGCCATTTTACAGAAAATGTTAAAAAAAAAAGTACACAATTTATACCTCTGTTGACAACAACAACAACAACAACAACAACAACAAAAAAGGGCTGTAGTTATCGGTCCCTCCTTCAGTCCGACACTAATAATTACTTTCTAATTGTTATTGATGTAATGGTAAAAGAGATTACTTTTAAAGGAGGCCATAAATCACAACGCAGCTGTCTTCGAATTAACGGGATGAACAAACACTGTCGTGAATTACTGCATTTTCTAGGCTGTATCCGAGAAGAGCAATTTGTCAGCTTGCCAAGCTGCAGGTGTCACCTGCCGCGTATGAATAGCAAACCGGCAAGTCCGATGAAGCCTGTCACAGATAGGGATGGGCATGTCCAGCCAAAATACTATTTCATATTTGCTGGGAACTATTCGACTATTATTTAAAGACAACCCCCCCCCCACCCGCCTTCCTAACTGTACTACACGTTTTACCGACACCCGGTCGTAACGTGTTCTTGTTCGATAGCGGTCGGTAAACAGCCCTTTACGTGCATCACCGCCACCTACTGGTGGTAGTAACGCATTACAACCAGGCGCCAGTAAAAAAAAAAAAAAAAAAAAAAAAAAACACAGGGGGCGGGAGGGGGGATTGTAGTGATGCTTATAGTTATACTTTCAAAAGTGTGCAGTTATGTGCTGTACCGTCATGCTTTGACTTTTATCGTCCATTTTGTTTTTGCGGCGTTCACCCGTAAATGTAGTAATTTCAGTATTTCCTTGTATCACATTTATATTTTAAGGTTTTATTCCTTTCTACATCATCCCTGTTGTCAGTTGATGAGGATGTGAGGGTTACTGAAAATAATATCTCCCGACATTTGTGTAAAATAACCAAAATTGTAGAATGTGATTTTCCTTCTGGTTTATTCCGTCATTTCATTTCATGTATTTTTTTTTTGTTAGTTTTACAAAAATTTTAATATATTGATATAATCTTCTCTGGCTGCAGTAAACGTGAATTAGGTGTGTTCACCGGTAGATTGTTTATTAAGCTCTAAAATTGTCAAGGAACAACCTAAAAGAGAAAAATATATGTGAATTGAAATGTAATCCATAATGGAAATGAGGGGTCGTTAAATGATAAGGAATTAAGCAGCAGCACGGTGTGTGTGTGTGTGTGTGTGTGTGTGTGTGTGTGTGTGTGTGTGTGTGTGTGTGTGTGTGTGTGTGTGTGTGTGTGTGTGTGTGTGTGTGTGTGTGTGTGTTAAAAGAAAAATGAGCGTACTCGCTCTGCTAAACTTTCCTGGGGAAAAAAAAAAAAAAAAAAAAGATGCCCCCGATTTAAACTCTTCTTTCCACACATTTTCTTTTTTTTTTTTTTTTTTTTTTCTCACCGACATTACAGGGTTGGTCAGGAAGTACGTTTTTTCTGAAGACTGGGAAGGGAACTCATTTTACAGTACATTTACAACGGCCCAATACGCTTTACAGTCTGCCAGGCAGCCGAGGAGAAAGTTCAGCTGTGGAACAAGGTAGCAGCACTTCAGTGGTGCGGGGGGATGGACTGCAGTCGGTTTGTGTACACACACGTGGTCCTGAAGGACCCACAGGGCTGAGCGGCTGCCGCTCTGTCCAACGCTGATTAAGGGGTCCGTGTTTCAGACCTCCTCCCGTTCGTGTTGAAATGTAAACAGATCCCCCTCGTCGTAATTAACAGACAGACATTTTATCTTTTCTTTTTTTTCTTCTTTTTTTTTCTTTTTTCTAAAACACTCAGCTCAGAGCCGAGAGTGCCCCCCTTGGAAGACGGTGCTAAGCTCACGCACTAAAACACAATTAAACACACGCTTTCTCTGGGTTTAATTATACTCCCCTCCCCTCCCCTCCACCCCCCTCCTCCCCCCCCCCCTCCCCAACCCCGAGCACCAACCTGAAATTCCTGATAAAATACCGGGGAAGGTCTCCGCTGTCAACTGATGGACGGTTCCGCCGGTGTTCTCGCTCCGTACTCCTCCGTCGACGTTAACCCGATGAAGCGAAGTCCACAGTTTTGAATTTATGTTTCCTTTTTCATGCGGCGCGCTTCGATTTTTACAGGCCCCGGGTCGGCCCGTTTTAAGTGCTCTCCAACAGCGAAAGTGGAGCACGCGTGGGACACTGTGAGGTCGATGTGATAATTGGAGCTCTGTTTGTTTTTTTTTGTGGTTGTTTTGTTTTTTATTCGGCCTACCGTACCTTCTGTTTTTACATCTTAAGTAATGTTTACTTCTGCTGCTTTTTACTGTTTCTACAGAGTTGTGCTTTTTAAAACCACAGCGTGCAGCTCCGCGGCGACGATTAGTAGCGAGACGTGGAAATATTACTGTTCAAGGGCCCTTATTAAACTAAAAAGAAATGTATAATGCAAAAAAAACAACAAAAAAAAACGTTTTTTTGAAATAGAATAGCTTTTAATAGAGCAGCAATTGTTCGGGTCAGCTTAAGGATACGGTCGGTTCGAGAGGAAACCTTTATTCTCAAACAGGAGTTGTTACTTTTTAAAGTACCATTTCAGTCTGATCTTCAGGCCGGTAGTTATTTTTCAAATGTCTACCGTAGCGCGTTAGATGCACATGTAATTTGTCAGCATCTCCACTCCGCCGTCCCTGCACATCCTCTCCAGGCAAAACCGAGCTGAGGTGCGCGACGTGAAACAGCGTTAAGGCAGCGGGACCGTCGAGAAAGGCTGACGTCTGTATAACTGAGAGTCTCATTCGGGCCCCCATCTGTCTCTGCCATATGGAAAACAGTTTTAGAGTGAGGGTCAAGAAAATAGCTGCGTGTTCTGACCAAATACAAACTCGCCGTTGTCAGTATTTCCTTCCTTGGGAACGAACAAATCCCTGAGCCTGCAGATGCGTGTAACCAGGAATTTCAAACTCAAACCGCCCGGTTTCTCCAGACTGAGGACTTCTTCAGACGATTTCACACCGAGTCTCCCAATAGTTTAATGTACCATTTATTATTGTTGTTTGGACATTTCAAATTTGGATTTTTTTTTTTTTTTTTTCCACTGTCTTTTAATTCTACGACTTTTCTTCGTGCGTTTCGGCAGCTCTGCCTTCTGTTTGCAGATGTTTTGCCAAAGAACAGAGCTTGTTGGAAACAATTCAGCTGCTTCATCTTTCGGGAAACGTCCTTGAAATGAGTTTTTTTTTTTTTAAAGCCCGTCCTCGTTTGCTTTTTTTTCCTTTTTTGAAGCAATCGTTAGTAGGTCACCGCTTTCCTGACCAGACGTATTCCAAGTGCGAATAGAGGACTGAAATACCAATCCGATCTGAGAGGTTGGCTGTTATCGTTGCGTTCACATTTTCAAGTACTGTTTAAAAAAAACAACAACAAAAAAAAAAAACAGCCAGCAAAGACTGCTGTTGTGTACTCGGCGAACCGAAAATGGAACAGGACGTTAACTGCGACACATCCCGAGTAGCACTTGCAAATAGTTCAGAAGAGAGGTCAGAAAACAACTCGTCCACTCGGACTATGTAAACTACGCGCTCAACACAACGCCGGAGATTAACGAGAGGCCAGAAACTGCCAGCGACTTTTTATCCAAACGCGTTTTTTGTTTTTCCCCCCCCCACGAGCGCCACAACGAGGTCGTCGCTCGCGGTTTTGAGTGAAACGCGGCGGCTGCTCCTAAGCAGATCGCCGTGAAATTCGACGCAGGCGTTCACGTTCCCCTCGGGATGAATTGCACGAAGACCGTGGCGATCCGCTCGCTTTTTCACTCCTGCAACGTGGAGTGACAACAAATCTTGCAGAGGCAGTCACGGTCTCCGGAGGATGATCCCGAATGGTATTCATCATCCCCAGGCATCAAAAACGCTCCCCGGGACGCCTTCGGTCTGATGTATTTCCATTTCCTCGGACAAATGTCGTTAAGGGCCAACTCGGTAGTCGGCATCACAAGTGGAACGTCGGTCAAACACTGTGTGATAAACAAAAACAAAAATAATCAGACGCCTTTATCTCTGCTCCTGTCGAACGCAAGGATTTGCGACTTATTGGCAAATGTGTTCAGGACCTTTGGAAAGCACGCGTGCCATGTTCTTGCTGACATGTGCACTCCGGGCCTCTTGTTAGGAGAGCGACGATGTCAAGTTGCTCTCGGGAGCACCGAGACCTTGTGTCACCAACACCCCCCCCCCCCTTTTTTTTTTTTTTTTATCTGCGATGACTCTTCCTTTCACCAATAAATCTGTCGGGTGGTTTACTTAACGGCCGCCAGATGCTTTCAATATTTGAACCTCGTCATCGTCGCGAGGTCTCCCATTTTGTCCTTGTCATGTTTACTTAGTCGGGGTGGGAATCATGACTAATTTCATGTCACTGATATTTAAAAGACGGTTATAAGAGAGGTTAAACAGATTTTTTTTTTTTTTTTTTTTTTCACCGAGTAAAAATATGCCCAAAGGCAAGTCCAGAGCTTTTCATCACACTCAAAACACCACTCCACTTTGGGATTTTGTAAATGTAGTCTTTCCAAAGGGCATTTCCAACCATTCAGTTTACCGTTTCGAATCGCTCGCCCTCAAAGAGGCATGACGCCGTGTCATTTTTGTCACAAATTCACTCATTTGCAACGATCAGTCATAATAAGCGCAATGGGTTTCACTAATAGAAGTGAGCGGCGTGGAGTCGAGAAACAAAAGAGCTTCAAGACCATTACTGTCTGTAAAGTGTTTCTGTTTCTTCCACTTGATTTGATTTTATTAATAGAACAACAGCTCAGCCGACGTGCAGCTTTTATCTAAAATGACCACCTACGATATAAACCGTAAATATAAGAATTTAATCGCCGTGATTAAACTGGTCTTAATGCAATTTATGCCATCCTTCTTTTTTGTTTGCTGGACCGAGTTAAAACTCGGATTTGATTTCTCATTTTACTCCCAATTCTTGTATTTTGTGCCTTTAACTCTCGAATCGATCAATGCTGCTGTTGATCGGTCAGTAAAAACTGAACAGTCAATTTAGAATAATATGACGAGTGTAGGAAACATGGAAAGGAGTGCGTCAGACAAAGTTAGAGAAATTGTACTTTGGAAAAAAAAAAAAAAAAAAAAGTGAAAGAAAACAGTGAAGACACTAAAGGTGCAATGAGATTTCTCTGACTGTGGCAGCTCTCCCTATTATATTCTCCTCCGGCCTGCCAAAAAAAAACAACAACAACAACAACAACAACAACAACAAAAAAAAGCCTCCCTAGTCACCAGTCGCAGCCAAACACATGAAGCATTTCTTCTGTCAAAAGTCTGATAAGGGCCATACATGCCCTAAATACAAAGAGGAAAATATTCCCTGACAACGTCTACTGTAGTAAACTGCGCAGCTATTTGTGCTGCTTGTTAATGCGCTTTGATAACAACACAAAGAGACGATCTGCAGCGGCCTCGACAAGCGCAACGCTTTTCCGTCTTGTCGACCGAAAAAAAAGGCAACAGACGAGTTCGAGCTGATTCGGAAGCCGTGCTGCCCGAAGTGCCGACGAGTCGGGAGGGGAGCGAACGCCGCGTCCCCATTCGACAGGCTTCTTCGCTCCGCCCGGTTTTGAACGAATTCAAATAAACGCGAATGGAGCGATGCTCTTCTGAAGTCAAACCTTTCCCCTGGTTCTGCAAGTGCAGCAAGTCTGAGGTCACATCTGCCCGCGCAAGACACCCAGAAACGTTCGCACTTCATCTTTCTGCGTCTTGGGAGTCGAACCGGCGCCGCAGAACAGGCGGACGGAGGACCAGAGGGGAGCCGCGCTTAAAAACTGAAATCTTTTTACACATTGGCTTTGTTAGATGTTTGATTCAGCATTTTTTTTTTTATAAAGTAACTGTTTATAAAGTTTCATCTTTATTCTTTTTTTTTTTTTACATATCAGGTTGAGCATTTTACTTCACAATTGAGTTGTTTGTTGGTTTTTAAAGAGATCAAGTTTTTGAGTGATTTTTTTTTATTTATTTGTATTTTTTTTTTTTGGTAGTTCTCTTCCTTGTGGTTTGTGGCATCGAAAATTGACCTCGTTTCCTGTTTCAAATACTGAGATTTTAAGTCCATTAAAATTTTATTTGACTCGGACATTTACCGTAAACTCGCTGACGGATCGGTCCCTGACTCTCTCTCAAACAGACTCGGTTGACTTTGGACTTTTCTCCATTAAGTCCGCTGACTGATTCCATAACTCGGCCAAGTAGCAGCTGATTTGTCAATTCCCCCGTCTGGCTGTGTTTTCTTTTCTTTTTTCCCCCCCATTTGCCATCTGGTCTGAATTTAGCCTTCTATGTCACCCCTTCTTCAGCTGACAGAAAGGCTCCTGGAAACATTGCCGTGGAGGTCCATCAGTGGAAAAACTTGGATGTTCTTCCAAAACCTGACCGTCACCTCACACGCCATTTACAACTTCGACAAAAACCCAACTTTCCAACTTTTCGAGGCTGCGTTATCAACCTGAAAGGAATCTGAGGAATCCATACCGTAAACTACAACTTCATTGGTCATCATCAGCTGTTTTGTAGTGTGTTGTAAAGGCCGTTTAGCCGCTCAGGCCTGTCAAGGCATAATGACGGTCAGCCAAACCTTCCACGTATCACGCGCCTCTTTCCAGAAATCTAGAAATGTCACTATTTTCCACCCACGCACAGTTTATTTTTCTCACCGCGTGTGCCTATAATTCCTTCACGGATCAGCTGTGTTTGGGTTAAATCCCTTTTCTTTGTCATCTCTTATGCAATTTCAACACCTTTACATCAGACTGCAGGGGAAGCTTAATAGTTATAACGACTGGATTTTTCATCTCCTCGGCGAGGCGGGCGTCCCGCTTGGTAGTTAAAACAACACGGAAAAGCGTTTGAGTACGGGTTGCCAAAAAGAGGACATCGTTTGACAAACGACCGCGAGGCTCAGACGGAGAAGGAGTTTGAGTTTGGATTAGTGTGTGTGTGTGTGTGTGTGTGTGTGTGTGTGGACGGCCTGCAGCGCTCCGGTGAGAAAACACTGCTCACACTGTTTCCTCCAACCTGGGAATGCAGAGGTTGGCTGCTCCGTCATCCAAGGTCTGTTTCCTAAATAGAAGTGTGTTTGTGGAGTTACTGGAGGGTGGAGTGCTGCTCCACTGATTCACACGTACACACACATCAGACACACTGTGAAAACAGAAACTTGCATATTAATTGTTGACTGGAATATAAATGGGAACCCAGTTTATTTTATTTTTCTAATGTCTGGTGTCCTGGACTTGGACCTCTGATAGGATTAGGATTATATTGGAACATTTTATATTCTTTATAAAGACCTGCGATGACTAAAAATGGAAGATTTGGAGGGGGGGGGGGCGGGTGAAGCATTTTACATTTCTTAATATGGATATAAATGAGTTGCTGAATATGGTGCTTTGTTCTTTAAAATAAATAATTAAATTGCTCTAAGATCTCCTGCCTAAAACCTGATTTAAATAAGAGTTGACGATCTATATTGAACACACATATTTTCTCTACTACACACATTAATAGAGGCAAAAGAATGTAAATGATGTATTACTTGCTGCACTTATTAAGGAAGTTGAAGATGCTTTGTTCTGTGGTGGAAGTATTCAGATATCAAAATAGAACTTGCATAAATATTATATTTTAAAGTAAGTACTCATAATACAGAAATATGGCTATTATATATTTCATTATTAGATTTTTGTTTTACTGATGCATTAATGGGTAAGATGGGTTTAAGTGTTGAGTGGCTGAGGGTAGTTTAAGCTATAAAAATACAGATCATTATATGTTTTGTGCATATCTTTTTGTAAAGTAACTAAACTGTATTATGGTAAAAAAAAAAAAAGTACAATGTTTACCCCTGAATTATAGCGTAGTAGAAATATAAAACAGCCCAAGAACAAGCATCTCAAAGTACGTACATCGATACGTCAATAAAAAAAAACTAAGATCACCCAATAAAGGGATATTTTGGGGGCGATTTGCAGCTGAAATCAGACAAACGTATCCCATATTTATTTCAGTAAAATCTCTCCAAAAAAATGCTTCCGCGAGAACAGCTTGAATCTAATTCATAAAGTCTTCTTTCAAAGACGGTTGTTTATGCCCGTCTGGCTCCGAAACCCTCGGCCGTGCATTCCTCAAGACAGACCATCCAAGTGTGCTGATCCGAGCTCTGTGATAATACAAAAAAAAAAAAACTTAACCGAGTCAAAACAAAAGCTCTGTGGATAACTGCAGCGATTCGAGCGGAGCTTTGAAGGCAGCTGCAGAGGAGAGTGACGCAGACCTGCGAGCTTCAACCGACCACAGCGAGGGCAGAGCCAAACTGCCATGAGCTGCACTGACAGCCACCGGAGCCTCGGCTTCAGGTTTCCTCATCTGGAAAAGCCACTGTAGCAGACCCCGGCTGAGGAGGGACGTTGGGAGGTGGGGGGAGGGGGGAGGTGGGGGATTATGCACATATACTATCTTGTCAGGCTGTCAGAGGTCGTCCTTCCTGTGAAAACCGCAGCGATTTTACACGAATGAGCACACGGCAGAAGCTCAAGGCTGTTTCGGCCTGACGCTCCCCCTCGCTCTTTTAATTTTCTTGCATTCACAGGTTTAAAAACAAAAAACAACAACAACAACAAACAAAAAACGCATGCTAATTCTGACATAGTATCTTTAACCGCAGGTGGAAACTATGCAAGACATGATTTTTTTTTATTTATTATTGGCTATGTGGATGCAGTAAAAGAATAAAACTGGGAATTTGCTTGGAGCGAATAAGAGTGCCGAGTAGGAAAGTATAAAATACCGCTGGCTCAGCTCGATCTCGACTGCTCGATCGGCACCTGAGTTACGAGCCTTTTTGCGACCGCGGAGGTTTGGTGCGCCGGAAAACCTGAGCCGAGAACACGTCGGATTTTTTTGCTGGAACGTTGGGGGGGAGGGAGGATCGCGTTGTCGGGGAGGGGGGATCGCGTTGTCGGGGAGGGAGGATGGCGTTGTCGGGGAGATAGGATGGCGTTGTCGGGGAGGGAGGATGGCGTTGTCGGGGAGGGAGGATGGCGTTGTCGGGGAGATAGGATGGCGTTGTCGGGGAGGGAGGATCGCGTTGTCGGGGAGGGAGGATCGCGTTGTTAGGGAGATAGGATCGCGTTGTCGGGGAGGGAGGATCGCGTTGTCGGGGAGGGGGGATGGCGTTGTCGGGGAGATAGGATGGCGTTGTCGGGGAGGGAGGATCGCGTTGTCGGGGAGGGAGGATCGCGTTGTCGGGGAGGGAGGATCGCGTTGTCGGGGAGGGAGGATCGCGTTGTGAGGGAGGGAGGATCGCGTTGTTAGGGAGCGAGGATCGCGTTGTTAGGGAGGGAGGATCGCGTTGTTAGGGAGGGAGGATTGCGTTGTTGGGGAGCGAGGATCGCGTTGTCGGGGAGCGAGGATCGCGTTGTCGGGGAGATAGGATCGCGTTGTCGGGGAGATAGGATCACGTTGTCGGGGAGGGAGGATCGCATTGTCGGGGGAGCGAGGATCGCGTTGTTAGGGAGGGAGGATCGCGTTGTTAGGGAGCGAGGATCGCGTTGTTAGGGAGCGAGGATCGTGTTGTTAGGGAGCGAGGATCGCGTTGTTCGGGAGCGAGGATCGCGTTGTTAGGGAGCGAGGATCGCGTTGTTCGGGAGGGAGGATCGCGTTGTTAGGGAGCGAGGATCGCGTTGTTCGGGAGGGAGGATTGCATTGTTAGGGAGCGAGGATCACGTTGTTCGGGAGCGAGGATCGCGTTGTTAGGGAGCGAGGATCGCGTTGTTCGGGAGCGAGGATCGCGTTGTTAGGGAGCGAGGATCGCGTTGTTCGGGAGCGAGGATCGCGTTGTTAGGGAGCGAGGATCGCGTTGTTAGGGAGCGAGGATCGCGTTGTTCGGGAGGGAGGATCGCATTGTTAGGGAGCGAGGATCACGTTGTTAGGGAGCGAGGATCACATTGTTAGGGAGCGAGGATCACATTGTTAGGGAGCCCACCTGGTTGCTCTCCTGACCTGAGAGGTTTTGAACCGTTTACCAGCTGGTTGTCAACGGCGCCCGTCAGCTGGTTGGTGCCGAGCATGTGAAGCCCGTTGATGGAGCTTCAATGCCGAAGACTTCATCTTGCTGTCTTTGAACAAAGCCACCAGAGCTGAGAGTGAACCGTCCTGACGAAAAACCACCGAGCATCAGCAACCAAAACAGAAAGCTGAAAGATGCTAAAAAAAAAGAGAAAAGAGGCTCCATAAAGATGAAGCAAACTGTGGAGCGAAACGTCTCTAAGGAACTGTGATTATTATCAGCGACACACCTTCACATGATAATTGATAATACATAATACAACATAAATGTTGACTTTGTCAAATTTGTTTTTAACTATGAAATACAACATTTTAAATCAAACTGTATTCTGAAAGGTAGCTGGTGGTGGATCGTGAACTGCAGCGGAATAAACAGTACAACTCGTGAAATTAAGCATTATAAGTACAGCAAGTAGGACAACTACTTCACCAGTGGACTTTTAGTACAGTGCTTTCATAAAAGTGCTTTCTAACCACTAAAACTGTGATTTATCTGTTCTGAACTCGGATTTTTATCAGTTCAGGGAAAAAAGAAAAGAAAAAAAAAAGACCTCGTTTGGTTGTTTTTTTTGTTTTTTTTAAATGAACCCCCCCACCCCCAAAAAAATAAAAAAACGTTCTCGTCGTCCCTTCACATCTAGGATTTGTGATTCGCCTTCCCAGTTAACAACACGCTGCCGCGATTACGCGATCGGAGGGCAGATATTCACGCAGCGTTATCATCGTCTGGCGCGAACCCGGCCCGCCCGCGCCGTGAACCCTCTCGACGGCGGCAGCGCGCGACGACGCGCCTTCCGGTTCAGACCTCGGGCCGCTCCGACGCTCCGGCGCGTCCCGACGATCGACCGTGTTGCCGATCTGCCGTTTCATCTCGGTGCGCTTCGTACCTCACAAAAAAAAACAACAACAACAAAAAACAAAAAAACACCAACAGCCTCCTGGAACTCCGCATCCTTTTTGTTGCGTCCCTAAATCTCTACGGCCTTCAGAGTGAGCCGTCCCCCATCTTCCTTTTTATGGTTTCGGAGTCTTCAGATGATAAATTTCGCATGGAGCTCGGCGACTTCACCCTCTCCCTCCCTCCCCCCTCCCCCTTTTTGCCAGCTTCAACCTCGTAATCCGGCTCGTGATGCAGCCATTTGGAAAGTTGTTTTCCGAGAGACGCCGGGAGGAACCGCCGACACCAGACAGGTACACAATCTCCCCCTCAGTTAAAAACCTCCCCATCCTCCCCCTCCTCCCGCAAAATGTACTTAGCAGCTGTTTCTCCGGGAGTCGCTGGAGAGAGAGGCTGCATGGAAAAAGGAGTGGAGCCAGCTGGGCGGAGAGCAGCGGGAGGATTTCTCCCCCCCCCGGCCCCCTGCCCCCCCCACACACACCCCCACCACTTCTGTCCGTCCGTCCGTCCGTCCGACGGAGGCGTGCCGGTTCCTCTCAGCGAGCGAGCCTCAATTCACCTCCAAGCGCGCAGACGAACGCGTCCGGCCGCGAGCTGCGACGTTTATAGATTTAACGGTTTCTAATGAAGCAGGGCGACAATGATGGACGTGTGAATGAGTCGTTTCCTTTCTGTATCCAAACAAAGTCTGACACACTGTTAACCACTTCTAATAAGACCGGGGGGAGAAGGGGGGTTTTGGGTTTGTTGTTTTTTTGGGGGAGAGTTGTGTTTCAGGCTCGATACAACTGATGGACTTGATATTCTTTGTACCTGTAGCGCAGCAGAATGAAAACAAACCCAAAAAAGGGTCAGCCGCGCGCCGACGGCGGCCGCGAGATAACGGAGGCCGCTGCGCTCCGTGCGCTCCGGCTGAGCCGCGGAGATAAGGCCCAAAAACACAGAACGGGACCGAAAGGCGCCGCCGGCGTCTCGCGGGCCCCCCAAAAAAACAAAAAAAACCAAGAAAAAACCTGGGCGGGCTCTCAGCGGTCGTCTGCGGCCGGCTGAGATTTACTCACGTGACGCGGAGTAAAATGCGGCGACGCATAAAAGAAGAACACGCGGGTTCTCGTGGAACGAGAAGCGAACAGAAGGTTTTTTTTTTTGTTTTTTTTGTGTAACGGACAGCCGGGAGAACGAGGAAATCCGCCGTCCCGTCCCCCCCCCCCCCGGGTCCGGGGCAAATCCGAAATAACGCCGTTGTTCCTCCGTTTTGCAGAGCGCTACTACTGGGACTCCACGCTGCGCATCCCCACGGCCG
The DNA here is from genome assembly GCF_029030835.1 of Brachyistius frenatus. Classification (NCBI taxonomy): domain Eukaryota; kingdom Metazoa; phylum Chordata; class Actinopteri; family Embiotocidae; genus Brachyistius; species Brachyistius frenatus. The sequence goes on from NW_027210655.1 coordinate 2,583,929, forward strand.
ACTACCGGGAGGTCCTGCGCGACGACGAGGCGGCGCTGGCCTGGCTGCTGGCCCTGCGCCGCGTCGGCATCGTCTACCTGAAGGGGGCTCCCGCTGAGCGGGGCCAGGTGGCCCGGCTGGCCGAGAGGATCGGCTACCTCCGGCTGACGTTCTACGGGTAAGACTCTGCCGATTCTGGCCGCGAGTCGTCCGAAGCCGAAGTTTAATAATCTCGACTCCCCCCCCCCCCCCCCCGGCTAAATCTCGAGCTGCTGAATTCCCCCCCCTCTCCCCCCGCCGGTCATGTCTTTAAGCCGGAGCCGAGCACGGCGGGGTTATTAGTGAGAAAAAAAGAAAAGAAGAAAAGAAATCCGACATCGTCTTATTTACTCGCCTTTTTCTGGAAAAGAATAAAGTGGATGGATATTTTGAATGCAAGACAACTTCACAACGATGCGTTCGCTTGTCAGGTTATCTGCGGCTTCGATTCCCGTCGCGGTGTTTTCATCACACCCGAGTTCGTCGTCACTTTGACTTATTGCGGCGCTGATTACTCGAGGACGCGGACGGGGGAAGAAAACAACCGAAACACCACTCCAGCTTCTTTTTTTTTTTTTTTTTTAAGCCAGGAGGAATTACCTGGCGCACTCAGTCAGAACAGAGGTTTTGGAGCGTGAAGCTCTTCCTCCCGCCAGCCGATGACATCATCGGCAAGCTCGAAGGGCCCGCCGCCATCAGAGAAACTCGCCCTGTTTTTTTTTTTTTTTGTTTGAACGAGTCGGACACCATCCAGACGAGTCGTGCAAAACAAGAACACGGGAGGTCACTTTTACCTCACCGGCGCTCGACTCCCGCCGCATCTCAACGAAGCGCCGACTTAAGAGGCTGCGGCCGAAGCCGTCCGGGGGTGTGGGGGGGCGGAGGGGGGCTGCGAACTTCACCTATCATCCTGTTTTTCTTTTCTTTTTTTTGGTCTTCTCTCCGCTCGGCTCCCTAATTGCCGTCGCCGACCTCCCGGAGCCGAAAGTTAAACGACGAAAGCGGAGTTCATTAGCGAACGTTATCTCTGTCCTCAGGCCCACATGGCAGGTGCGGGACAAACCCATGGCCAACAACGTGGCCTACACGTCCGGGAAGCTCAGCCAGCACACCGACTACCCGGCGTTACACTTCGCACCTGGAGTGAGTACAAAAAAAATAAAAAATGAAACTATTAAAACATTAAAAAAGTGAAACTGCACCAAACAGACACGGGTTCAGTTCATGAGTTACTGCCGGCGTTTTGGGTTTTAATGTTGTCAGAGTTTTGAGACGAACGTGCGCGTGTGTGTGTGTGTGTGTGTGCGTGCGTGTGTCGCAGGTTCAGTTTCTGCACTGCATCGAGCAGGCGGCGTCGGGCGGCGAGAGCGAGGTGGTGGACGGCTTCCACACGGCCGAGCAGCTGCAGAGAGAAGACCCCGAGGCCTTCGGGACGCTCACCTCGCTGCGCGTGGACTTCACCGACACCGGCACCGACTACTGCGACTTCATGCTGCAGTCCAAGAAGCGCATCATCGAGTGAGTGCGGCCGGGAGCGGTCCGAATTCGTCCGTCCGTCCGCGAGGACGCGTTTAACTGAGGGGAAAGGACTCGGAGCTCATCAAACACGTTCGAAACCAGGGGTTGAACGTCTGTGTGTGATATTTGGTGATTTGAAATCAGACGCTGCCATCTGCTGGCCAGAAATATTACACCCGCCCCGCCGGAGGCTGTAAAAGAGCCTCCTGTTTAAAAGACTCGGCGTGTAAGACCTTTCGGCCATGTTGTTAACTTGGAGGAGAAAAAAAAAAAAAAGACAAAAAAAGACAAAAACAAATCAGATGTTCTCTTTTGAACGGTTGATATTTAAGTCAATGTGTCCGATCAATAAACGAGCCCCTCCAGATGCACTCTGGGTAAACACACCGAAAGCATTGACTGTATTCATAATGGGTAAAGTCTTTGGATCGCTTTATTTGTCCGACCAACGGTACAATATCCAAATATGTTTTAACTAAAGCAGCAAATCCTCGCGGCAGAGAAGCAGGAAGTCGAGAGCGGAGACGAAATTATTAGTTCATTAATCGGTTTTAGTCGATTTACCGGAAACTAATCTGCAGTAAAAATTTCGTAATCACTCATTTAAGTTACATAGAAACATGTGCGCGGGACTGTTGAAAACATCAACATCATCGTTTTCAAATGTTTTAGATACCAAAATACCATTTGCACTTTATTAATAGATTGATTCCTTTTTGAATTGAGGATGTTTGACTTCAATTTTTTATTTCAAAATGGATTTTAAGTCAGGCTTTTCCCACAGGTCAGGAAATATCAGGGAATATCAGAAAGTATCAGGAAGTATCGGAATATCAGGAAATATCAGGGGATATCAGGAAGTATCGGAGTATCAGGGAATATCAGGAAGCATCAGGGGATATCAGGAAGTATCAGGGGATATCAGAAAATATCAGGGAATATCGGGATATCAGGGAATATCAGGAAATATCAGGGAGTATCAGGGATTATCAGGAAATATCAGGGAATATCAGGAAGTATCAGGAAATATCAGGGAATATCATGAAATATCAGGGAATATTAGGAAATATCAGGGAATATCAGGAAGAATCAGGGAATATCAGGAAATATCAGGGGATATCAGGAAGTATCAGGGAATATTAGGAAATATCAGGGAATATCATGAAATATCAGGGAATATTAGGAAATATCAGGGAATATCAGGAAGAATCAGGGAATATCAGGGAATATCAGGGGATATCAGGGAATATCAGGAAATATCAGGGAGTATCAGGGAATGTCGGAGTATCAGGGGATATCAGGAAATATCAGGGAGCATCAGGGAGTATGAGGGAGTATCAGGAAATATCAGGGGATATCAGGTGATATCAGGGAGTATGAGGGAGTATCAGGGAATATCATGGAATATCAGGAAGTATCAGGGAATACCAGGAAATATCAGGGAATATCAGGAAGTATCAGGGGATATCAGAAAATATCAGGGAGTACCAGGAAATATCAGGGAATATCAGGAAGTATCAGGGGATATCAGAAAATATCAGGGAATATCGGGATATCAGGGAATATCAGGAAATATCAGGGAGTATCAGGGAATAGCAGGAAGAATCAGGGAATATCAGGAAATATCAGGAAGTATCTGGGAGTATCAGGGAATATCAGGGAATATCAGGAAATATCAGGGAGTATCAGGGGATATCAGGAAATATCAGGGAGCATCAGGGAGTATGAGGGAATATCAGGAAGTATCAGGGAGTATCAGGAAGTTTCAGGGAATATCAGGGAGTATCAGGGAATATCAGGAAATATCAGGGAGTATCAAGGAATGTCGGAGTATCAGGGGATATCAGGAAATATCAGGGAGCATCAGGGAGTATGAGGGAGTATCAGGAAATATCAGGGGATATCAGGTGATATCAGGGAGTATCAGGGAGTATGAGGGAGTATGAGGGAATATCAGGAAGTATCAGGGAATATCAGGAACTATCAGGGAATATCAGGAAGTATCAAGGAATATGAGGAAATATCAGGGAATATCAGGAAATATCAGAGAATATCAGGAAGTATCAGGGAGCATCAGTGAGTATGAGGGAGTATCAGAGAATATCAGGAAATATCAGGGAGTATCAGGGAATGTCGGAGTATCAGGGAATATCAGGAAATATCAGGGGATATCAGGAAGTATCAGGGAATATCAGGAAATATCAGGAAGTATCAGGGAGTATCAGGGAATATCTGGAAATATTAGGGAATATCAGGGAATATCAGGAAGTATTAGGGAGTATCAGGAAATATCAGGGAATATCAGGGAGTATCAGGAAATATCAGGAAGTATCAGGGAATATCAGGAAATATCAGGGAGTATGAGGGAATATCAGGAAATATCAGGAAATATCAGGGAGTATCAGGAAGTGTCAGGGAATATCAGGAAGTATCGGAGTATCAGGGAATATCAGGAAATATCAGGGAGTATCAGGGAATATCAGGAAGTATCAGGACATATCGGAGTATCAGGAAATATCAGGAAATATCGGAGTATCGGAATATCATGGAATATCAGGAAGTATCAGGGAGTATCAGGAAATATCATGAAATATCAGGGGATATCAGGGAATATCAGGAGATATCAGGGAGTATCAGGGAAATATCAGGAACTATCAGGGAATATCAGGGAATATTAGGAAATATCAGGGAATATCAGGGAATATCAGGAAGTATCAGGGAATATCAGTGAAAATCAGGAAGTATCAGGGAATATCAGGAAATATCAGGGAGTATCAGGGAATATTAGGAAATATCAGAATATCAGGAAATATCAGGGAATATCAGGAAGAATCAGGGAATATCAGGAAATATCAGGGAGTATCAGGGAATGTCGGAGTATCGGGATATCAGGAAATATCAGGGAGCATCAGGGAGTATGAGGGAGTATCAGGGAATATCAGGAAGTATCAGGGAGTATCAGGAAATATCAGGGAATATCAGGAAGTATCAGGGAACATCAGGGAATGTCGGAATATCAGGGAATTTTGTTTCCATGTTTCAATTTGATGTTCTATTTATCAAAGCGTCATATTTTCCATGTATGCAGCTCCAACGTTAGTTATTGTCAGCGCTAGTCGTCACTGACAGAGATTGAAAACGTAGTTAATTAGGTTTTGAGCTAATCCCCATTATTGTTGGATCAACGATTTGTCTTCGCGACCGGTATTCAGACATTCATTTAATTTCTTTCAATGCCGACCCGACCGGAGAGGCGCGCGCCTTTTTTTTCTTCTTCCTCTCTGTTCATTACAGGTCATTGAATTTGAGGTTGTTGTTTTTTTCCGGTCCGTGAAATTGTAAATTCCTGCTTTTGACGTCGTCGTCCCCCCCCCCCCCTCCCCCGTCCGTCTCTCCGAGCAGCGTCGACGCGGAGGGACGAGTCGAGAGGATCAACTACAACAACGCCACCAGGGACTCGGTGCTGGACGTCCCGCTGCGGCAGGTGCAGCCCTTCTACCGGGCGCTGAAGGCCTACGTGGACGTCCTCAGCCGACCGGAGAACGTGGTCACCTACAGGATGGAGCCCGGTCAGTGTTCGCCCCCCCCCCCCTATTTATTTATTTTTAATCCTACTCGTGATGCCAGAATCCATTATTTATACACTTTAATACACGATCAGTGTTCGTTACTTCGGCGTGAGGCGGGTGGTGTTTTGCCCCGGAGCATGCAGCCGTCGCTTTCAGGTTTAGGACCGTTTTTTTTTTTTAACAAGAATATTATTTTTATAACGAGTCATCTGGAAACATATTAAAAAAAAAACGTGTTTTTCTACTAACGGCTGCCAGACAGTTTTCATGTCAGTCAGTAAAACTGAACACAAACAAGAAGCCGTTTTAATATTTTTTTTCTCTCTGCGGTAAAAGTGCTCGTAAAACGTCGAGAGGATATTTTTGCCAGATTGGAAGTGAGGTAAGCGTGACGGTCTGATGTCATGACGGCGGTGGAAGAAAGTGCTCAGGTCCTTAACTTCAGTAAAACAAACACTCAAAACAAAACTTGTGAAAATAACCCACTGCAAGTCCTCCGTTCAAAACCTTATTTAAATACGATCGGCAAAACGAACCGAAAGGATTAAAAGTTCAGGTTGTTGGCGGTCGAAATGGTTCGTGCGTATACACTATATTTATCTTATAAAAGCAGAAGAATACAGAACGTCTCATCCTTCGGTTTATCAGACAAATTCCTGCTGAAGATGATTTAAGATCGATAAATTTGGACGGGAAGGAAATGAAAAAAAAAAAAAAAAAAAAAAAAAAACGATATTCGGGAAAAAGAAGTGGAAACGAAAGCCCGTCAAGATTAACGAGCT